>NC_136691.1:55775874-55929005 GCF_947650265.1 Symphodus melops
CTTTTGCCATGCCACCGTACATAAGTCAGTGCCCAAGATGGGCCCCCGGCCAGTCGAAGAGTCTGGAGACGCCCCTGTTGCAAGCTAAACTTAAATGGAAATGAGGAGGAACAGCTAGTCAGAATATAAGGGTCCAAAAGGAAGCCACTGGATGAGACAAACGAGACGTAGACTCCGGTGCCAGGGAGCAGATCTCGTAACCCTTGGATAGAGCCAAGCTAGCTTCTAAGCTAACGGTCTACTGGCTTTACTTCATTTATTGTCACAGCATTGAGTAAAAGAGATGATCAGAATCGGCAGTTCAGTAAATTATTTCCTAACCACAACCAATATATACTTACACCGAGCTTGGGTGAGAGCCATCATGGCACAGAACACCAGAGACGCAGTCAGCTGGTTCATGGTGACAGTCAACAAATCTTTAGCAGCAGGAAAGACAACCAAACTGATTCTGTCTGTAAGAGAGCGATAGGACGGTGATAAAGCTGAAATGAAACCTGCAGTGTGGAGCTGCTGAACGACCTGCCCTTAAATACACTTCAGTAACCAAACATGAGGAGGCCACGTGCACCAAAAACACACCAAGGGCAAACACCAAATTCTGCTTAATTTCCAGGGAAGCCTGAGGTCGATTCCAAGCTAGCTCAAGTGATGCATTCAGATCTCTAAAAGAGATTCCTGCATAGTTATTTGAAATTGGCTCATGTTACAGCTACTATACACACTCAGGTCGCTTCAATATGTCAAGTATCAAACATTTGCTCAGCGTTATGGAGATAAATCCTGGTTCTGCAGAAGCCACTCCGGACACCACACCATCTTTGACATCCGTGAGGGCTGTTTTAGATAAACCTTTGTTGTTTGCTGAGTCAGTTGGGGCCTTTTCGGGGTAGGAGACAGGAAAGGAAAAAAAAATCCAGGAAAAAACTAAAAGTCATGAAAAGGAGCCTCGTGGTTAGTGAACAAACCCAACGTACAGAGGCTGAAGATCTCCAATAAGTTGGTGGGCCCGGGCTTGAATATCTAACTCAGGGGTGTCCAAAGTGCGGCCCGGGGGCCATTTGTGGCCCTTGAGTGGATTTTTTGTGGCCCTTGACTTCAAATCGAAGAATCAGAAGATTTTGGCCCCAGGCCTCATCAGATGGCATATTTCGTTCTTTTTTCTTTTTCATGTTAGCGAGGGAGACCTATAAAAGCCTGACTATTCTTTCCAAAAAATTAGAACACAACAGTTTCCCACTGCAATTAGTTATTGTGTATTTACATTATTTTTTGAAGAGGTCAAAATACAAAAAGTTCCTTCCAATATTAAAAAACAAACAAACAAAAAAACCCTGTGGCCCGTGAGCGATTCTAACGCGACAATTTTGGCCCGCAAGAAAAAAAGTTTGGACACCACTGATCTAACTCTATGCATGTCCTATCTCTAAAGGCCCCCAAAATAAACCAATAAAAATATCACATCTTCACTGCATGACCATGTGCCACAGAAATGATGTTTATGTTTGCCTTTCTTACAAGTGCAGAAACCACCGACTCTCCAGACAAGTACTCACACACATGCATGCATTCATCATGATGTGAACAAAAGATCCCAGTCATTACACTGGGCAGAAAAGACTTAAACTGGTGCTCAGAAAGAAAATGTATGCTGCTTAAAAGTACCCGGACGAGACCCTCAGAGACCCCCCCCCCCCCCTTACCTGATGGTGCTAGCACTTTAAAGATACCAAGATAGACATGGGCTCTTATGTAAACATGTTTCATCCTCCAAGGTTTGTGTGACAGTATCACATGCTTTCATCTATTTCTAGTCCAAACGTTCATTTAGTGAAACCTTTGTTTTAAAGATGCGTGACGTCTAGTACAGGTGAACAATATGAAGCTTTGAATGTTCTTTTGAATAGCCAGAAGGACTGCAGTGAACATTATTTCTATTATGCATCAGATGTTTCTTTTATTCCAGTGTAAGCAGATTACTTTTCTTTGTGCATGAAATGAGTAATATAAATAAAGTGGCCTAGCCTTAATTTAACAACTGGGATCATGAAAAAGGATCACGTTGATCAATAACACACAAGTGCAGTTTAATCATTACAGATACCTTATGAGTTATTCTTTAAAAAATAAACATCAGGACGCATCACACTTGCTCACTCATTGGTCGATCTCACTTTCTCTCTGGTTAAACATTAAAGGTAACACTGACTGTTTGGTTTGTGCTGTGGTCACTGAGCGACGTGGCGAGCTGAGTCAGGGCGTTGTCGGGCCGATGTTGATCTTTGAAGTTAAAGTGCTGTCACTTTGACAAAGCAGGGGCGTGTCCTCATATTACTGACCAACTAGGACAAACACACAGGTGTGATAACATCATCAGATTTACTTTTTGAGTCATCACTTTTTATTATATTAATGAAAAATGTGCAGCTCGGCCTATTTCTCTTATGTAACCTGCAAAGACTCAAACTTTAGAGAGTGTTTTCTGATTTCAAAAATAATTCCTATGATTTGTAATCATCGTGCCCCCTGTGTTCCTGCAGGGGACGCTGGAGTCCCCCCTGTGTCCCTGCAGGGGGGTGCTGGAGTCCTCCGTGTGTTCCTTCAGGGGGCGCAGGAGTCCCCTGTGTGTTCCTGCAGGGGGCGCTGGAGTCCCCCGTGTGTCCCTATAGGGGGCGCTGGAGTCCCCCGTGTGTCCCTACAGGGGGTGCTGGAGTCCCCCGTGTGTCCCTACAGGGGGCGCTGGAGTCCCTGTGTGTTCCTGCAGGGGGCGCTGGAGTCCCCCCTGTGTCCCTGCAGGGGGCGCTGGAGTCCCCCCGTGTGTTCCTGCAAGGGGACAGCCTTCAAGGGGCCCCCTAGTGGTCTGGGACCCCGAGCAGTTGCCTGCCTTGCCTGTTGACAAGCAGCCCCTCTGCGTATTCACATTTGAACATGTTAGCACCAGCCTCCTAGCTACCCCAGAAAGCTAACAAGCAAGCGAGCACATCTACAGCCTTCAGTCATTTCTGTGAAATGAATTAAAGTGAGAAACTTTAGACTGCCTTGTAAGTAAAGAAATCTGTGTTTAAAGCAGACTCACGTCATGGTTTAGTTCTGTTTCAGCTTGTTGTAGTTTTCATTCTGTCCTTCGTGTTCTGTTTGTTTCCTGGTGTTGATAGTTTAGCTTGTGTGTTTTAATGTTTCTTGTTTACTTTAGTCTTCAGTGTGTTTCCCTGTTTCCTCCGATGTTGCCTGTTAGTTGATTTCCTGTGTTGTGTTTTAAGTCTAGTCTTTGGTGTTTCCTGGTTTATTTTGTAAAACGATTTTAAAACCTGTCTGATTAGTCTGATTAGTCTCCCCTGTCTCTGATTACTCCTGTCTATATAGTCTCTGTGTGTTCTGACCCTCTTGTCGGTTCATTGTTGTTGGTAGTCTGTCTGTCTTTTGTAGTTCATGTTTTCTGAGCCTGTCGTTTCGTCTCCCTGCTCACTGGATTTATTAATTAAGTACGTTTTTATTTTTGCATTTTGTTTAAATAAATCTTTTGTTTTCTTCAATTGGATCCTCATTCCCTGTTTTCCACCGCTGCTCCGTGACGCATGTGTTTTCCGCTGATGTATTTATCTAAGATTGATCATTAAGGAGAATTCAGACAAACAAGAATCATAACTTACGTAACGCCACAGGTCCTCGTAGTGATGTATGAATTCTATTGTAGAAATATAGAAGAAACTCAGAGAAGGAACCTCCCTCTGTGGATAGAAAAATAAATCAGTGCGTTCCTTTTGTGCTGTCAGCCGCAGTGACGCTGGATCAGAAACTGTATAAAAGACGCAAACTGTTCCTTTTTCTGCACTTTGAAGCTTGACGGCGACGGCGAGGACGAGCCGAAGATCACCGTCTGTCTGCAGGTGAGTTCAAGTCTCACATGAGCTTCTGTCTTTGTGACTTAGATTATCCACCACAGGCGGTTCAAGACGGAGGGTTACACCGAAACATAACGTGTGGAAAGTAATCTATGAAGAACAAATATTAATTTGTTCTTCATAGATTACTTGGGGGATAAATTGGGGGATTAAAAAGGTGATGTAATAAAATAACAGAAGGAAGAAGGAACTCATCTCGAGGAATATTTTCAAGCTATGAATTTGACTTTTTGACTAATTTTTCTCAGAATGATTATGTTAAATATAATATAATATAATATAATCTGAATTATATTTTCTATCTTTTTATTGTTTTTGGCGTTTCTTTAAAGAGTCAGGTTTCCAATCAACCTGTTTTTATTGTCTTTCTGTGTTCTTTTAATATCTTTATTCTTCTTCCTGCACTCCACTGACTCCACATTTGTGATTATTTGCCTACAGGATAGTAAATAAAGGTTTTTATTTATTATTATTTTTTTCTTTAAAGTTGACGCTCTGAAACCTGCTTCATCTTCACCATGACACTGTTGGCTGTTTCTACACTTCTGTGCGCGATGACGGCTCTGACCCTCGGAGCTGCCCGTGAGTAGATTCTTTGCATCGTTTTGGTCTTTATGATTTTTCATGATGGAGATGTCGTTCTTCTTCTCCACCTTCGTTCTTCGCCTTCACTAGTGGATTTAGAAAATGCATGTAGTGAATATATCTTGGCAGTAAGTTAAACGACTTCTGTCCATCAACACTCAGTGGTCAGTTTGTCCGCAGGTTTACGGACAACAAAACAGGGTTAAACTGGAACTGTTTTTATCTTGCTTATTTTACACATGGATCATGTATGTTTCACACAAACTATCATCGACAGTAGAATTTTATTGCACCATGAAATCCTTTTAACTACAAGCATAGCATGAAATCAACAAAGCTAGCTTGGATGCTCTTTGGCTCCATGAAATCAACGGAAAATCGCCTGCTAGCATTTTCTATCAAACTACAAATAACAACTTTCAAACATGACAAATACTGAATTGCAATTGAACATGAGGATGTAAAATGACCTTACATACCGACGATGTATACAGACGTCTGTTGTTATGTGTACTTCCTGACGTTGAAAATAAAGAGTCTGTCTAGCAAACGATTAAGAACTGAACTACAATTACAGAAGACAGAAATGAGAGAAACGGCATCGCTTGTTTTTCGTCTCGTGTTAAAAAAGCAGCAGATCCTCTGTGGGGAGAATTTACAGCGATTGTCTGATTGTCTCTCTCGAGTCATACACAACCAGCCTAAAGGTTTTTCAGATGCTTCTTCTTATCCTGGCTGTAGCGATACCCGAGTAAGTGTAGGGAATGTAGAGGCAGGTGAAAAGGAATGGACGAGCCTTTCAGAGAAACATCGGATGGTCCGGCAGTTCAACGCCTGCAGAGTCCGATTACCGAAGGTTTTCAAAATGTCCCAGTGGAGGAGATGAATTAAAGGTCGTCTTCTCAAAACCTTCTGTCAACACCTGCATCCAGGACGAAGTGGAAAGGCGATCGTGCTTTCTCCAAGTTTCTACCTCCAACCGTCCGTCTCTCACACACCGTTCATATTTCTACTCCTTTTAACGTTCACTAACCCGTCAAGCAGATAAACTCCACGGCTCTGTTGGTCTTCTGCTACGCTGGACTCTAATCGTTTCTTATATTGTTGCTTTGTTTTATGTTTTTATCTGTTGTGTTGTGTGTGAAGCGGTACAGTGATATAAGCTCACACTGCACAGCAGAATCGTTTCAGACGCCCGACAAAGCTCATGTAGGCTATAATGTGCTCACACTGTACGAGTGAAAACGTCACGAGGCAAAGCTGAAGTCAAACACACACACACACACACACACACACACACACACACACACACACACACACACACACACACACACACACACACACACACACACACACACACACACACACACACACACACACACACACACACACACACACACCATCAGAAACTCCATCAGTCCTTATCCAGAGTAAACATCTTCAATCGTTTCAACTTTCTCCTGCTCGGTAAACAGAGAGATTCGCCCTTTGACCTCCTGCTGATAGAACTGAAAGACGAGGAGGGTTGAGTCGAGCCAATCCTTGTGTTTGTTTGCTCATGGAAAACAAACCTCTTTATGTTTTATTAAGACGTTTGTCCTGCAGCCTTTAAACACACACACACGTGCTGTACATGTGTTACAGTGACAGAGAGGGATAAAAATGGAGTTTGCTTTGTGCATCAACCTCGAAGTTTGCAGGTGTGGCTTAGTTAGCCTAGCTTGTCATGCTAACAGAACCGGCTGCATAACGCCAAGAAATACAACTAACGTTCATCGTTAGTGGAAGATGTGAGAAACTTTACAGGAGGCTCAAAAACTGAATTCTTCTCCGTCTCCGTCTTCAGTGGAGCCTCAGGAGTTCAGTAAGTTCTCGTCCTGTCCCTGTGGATGGACACAGTTCCAGGACCGGTGTTTCCTCTTCGTCCCGAAGGCCATGACGTGGGCCGAGGCTCAGGTGATTATATCAGCTCCATCGCTGATTTTAATAAGCAACTCTTTTTTTAAAGCCGTCTTCTTTGTAACGCCTGTTCGTCTCCGACTGCAGAGAAACTGTCAGTCCATGAGGGCCAACCTCGCCTCCGTGCGCAGCTTTGCAGAGTACACAGCCATGCAGAGCTTGACTGCTGCTGATCGATACCAGAACACGTGGATTGGAGGCTCTGATGCTCAACAGGTAGAATTTTTTTATTGCATGAAAACGTCTAAAGTCAACTGGAAGAAGGTCCGATGGCAACAAGCTGAAAGGGAGCGTATCTTTATCACCACCTAGCGTAGCAGAGGGCAACAGGGCAGGTAGTCGAGTCTCTTGTTATCTCTGTGTTCAGGTGACTTAATATAAGTGAGATAAGCACAGCAGTAAAGGGTTTATTGACACAGATCCAGTCTGAGTTCATAAAACACTCTGATGATGATACATGAATATGAAGAAAAGACATTTGCCACTTGAAAATGCAGATTATGCAGAGATTTAAAGGGCTGATAGGACGATGATATTTTAAACCCGGCAGGTCGGAGACTACAGGTGGATGTTGGGGAGTGTTTGGGGCCAAGTTTGGTAGCATGAGGCCCCCCCGCCCTCCCTCTGATCTTATTAGCCGACCCAACTGCCCCCCCAGAATCCCAAACAGGCTCTATGCCTGATCAGAGGCGGGACTTTCAGTTTAAATGTGTTTGCAGCTTTTAAAATACTTTAACTTGTGACTGTTTTGAGTCCTTGAAGAATGAAGTTGAGAGCATGTAAATGTTTATTATCCTTTAAAAGTAAATGACCTCAGTCCAAAAGGTGTGGACCCGACCCTGGGTGGCAAAAGAGAAGGGGGAGGGACCGGACATCTTGTGACTCAAATAGGCCGCTGATTGAAAGGAGGTGCTGTCGGGTGATGGTGGATCAGACTCTGTCTTAGGGGCCCCTCAGAGGTCGCACCCAGGGGCCCGTCTATGTGGTGGATAATGAGGCATGTCGAGCAGGAATGGGTGCAGATGGAGTTGACTGCCACAGTGAAAGTCAACATGATAAAGTCGGATATGGAAGCTAGAAGAACGACTGCATGGGTTTAATCTCTTGTCTTTGTTCTTCCAGGATCGTTTTTGGTTCTGGAGCGACGGAACGCCGTTCATCTACACGAACTGGTGTCGCTATCAGCCCGATCACAAGCACACTGGGCTGTATGAACCGTACTGTATACAAATGAATTATGGATGTGAGTCTTCTACTAAGCATGACGTTTGATAAAGGGGAGGCTGTGGCTCAGTGGTGGAGTCCATCGTGTTTCATGCAGAATGTCAGGGGTTCAAATCCCGGCCGCTGCCGCCACATGTCTGATGTGTCCTTGGACACTAAACTCCATGTTGCTGCTTCGTTAGCGGCGTTTGAATGTGTGTGAATGGATGAGTTCATACTGATGGACTCTTTACTCTGCAGCAGCCTCTACCATCAGTGTGTGAATGTGTATGAATGGATGAGTTCATACTGATGGACTCTGCAGCAGCCTCTACCATCAGTGTGTGAGTGTGTTGGTGTGACATGTGGTGTAAAAGTGTATTTACTATTTAATATGTGAAAGACGTGATGAACTTACTTTTTATCCATCACTTTGGAAAAAGTATAAATATTTTGTTTTGGAGGTTAAAACTAAAATTGAATGATAGTAATTACAAACAGTTTTTAACATTTCTTTGGTTATTAAAATAAATTACACATCATTGAATTTATATTTGTGAAACAGTTTAGAACTTCTCTCTCTGCAGACAGACTGACTCTCGTGTTTTCTGCTCTTACAGCCGGAAAGTGCTGGGATGACGGCAAGTGTAACGCTCGCCTTCAATCCATCTGCGCCAGGAAACTCGTGGACTAACACCGAGACCGGACGTACTCATCTGAAGCACTTTAAAAACACTTCCTGCATAGTCTGACTTTTTGTTTTATCAGTTTCATAACAATTATTTACCTGATAGTCTTTATTTCTCTTCTATCGCTGTAACGCCTTTAAAGGAATGAAGGAACTTCGACAGCAGCAGGTTGTCTTTGAATGCTTAAAGCAAAACTTTATTTAAACTGTTTTTTCTCTTCTTGTGCACAAATTAAAGTATCAAGCATAAAAACAAGCAGATCTGTTGGTCATGTTTTTCTTGACTGGGTTTTTATTTCCCTCACATCGTGCTATTAAAGGGACCCAGACTTTCAGCTGAATTTTTACCATCAACTACAGCGACAGATACAAACTGATAGCCAGTTTAGCTAGGTTATGTAGCCACTTGAAAATGCAGAAATGACACTTTTGCGACATAAATGTATTTTGAAGTCGAGGAGTTCTCCTGTAGATCTCCACCAACCTGGTCCTGAGTCGTCGTATCAGTTTGAACCGTTAGTACAACTAGCGAGTTCTGAGAGCCGGTGACGAGGACAGCGACGGGCAGAGGATTTGAATGTGTTAGCATTTAGCATGTTTATAGGAGCATGATGTACAGTGTGTCTGACTGAGCTCTTTGTTTTCTACAAGTATGAACCATGAATCAAAACCAACAAAGAAGTTTGTTACAACCTCCATAACCAAAATAATGAAATCAAGGCCACACAGATAATGTTTTAAACATCAGCTTTATTTAGCTGTGAAAAACCCTCAACAGTACATAAAACATACAAAACAAAAGGGGCAGGAGACCCTGGCTAAAAGACAAGAAAAGGTATTGGAAATTGAGCATGATGTCTATTGTTGACTTCACTTTCATGAATCTAGCTCTTCAATAGAAACTGATAGAAAACAGATCATATATCTAATTCAGATGTTTTTTAATGGTAAACTATTTAACATTTAGTGACCTTGTGACAGTAAAACAGAAATGAGCTTCACTGAGTTTCTTTATTCAGTTTGTATCTATTGGCTCCTCTTCTAAACTCCCATCAGCCTCTTTATCACTTCTATCAACAGTCTTCTTCTGTCTCTCTGTAGCTGATGGTTCAATACTTGCCAGTTCATTGATGTTGATCAATCTCCATGTCCTCCTCCTGTTTCTCTATTAAATTCATATTTTGCTCTTCATGACCCTGTGTTTGCATTTCAGAACTGTCTTCTTCTGAATTCCTCCTCGATATTTTTATAGTCTCTTTCTTGCTGATCCGTGTGAAGACCTTCCTCTTGTGTATTTTATGGTTCAACACTTTGTATGACATTTGCCTGATGTTGTGCAGTTTACACGTCCTCCTCCTGCTGCAGCTCCTCCTGACCCTCCACTCCTCTCTGTCTCTGGTCTCTTTATTCATGTCTGAATGTTGAATCCTCAGCTGCTCTTCTCCTCCTTTGGATTCTGATGTTTTCTTTTCGTGTTACCTTCTAGTTTTTTTTTGTGTCAGCTTCTTTATCAGTTACAGGCTCCTGTTCCTCTCCATCTTTCTCCTCTACGTTCATCTCCTCTCTGATTCCTTTATGCTGACCTGTTCGTCCGCGTTCAGCTGCTCGACTGACGACTTCTTCTCTTCTTCTTCTTCGTTGGTTTTCTCTCTCCTCTACGTTCTTCTCCTCTCTGATTGCTTTAGCTGCTTGTTTGTGTTTAGCTGCTCGTCTGATTGCTTCTTCTCTTCTTCTTCGTTGGTTTTCTTTGTCCTCAGCCTTCCTTTGTGTTTCATCAACATGAGCTTCTCTGTCAGTCTCTAAACTCTTCTCCCCTCTTCCATTATCCTCCATCATTACCTCCTCTTTAGATTCCTCTCTTTGCTCTCGGACTTTTACCTTTACGTCCAGTTGCTGCTCTGCCTGCTTTTCTTCTTCTACTCCTTTAACTTGGTTGAGTGTCTCCATGGACCCCCTTTGACTTTGATCATAGTCCTCTTGTAGACCACCTTCCTGCCTCTCTTCTGGTCTTTGTTTAAACTCAACCTCTACACCCTCTTCTGATTCTGCTGGATGGTCTTTGGTTTGGTCCTCCTGACTGCTTTGCTTCTTCTGGTTCTCTGCTTCTTCTTCTTCTGTCATTGTAGGAATGTTCAACTGGTTCCCCTCCTGGTTTATTTCTGTTTTATCTTCTGTCTTCCTCCTCTGCTGTTTGTCTTCTTTGAAGAGACATTGGTCACCATGTACTTCTTGTTGTTTGAGCTCAGTCTCCTCTTTGTTTCCTCCTTTCTTTATCTCTGACTGAAGCGTCTCGTTACTCTCCACACTCTCTGACTTTAGATTCATGCTGTTCTCTTTTTGCTTCTTCTGACTTCTACGAAAAAACTCCATGTTTTGTCTCTGTGCAGCTGATTCATATTGAACCTGTGTGTTTCGTGGTTCAACACTTTGTATGACATTTGGTTGATGTTGATCAGTCTCCATGTCCTCCAGCTGCTGTTGTGTCTTTATTAAATTCATGTTTTGCTGTTCATGATCCTGTATTAGCATTTCATTACGAGCCTCTATCTGCATACTGTCTTCTCCTAAGGTCATCCTCATTGTGTCTCTGTGTTGCTGATCTATATGAAGACCTTCCTCTTGTGTTTTTAGTGGTTCAACACTTTGTGTGAAATTTGTTTTAAGTTGATCAGTCTTCATGTTCTCCTCCTGCTGTTGTTGTTCCTTCCATGGTTCCATATTTTGCTCTTCATGATCCTGTGTTTGCATTTTGGAACGAGCCTCTTTCTGCCCTCTATCACAAACCTCCATATACTGTCCCTCTGCAGCTGATTCATATTGAACCTGTGTGTTTCGTGGTTCAACACTTTGTATGACATTTGGTTGATGTTGATCAGTCTCCATGTTCTCCTCCTGACCCTCCACTCCTCTCTCTCTGATCTCTTTATTCATGTCTGAATGTTGAATCATCAGCTGCTCTTCTCCTCCTTTAAATTCTGATGTCTTTCTGCGCTTCCTTTTTGTTTTATATGTGTCAGCTTCTTTATCAGTTACAGGCTCCTGTTCCTCTCCATCTTTCCCCTCTACTGTCATTTCCTCTCTGATTCCTGCAGCTGTGCTCTGAACTGTTCGTCTGTTTTCAGCTGCTCGACTGACTGCTTCTTCTCTTCTTTGGTTTTCTTTCTCCTCTACGTTCTTCTCCTCTCTGATTGCTTTAGCTGCTCGACTGACTGCTTCTTCGTCTTGATGTTTTTGAAGGTCTGACCTCTCTGTCACTGTCATGATAGCTGACATCTTGTCCCCTGACTCATCCTTCTTCTCTTCTGTCTTTGTCACATCCTGACTGCTTTGCTTCTTCTGGTTCTCTGCTTCTTCTTCTTCTGTCATTGTAGGAATGTTCAACTGGTTCCCCTCCTGGTTTATTTCTGTTTTATCTTCATCTTCTGTCTTCCTCCTCTGCTGTTTGTCTTCTTTGAAGAGACATTGGTCACCATGTACTTCTTGTTGTTTGAGCTCAGTCTCCTCTTTGTTTCCTCCTTTCTTTATCTCTGACTGAAGCGTCTCGTTATTCTTCACACTCTCTGACTTTAGATTGATGCTTTTCTCTTCTGTCTTCTTCTGTCCTGTTGGTCCAGAGGAAGTGTCCCCTGCCTTCTCTTCTGGTGTTGTAGTGAGGGTACTTTGGTTTCTTTCAGGTTCTGCCTGACTCCTCTCCTGCTCTCTGTCTTCTAAAAGAGGCTGAACCTGAACTCTCCTTCGATGGTTGAACATGTCGTCTTTATGTTTTCTGTTTTTAATGTCTGACCGAAGACTCTCTTTACTCTCTGACTTCTCTTTGATCCTTTTCTCTTTTTGATTCTTCTGTCTGTTCTTTAGTCTCTCTTCCTCAGTCTTTGTCTCTTCCTCAGTCTTTGTCTCTTCCTCTGTCTTTGTCTCAGTCTTTGTCTCTTCCTCAGTCTTTGTCTCTTCCTCAGTCTTTGTCTCTTCCTCAGTCTTTGTCTCTTTCTCAGTCTTTGTCTCTTCCTCAGTCTTTGTCTCTTCCTCAGTCTTTGTCTCAGTCTTTGTCTCTATCTCAGTCGTCACTTCCTCAGTCTTTGTCTCTTCCTCAGTCTTTGTCTCAGTCTTTCTCTCTGCCTCAGTCGTTGTCACGTCCTCAGTCTTTGTCTCTTCCTCAGTCTTTGTTTCTTTCTCAGTCTTTGTCTCTTTCTCAGTCTTTGTCTCAGTCTTTGTCTCTTCCTCAGTCTTTGTCTCTTTCTCAGTCTTTGTGTCTTCCTCAGTCTTTGTCTCAGTCTTTGTCTGTTTCTCAGTCTTTGTCTCAGTCTTTGTCTCTTCCTCAGTCTTTGTCTCTTTCTCAGTCTTTGTCTCAGTCTTTGTCTCTTCCTCAGTCTTTGTCTCTTCCTCAGTCTTTGTCTCTTTCTCAGTCTTTGTCTCTTCCTCAGTCTTTGTCTCTTCCTCAGTCTTTGTCTCTTTCTCAGTCTTTATCTCAGTCTTTGTCTCTTTCTCAGTCTTTGTCTCTTCCTCAGTCTTTGTCTCTTCCTCAGTCTTTGTCTCAGTCTTTGTCTCTTCCTCAGTCTTTGTCTCTTCTTCAGTCTTTGTCTCTGTCTTTGTCTCTTCCTCAGTCTTTGTCTCTTTCTCAGTCTTTGTCTCAGTCTTTGTCTCTTCCTCAGTCTTTGTCTCTTTCTCAGTCTTTGTCTCTTCTTCAGTCTTTGTCTCTGTCTTTGTCTCTTCCTCAGTCTTTGTCTCTTTCTTAGTCTTTGTCTCAGTCTTTGTCTCTTTCTCAGTCTTTGTCTCAGTCTTTGTCTCTTCCTCAGTCTTTGTCTCTTCCTCAGTCTTTATCTCTTTCTCAGTCTCAGTCTTTGTCTCTTCCTCAGTCTTTGTCTCTTCCTCAGTCTTTGTCTCTTCTTCAGTCTTTGTCTCTGTCTTTGTCTCTTCCTCAGTCTTTGTCTCTTTCTCAGTCTTTGTCTCAGTCTTTGTCTCTTTCTCAGTCTTTGTCTCTTCCTCAGTCTTTGTCTTTTCCTCAGTCTTTGTCTCTTCCTCAGTCTTTGTCTCTGTCTGGTCTTCGTCCCTCTCTGTCTCTTGCTGTGTCTCTTCCCTCTCCATCTTCTGATCAGTGTTGATGTGTTTTATTTGTCCCATTAAAAGTCCTGAATCATCTCTAACTGGTTTCTGTGTCTCCTGTTCACTCTGGTCTCTATCATTAGTTTCTGGTCTTTGTCCCTGTTCCTGCTCTTGGTTTGTTTCTTCTTCAGGTAGATGTGTTTCCTTCCTTTCACCAGGTACAGACTCCTGTTCCTCTCCATCTTTCCCCTCGACTTTCTTCTCTCTTATTCCTTTATGCTGACCTGTTCGTCTTCCTTCAGCTACTTGTCTGACTACCCGTCTAAAAACTTCTTGTATTCTTCTTCTTCTTCGTTGGTTTTCTTTCTCCTCTATGTTCATCTCCTCTCTGATTGCTTTAGCTGCTTGTTTGCGTTTAGCTGCTCGTCTGATTGCTTCTTCTCTTCTTCTTCGTTGGTTTTCTTTGTCCTCAGCCTTCCTTTGTGTTTCATCAACATGAGCTTCTCTGTCAGTCTCTAAACTCTTCTCCCCTCTTCCATTATCCTCCATCATTACCTCCTCTTTAGATTCCTCTCTTTGCTCTCGGACTTTTACCTTTACGTCCAGTTGCTGCTCTGCCTGCTTTTCTTCTTCTACTCCTTTAACTTGGTTGAGTGTCTCCATGGACTCCCTTTGACTTTGATCATAGTCCTCTTGTAGACCACCTTCCTGCCTCTCTTCTGGTCTTTGTTTAAACTCAACCTCTACACCCTCTTTTGATTCTGCTGGATGGTCTTTGGTTTCTTCTTGCTGTTTGTCTGTCTGGACGTCTTTGTTTCCTGAGACCTCGTGGTTCTTTCTTCCTGCTTTGTCTTTACTCTTCACTCTCTCTGACTTTAGATTCATCCTTTTCTCTTTTTGGTTCTTCTTTGTGGTTGATCCAGAGACTCCTTCTTTCTTTTTCTTTGTCTCCTTCTCTTCTTCACCTGACATGAGTTTAAGTCTCTCTTCTTCTCTTTCATTCACTACCTGAAGTCTTGTTTGATCACTTGTAGATATGACTGAGTGTTCACCTCCATCCTCACGTCTCGTCCTCTTGTTTTCTGTGACGACACAAAAGACAAACAGCAGAGGTCAGACCTGCACAGTAGTTTAAAGTAGAGACATGATGATACCTGGGAACATTTCACCAATAAACATGGATACAAGAGGTAGAGTGAAGCCCGGCTTGTATTGAAGGATTGTACTGAAATGTTGGCTCACAACGTACGACTGAATCATTTAAGACACACCACTGAAGCTTGTGATTTTGTGCTCAAACTGTACGACCTGATTGTCAGGCAGAGCTGAGAGCTCACCTGGACCTGTCGAGGCCCCGACACACCAAGCAGACGGCAAAGAACTAGAGGTGTCGAAGGCTGCCTGTAGGGTCGCTTCACATCGCCTTTCATCATGGCCAAAGAGTTTCACTTGAACACAACCATCACGTACGTTCTGCACATGCATGCAATGCTAATGAAAAAAAGCTGAACAACGACTCAGTCATAATAATCTATCCTCATTAATCCATCCTCAAAGGTCAACATGACTTCATTAACCCTTCAGGTGTGTTACCATTAGAACACTGACAGTTTGTCACTTACTGGATTTTCTTTGTCTCTGTTTCCAAACAACAAAGAGGATCACAGGAATAAACAGCAAAGCAGCACAGCCAATCACAGCGCTGATAACATAAGTACGAGGACTACTGGGAGGACTGGCAGTACTGGGAGGACTGGGAGTACTGGGGCCCACAAAGAAATGATCTGAAATGGTAGAAAGAAAATATTGTTTGTATTTACTGTTTAGCTTAATAACTCCATCATTAGATAATTAATTATTTATATTTACCTGAAATAGTGACGAGCTCCTCTCTGGTCTGTTTGATGTTTCTCTGTGTGACTCTACAGGTGAAGTTCCTCCCATGTCTGGTCTCCACAGTCACTCTGCTGCTGACAGTGTAGAGACCATCAGGACCTCTGACTGTCTCAGTGGGTTCAGCAGAGAGGAGGTTTCCCTCGCCGTCCAGCCAGAACATCTCCGGCTCTGGATACCAGCCTGCAGACTCACACTCTAACAACACTCCTTTGTTGTTTCTGCTCACCTGAACAACAGGTGAGGAGGCCACACCTACAGAGGAGATACGATGGATTTAATAAGCTCTCTATTAAAGGTCACACAGATCCACTTCACCATGTTACAGTAACAGTCTAACTCTAATACCCTCTGACTCTGTCTCCA
Source organism: Symphodus melops (assembly GCF_947650265.1). NCBI lineage: Eukaryota > Metazoa > Chordata > Actinopteri > Labriformes > Labridae > Symphodus > Symphodus melops. The sequence goes on from NC_136691.1 coordinate 55,791,508, forward strand.
AACCCCCCATGAAGGATAAAAGTCCATCCTCTCTGTCTTTTTCAGAAAATGTGTGCTCAAACAGGCAGTTTGGTGATTTTCCCTTCATGACATCACAAAGGGCAGTAGCCCCTCCCCCAGGTGGTTGACACTCCCACAGCTAGGTGTTTGTTCTGCCCTCTGAGTCTGCCTTCTCACCGTAAACAATAGGACATGGAGCCAGAAAGCAGCGAGTACACCCGAGCCCTTCCAGAGAGGGGGCGTGGTCAGACACAGCTCATTTACATATTTAAAGCTACAGACACAGCTCATTTACATATTTAAAGATACAGACACAGAAACAGCCTGTTCTGAGCAGGGCTGAAATAGAGGGGTTTATAGACATGATCAAATACAGGATCAGAGTGGATTTACAACAACACACTTCACACACATGATGAAGAGGAGCGAGGACACTGATTTCACCTGAAGAGGAGGAGATCATGTGACCTTTAAATACAGTGTTAAACAGGTTCAAAAGCTTTGTACTCAACAGAGGGAAAATGTGTCATCTGTTGGACATTTGTTGTGTCCTATAAATCATAAACATGCATTTACGCTGATATGATAATTAAGTCGAGGTCCTCAGCTTGAACTGACAGATGTCTTGACTGGTGGAGTATGATATTTATAATCAGTTCTACTATATATAACAAGAAACCTGCCATCACAGGGCTCCACAACCTCGTTTCCACACAGCAGTCCGGTACGGATCAGTATAGTTTGGTACGGTTTGGTTCGATTAAGCCTGATCCTGTTTGTGTTTCCACAGCCACCCTATTTGGTAGGCGGTGTGTAAGCCGGATGCCGATAACTGCTATGTATAGCGCCACATGATAGCAGCTAACCGCTAACCGCTAACTAATACATTCAACAAAGGAGAAAAACGGGACACAAACAAAACCAACGCTGAAAGACATCCAGCAGTTCATCTCCTCTGTCACTGACTCTTTATTACAAGAACTCAATCGAGCGTTGTTTGAGCCATGCAGGTAAGAGGCTGCGCTCCCTCCTCCCCCCACATGACAAAGACTCTCATCAGCCCCACAGTCAGAAAACATCCCAGAAATGTGAAGGTTCAAACTGTTGCTTTATGTGCACATTTATTTTCTTACGTGCTCTCTACTGCAGGGATTCTCAAAGTGGGGTCCCAGGACCCCCAGCGCTGTGCGAACCATAGCTTGGAGGTCCGCTGAATAATTAACAAAAAAATGTAAAAGTGTATCATTGTAAAAGGATGTCTACAAACTGGGACCTCTTGCACCAATAAAATCAGATCAAATATATCCAATACTTCCGCCCACTTTAGTTTTGTGCCGATAGATCAACTCTAATATGACCGTGACATCTCTGTTACTTCATAGTGCACAACAATAATAAAAAAATCAAATGAAATCAAAATAAAAAACACCTTGGAGCATGGATTTTCTCAACGTTTATAATATAAACTGTGGTATGAGTATAAATGTAGCCTAATTCTATCACTGCAAAAGTACTCCATGAGCTGAAAAGGTTTGAGAGCCTCTGCTGTAGTGCACCTTTTTTAAATTTTACAAGTCAAATTTCCTGTATGTGTAAATGTACTTGGCAATAATTCCTAAATACTTGACTAATGTTTTCAAGATACCAAACATGTCCACTTACCTACAACAAGCTGAACCATGGAGGCTTTGGACAATTCAGGCATGAAGCATCTGTATCCTCCCTCATCAGAGACTTTTACTTTGGAGAGTTTCAGTGAGATGTTTCCCTTCTCCAGCTCATCGATGAACACTGATGTTCTTCCTCTGAAGGACGGATGTTTGCTAGTCCCAAGTTCTTCACCTTGACGCCGCAGAAGGACAAATCTGGGGTCCAGGTCCGGTCTCGCCCACTCCAGAGTCATGTCCAAAGCATTCATGACAGGGTCCAGGTGACATGGCAGAATGACGTCTTCACCCACCAATGAAACGACTGGCTGAGATGGACCAATCACCTGAGACTGAGCTGTAAATAAAGAAACAAGAGGGATGCAGATATAATGTTTTTAAATCAACCTTGTAGTGACATATGGGAGGACATGCTGTATATTCAGAGAATCATAGACCGACATGTTGACATCAGCCTGAATATTTGTGATGTTTGTATTCACCTCTACATGAGTGCAACAGGGCGAGGAAGACAACAACATGGACAGCCAGGTCAGTGAAGGCACCACGCTGACTGCTGAGGGGACGTCCATTTGTCCCATGAAACATCCTGGACAAGAAATCAAGGTAAGTGAACATTAAGGAGGATAATACGGGAAAGAAAAGAAGTCCAAAGAACTGCAACTGTACAATAAGGTCAAATGACCCTTACATCCATCTGAAGATCAAAACAACATTTAGATTTGTTCATGTTCAGGATTTTAAAACATGCTCTTCATAAGTGTGAGCTTGAAACTTCTCTGTTTAATTATTAACTTGTCCCTCTTTTAAACACTTTACTTTCATTTTTATTTGCAGCACAAAAAGGAGGGTTAATGTGGATTTAACAGCTTTTTTAATAGGATTACTGACAGATTATATAAAGTTAAATGTTTGATAAAATGCTGAGTGAAGTAAAGAAGGCTCACTGTCATTTAACCATCACTCAAACTTTACTGGAACAGCAGATATCTGATTTGCAGAAATGTCTCGATTCCTGAAAGCAGACTGCTTTAATCCAAACAGTCTGCTGGTAATAGTGGGAGGTTTCTGGATTATATATAGATTTACAGTGAAAATATAAATAGTACGCCATGTTTAAGATAACCCCGTACCGTCTGTCACAACATGCAGGGGGGCATTTGTTGCACTGAGAAAACCAAATCCTACAATGTTTTCTTCAGACCAAATTCTGATTTGTATTTCAGTATTAAGTCAAAACAAACACATTAAATACAAATTTACAGTAACATATCTTTTTACCTGTTCGACGGCGTGGAAATCTAGCGAGCGCTCTGCCCGGTCAAAGTCTGATAAAACGTAATAAACAGATCTCCATGGTTACCTGTAATAAAAAAGGTGTGTTCAGGTTTTATCAGCCTGATAATCTTCAGTGACCGTTAATATAGACGAGGCTGAATAAGATTTTAGATTTTAGTGTAACATCTGATATTTGAATCCAGTCTCTATTAAATCCTAGAAAGAAAGGGAGGTTTAAATCAGTCGTACCAAACGTGGGGCTCAGGACTCCACCAAAGAGCACTAGATGCCTTCCAAACAAGAAAACTACTACAGTTTTAGAATTACTTAAAATTTCCAATTTGAGCCATTACTAGACTCAAAATAAAAAATATTGATTAAAAAATGGTTCAGTTTCAAAACCTAATAATATATTAAATATATATGCACATGTTAGAAAGCCTCCTCCTCCATTGAACAGCATAAAACATAGCGTCCTGAATCTTATCACTGAACCTTGTATTACAGGTGACTAGAGTTCATCTCCTGCTATCAGACATTTAACCATCAGAATCCCCGGTAGACTCTCACAACCATCGAGCAGGTATGAACATGTTTTGTTTTATTTAAACGGTTTGATTGAGCTCACATTTGCTGAAAAGTGAAGCAGGCAGAAGACCTTTCATGACGGCAGGTTTGTAGAAAGTCTAGGGACACAGAGTAGTGTTAGTGAAACTTGGAGAAGTGTGATTTAGATAGATAGATAGATAGATAGATACTTTATTGATCCCGAGGGAAATTCAAGTTTTGAATAATATGTGAAGTCAACAAAATATCGACAAGTAAAACAACAAAAATCCAAATATTGTTACTCATGTTGTTTCAGTATAATATATCTAATATATATTTATATATACATGTGGGATGTTACATGTTTTGTTTGCAAATGCTCTGCTTGAAAACAGGTAAAGCTGGCAACCATTTCAAGGATCAGACCAGTAGGGGGCCCCACAGGCCTGACAGAGTTTAAACTACAACAGTGGGTCAAAATGTGCAAAGTTGTAATGACAGCAGGAAACCCCCCTGAGGTGGCTCCATCTCACAGCACTCATGTGAGATATCAACTTTTTAAAATGTTTCATCATGTTTTATTGGACTCTTCAGATCTACAGGATGCTTCAGGTGACCGACAGACGGTCCCTTCACTATCAGCATGGTGCCTTCACTGACCTGCTGTTCTACACTGTTGTCTCCCTCGCCCTGATGAGCTCATGTAGAGGTAAGTTACAGACATTACAAACAGTCTGGTTCATGTTAACATGAAGAGTTAAATGACTGAAGTTTCAGTTTGTGCTTCTTACATGTTGCTCTGAAATGTTTGTTCTTCTAATGAAACCATGTGACTGATTTTAATGATTGATTTTTCTGAGCTGTAGGAATAAAACATGAATCCTTGTTTATTGTTTATTTACAGCTCAGTCTCAGTTGATTGGTCCATCTCAGCCAGTCGTTTCATTGGTGGGTGAAGACGTCATTCTGCCATGTCACCTGGACCCTGTCATGAATGCTTTCGACATGACTCTGCTGTGGTTGAGACCGGACCTGGACCCCAGATTTGTCCTTGTGCGGCGTCACGGCGTAGAAGTGGAGGATAAAAAACATCCATCCTTCAGAGGAAGAGCATCAGTGTTCATCGATGAGCTGGAGAAGGGAAACATCTCACTGAAACTCTCCAAAGTAAAAGTCTCTGATGAGGGAGGATACAGATGCTTCATGCCTGAATTACCTGAACATCATGACGCCGCGACTGTTCAGCTTGTTGTTGGTAAGAAGGAACATTTTATGATTTATGATATGAATTTGTCTTACTCATGGCACAGGACCAGAGATCATCATGTCTGATGATCTAAGGGGCCTAGATGAGATGTAGGGCCCGAGAAGGTCAGTACAGTACAGGGGTCCATGCCAATCAGGGCTTTAAGGGGTGTTTAGACAGCACTGATATGCTCCCTCTTCTTGGATCCAGTCAACAACCTTGCTGCAGACGGGACAGGGACAGCCCTTGAGCAGGGCATCAAAGCCACCAAATTGGTCTTGAGTCGATCTGGATCCTTAAATGTCTTGGTCTTGAATCGATCTCAATCCCTAAAGGTCTTGGTTTTGGTCTTGATCCCTAAATATCTTGGTCTTGACTCTGTCTTGATCCTAGTATGTCTTAGTCTTGTCTTGGTCTCAATCCCTAAAGGTCTTAGTCTTGATCCCTAAATATCTTGGTCTTGATTCGGTCTCAATACCTAAATGTCTTGGTCTTGGTCTCGATCCTTAAATGTCATGGTCTTGAATGGGTCTGGATCCCAAATGTCTCGGTCTTGTCTTGGTCTGGATCCCTAAATGACTTGGTGTTGACTAGGTCTGGATCCCAAATGTCTATGTCTTGAATGGGTCTGGATCCCTAAATGTTTTAGTCTTGAATCAGTCTAAATACTTAAAGGTCTTGGTCATGATCCCTAAATGTCTTAGTCTTGACTGGGTCTCGAACCCTAAACATCTTGGTCTTGAATCAGACTAAATCCCTAAATGTTGTCTTGGTCTCAATCCCTAAAGGTCTTGGTCTTGATCTCTAAATATCTTGGTCTTGACTGGGTCGGGATCCCTAATTGTCTCAGACTTGACTGGGTCTCGGAGCACTCTTGTCCCAGGTCTTTGTTAGTGTTGTCTCCAGCCCACCATTTGCCCTCTATTTTACGTGCACTAACATGCATTTTGTTTGTCATTATGTTTGTATGTTATGTCTCTTTTATTATGTAAATGAAAAAACTAACTGCTGAAACGTCTCTCCTCTGTAGGTGCGGTGTCCTCACCTGTTGTTCAGGTGAGCAGAAACAACAGTGGAGTGTTGTTAGAGTGTGAGTCTGCAGGCTGGTATCCAGAGCCGGAGATGTTCTGGCTGGACGGCGAGGGAAACCTCCTCTCTGCTGAACCCACTGAGACAGTCAGAGGTCCTGATGGTCTCTACACTGTCAGCAGCAGAGTGACTGTGGAGAAGAGACAAAGCAGTTACTTCACCTGTAGAGTCACACAGAGAAACATCAAACAGACCAGAGAGATCCATGTCTATGTAACAGGTAAATACAAGGTCAGAGAGTGACACTGAGCTCAGCAGTAAATATGAACAGAAGTCTGTTTTACACTTTCAGATCATTTGTTTGTGGCCCCCAGTCCTCCCAGTCCTTCCAGTACTCCCAGTCCTCCTGGTACTCCTGTTGTTATCGGCGCTGTGATTGGCTGTGCTGCTTTGCTGTGTATTCCTGTGATCCTCTTTGTTGTTTGGAAACGGAGACAAAGAAAATCCAGTAAGTGACAAACTGTCAGTCTTCTAATGGTAACACACCTGAAGGGTTAATGAAGTCATGCAGACCTTTAAGGATGGATTAATGAGGATAGATTATGATGAATAGTCGTTCAGCTTTTTTCATGAGCATTCTTGTAAAGTTTACGTACATCTGTATCTGTGCATGTAAACTGTGGCTGGAGCTTTTTATTATCAGGTTGTCTTTTCATTTGTACAATCTTGTGACTGTGATGTCACATGGACCTCTGGAAGGACTGTCTTCAAATTTGGTTTAAACATTGGATAGTCGATAAGTAGATTTACTTTAAATAGATTGTGTGTTTGTGAGCGAGTGTCACCCCTGTTTTTTTTGTCTGGGTGTATTTCAACTGTGCAAATGACAAAATGAAATACACACATCTACCTACAATCGTAAACCCTCTATCCTGATATAAAGACACACCAAGGAAGATGTTGGCCATCAATCCATCGGTCTGTCAGTGAGCATTTTTTGCGGTGTGTCCAGCTCTGCCTGACAATCAGGTCGTACAGTTTGAGCACAAAATCACAAGCTTCAGTGGTGTGTCTTAAATGATTCAGTCGTACATTATGAGCCAACATTTCACTACAACTTCAGTACAATCCTTCAATGGCCCGGCTTCACTCTACCTCTTGTATCCAAGTTTATTGAGCTGTCACAAGCAGTGAAATGTTCCCAGGTATCATCATGTCTCTACTTTTAACTACTGTGCAGGTCTGACCTCTGCTGTCCGTCTTTTGTGTCGTCACAGAAAACAAGAGGACGAGACGTGAGGATGGAGGTGAACACTCAGTCACATCTAAAAGTGATGAAACAAGACTTCAGGTAGTGAATGAAGAAGAAGAACGACTTCCACTCATGTCAGGTGAAGAAGAAGAGAAGAATGTGGAGAAAAGAGGAGAAAAGAGAGAGACTAAAGATGAGCTTGGAGACCAGAGTGAACAGGAGACACAGAAACCAGTTAGAGACGATTCAGGACTTTTAATGGGACAAATAAAACACATCAACACTGATCAGAAGATGGAGAGGGAAGAGACACAGCAAGAGACAGAGAGGGACGAAGACCAGACAGAGACAAAGACTGAGGAAGAGACAAAGACTGAGGAAGAGACAGAGACTGAGACAAAGACTGAGAAAGAGACAAAGACTGAGGAAGAGACAAAGACTGAGGAAGAGACAAAGACTGAGAAAGAGACAAAGACTGAGACAAAGACTGAGAAAGAGACAAAGACTGAGGAAGAGACAAAGACTGAGGAAGAGACAAAGACTGAGAAAGAGACAAAGACTGAGACAAAGACTGAGAAAGAGACAAAGACTGAGGAAGAGACAAAGACTGAGACAAAGACTGAGAAAGAGACAAAGACTGAGGAAGAGACAAAGACTGAGACAAAGACTGAGGAAGAGACAAAGACTGAGAAAGAGACAAAGACTGAGACAAAGACTGAGAAAGAGACAAAGACTGAAGAAGAGACAAAAACTGAGGAAGAGACAAAGACTGAGACAAAGACTGAGGAAGAAACAAAGACTGAGGAAGAGACAAAGACTGAGACAGAGACAATGACTGAGGAAGAGAAAAAGACTGAGACAAAGACTGAGGAAGAAACAAAGACTGAGGAAGAGACAAAGACTGAGACAGAGACAATGACTGAGGAAGAGACAAAGACTGAGGAAGAGAGACTAATGAACAGACAGAAGAAGCTAAAAGAGAAAAGGATCAAAGAGAAGTCAGAGAGTAAAGAGACTCTTCGGTCAGACATTAAAAACAGAAAACATAAAGACGACATGTTCAACCATCGAAGGAGAGTTCAGGTTCAGGATCTTTTAGAAGACAGAGAGCAGGAGAGGAGTCAGGCAGAACCTGAAAGAAACCAAAGTACCCTCACTACAACACCAGAAGAGAAGACAGGGGACACTTACTCTGGACCAACAGGACAGAAGAAGACAGAAGAGAGAAGCATCAATCTAAAGTCAGAGAGAGAGAGTAAAGAGACGCTTCAGTCAGAGATAAAGAAAGGAGGAAACAAAGAGGAGACTGAGCTCAAACAACAAGAAGTACATGGTGACCAATGTCTCTTCAAAGAAGACAAACAGCAGAGGAGGAAGACAGAAGATGAAGATAGAACAGAAATAAACCAGGAGGGGAACCAGTTGAACATTCCTACAATGACAGAAGAAGAAGAAGCAGAGAATCAGAAGAAGCAAAGCAGTCAGGAGGACCAAACCAAAGACCATCCAGCAGAATCAGAAGAGGGTGTAGAGGTTGAGTTTAAACAAAGACCAGAAGAGAGGCAGGAAGGTGGTCTACAAGAGGACTATGATCAAAGTCAAAGGGGGTCCATGGAGACACTCAACCAAGTTAAAGGAGTAGAAGAAGAAAAGCAGGCAGAGCAGCAACTGGACGTAAAGGTAAAAGTCCGAGAGCAAAGAGAGGAATCTAAAGAGGAGGTAATGATGGAGGATAATGGAAGAGGGGAGAAGAGTTTAGAGACTGACAGAGAAGCTGATGTTGATGAAACACAAAGGAAGGCTGAGGACAAAGAAAACCAACGAAGAAGAAGAAGAGAAGAAGCAATCAGACGAGCAGCTAAACGCAGACGAACAGGTCAGAGCACAGCTGAAGGAATCAGAGAGCAGATGAACGCAGAGGAGAAAGATGGAGAGGAACAGGAGTCTGTACCTGATAAAGAAGCTGACACAGGTGAAGAAAGAGAGAGAGTGGAGAGTAAAGAGACGCTTCAATCAGAGATAAAGAAAGGAGGAAACAAAGAGGAGACTGAGCAGTCTAACATTAACACAATGAAACCAGAGAACCAGAAGAAGCAAAGCAGTCAGGATGTGAAAAAGACCGAGGAGAAGAAGGATGAGTCAAGATGTCAGCTATCATGACAGTGACAGAGAGGTCAGACCTTAAAAAACACCTAGATGAAGAAGCAGACAGTCGAGCAGCTGAACGCAGACGAACAGGTCAGAGCACAGCTGCAGGAATCAGAGAGGAGATGACAGTAGAGGGGAAAGATGGAGAGGAACAGGAGTCTGTACCTGATAAAGAAGCTGACACATATAAAACTAAAAGGAAACACAAAAAGGAAACGTCAGAATTTAAAGGAGGAGAAGAGCAGCTGATGATTCAACATTCAGACATGAATAAAGAAATCAGACAGAGAGGAGTGGAGGGTCAGGAGGAGAACGTTTAAACACAGCTTCAAGCAAATTTCACACAAAGATTTAGACCATATCCATCAGCTACAGAGAGACAGAAGAAGACTGTTGATAGAAGTGATAAAGAGGCTTCTTCCAAAAAGCATCAACAGGATCTGGAAGAGACAGTTAAGGAACTAAACGAGTTAAAAGAAAGAACTCAAGAAGTGAAAAATAAACCTGCAGCATGTGATCGGAGTTTAGAAGAGGAGGGAATGGATACGATTGTTTCGTATGTTTTATTATTTTACTGTTGAGGGTTATTCACAGCTAAATAAAGCTGATGTTTAAAACATTATATATATGTGGCGTCCTGTTTGTTCTGGTCTCCTTTGTTTTGAGCCTTCGTTTAATTATTTTGGTTAAGGAGGACATAACAAACTTCTTGGTTTGTACTTGTAGAAAATAAAGAGCTCAGCCAGACACTTCAACAGTTCTTCAGTCGACAGCAGCAAATCAAACACCCTGAAATGTTCAGCTCAGGGACTAAACTAGTACTGATCTGCTGAGGGGACTCTGAAGATCCTGACACACCAAGGAGCTCGTAGGTCGTCGGTATAGCGTTGTGTTAAGGATTGTTTTTAATGGCATTGAGGGTGCTGTCGGATAGAAACTGTTTCTCAGTCTTTTTGTTCTCGATTTGATTGTCCTGCATCACTTGCCTGATGGCAACAGTTCAAACAAGGAGTGACCTGCTCTGAGCTCTTTTAGCACAGCGAGCCCTGTGAAGGTCATCCAGTGAGGGGAGGGGGCAGCCGACTAGCCTCTGTGCTGCATTAATGACCCGTTGTAGAACCTTTTCCTGGGCTACAGTAAAGCTGCTAAACCACACGCCTATACAGTATGTTAAGATGGATTCTATTGAGCATCTATAGAAAGATACCAGCAGTCTCGCTGTTTGCACATTTCGAGTCAGACTCTCCTCGATGTAAACACCCAGGAAACGGAGGTCTGACACCTGCTCCACATGATCCCCACTAATGATGAGGGGTGCCATTACAGTCTTTTTCCTCCTATAATCAATCACCAGCTCCTTGGTCTTTGCTGTGTTTAGGAGAAGGTTATTCACCCTACACCCCACTGCAAACTGTTCAATCTCATCTCTGTAGGCAGACTCATGAGTTCCAGAGATGAGCCCCATCACTGTCGTGCCGTCTGCAAACTTCACTATGATGTTGTCACCCTCTGGGTGCGACAGGTGAGGAAGCTGTTCATCCACATACAGGTGGGGAGTGGGATACCTAAGTCCATCAGTTTGGTCATCAGTTTGTGAGGAAGGATGATGTTGAAAGCAGAGCTGTAGTCCACAAAAAGCATCCGTACGTAGCTCCCCTGCTGCTCTCGGTGGGACAGTGCAGCATGGAGCGTCTTCTGTGGCTCTATTAGCCCTGTATGCAAACTGGTGTGGGTCAAGGTTTTTTGGCAGGAGGGGTGTGATGTCACCACCGGGGTGAGAAGACTGGCCGGTAGTCGTTGAGGCTGGAGATATGGGACAGTAGCCTCGGCCAGGGACTGGTTGAAAATCCTCATGAAGACTCCAGCCTGATGGTCCGCACAGTCTTTAGAACATGTCCTGAGACGCCATCAGGCCCAGCGGCCTTAATAGGGTCCACGGCCCGCAGTGTCCGCCTCACCTCATGTTCAGGTGGACCTGTAGTCGGTAAGCTGTTGGAATCCCTGCCACACCTACCGGTTGTTGTTACTTTCAAGGTGTGCCTCAATCTTCCGCCGATAATCCAACTTGGCCCCTTTGATGCCTCTCTTCAGGTCATCCCAGGCCACAGACTAGAGGACCTGGTCGCCAGACCTGAAGGCGGTGTTCGTCTCCCTCAGCAGCCACTTGACCCCCCGGGTCATCCAGGGCTTCTGGTTGGGGTAGACCCGAATATGTTTTTTCACAGTAACAGTGTCTATGCAGTGTCGTATGTGACACAGCACACTGTCCGTAAACATCTACAGGTCTTGATGTAAAAACACATCCCAGATGGTGCTGTCGAAGCAGTCCTGATGCTTTTGAGAGACTCCATCAGGCCAGTTTTATCTCCTCTAGTTGAGCTATTAACATGTTGGTATAATTTTGGGAGTACTGTTTTCAAGTCTGCCTGATTGAAGTCCACTGTGTGTACAGCGCTCGGCTAGCTGCTAGTGCTGCTGTGCAAGTAGCTGCTAGCTGCTCTAGCAGTAGCGTCAGGTGGTTCACACACAGCCCCCCTCCTTTGCTTTTACCGGAGCTCTGCGTTCTGTCCTGTTGCTGCACGGTGTAGCCTGTTAGCTCCGTCACCTAGTCCGGGATAAGTGGATTAAGCCAGGTCTCTGTGAAAAGCAGAATGAAGTGGTCCTTCACTGTGTTGTTGGTTGCAATCTGTAGCATCAGTTCATCCCTTTTGTTGGCGAGGAATCGTCGGAATCGTCGGAATCATCGGAAGCGTTTGCAAGAAACAGGCTGGGAAGCAGAGGTTTGAGTTGAGTGGGATGATAATCCACTGAGAGCCGGGGCGCTGTGCTATATCTTCTGGTATGTTGTGTGTGTTAGGAAACTCGGCTGTAACACTTTGTGACCACCAATTGGCCATTCAGCTAAGCGAAATAGGAGAGCCAGTGTACTTGAAGAAATACAGACGCGCCTCATCGATTTTTTTTACACTAATAAAAGACAACGCCATTTTCAGCTTTTTATCAGACATTATTCCAAATTAGAAGTACCTATATTATGAGTGTTGAGTGACGGCATTGAGAAAATCGTCTTCTATCAAAACAAATGTTTAATCATCTGCATTCTTCTTCGTCCTCTCCCGTTTTCCCGTTTTTTAAATGACGATTACAGACTAACGCCCCCTGCTGGCACAGTGAGTTATTGCCTCTTCTGCATTCTACAGGCGGCCTTCGTCGCCACTAGTTCTTTGCGGTCTGCTTGGGGTGTTATAGCCATTAAGGGGTACAGGCTTCAAAGTATTTTGAAATCTGTAATGTCAGTCATGATTTCTTATCATGTCTGGACTCGCTCACATTTTCAAAATGGTTTAAGATTTTAAAAATCTATCAGTGTGGGCCTGGCTTTAGAAGGCAGCCAGTGGCCTCCACTAGGGGCGTCTCAAGAAGGGGTGGGGGGGGGGGGACCAGGGTCAGCATGGGTCCATCCTTGAAATCTTATGGCCTTACCCTAAAATCCTGAAATGTGATTGGCTATTTGCATGACCAAAGCTGGGACTTATTTAAAATCAACGATTCAGTCTGTCTAGCAATATGCAGCAATTTTGCAATTTTTAAAAAACTTTACATTTTCACGGGAGAATTAATTGCAGAAAGAAATAAAACAATTCACATCATATGTGTGCACACAAACCTCAGGCCACCCCTGCAGGAGTCAGTCCCCCTGTTGGGCCTCCCCAGTAAAGAAGTCTGGACACGCCCCTGCTGCGATCCTTTAAAGCATCCATAACTTTAAGCCTTCACATTATAAACAGTGTTATTGTGCTGAGTGGACGTTTCTCTCTCATAACATGCGAGACAATGAATGAAACATTTTATCAGCTGCTAAGTTAAAGAAAAAAAACTAAAACAAAGAAAGGAGAACATATTAGTTATTAGGTTTTCTTTGAAACTAAACCATTTTTTAATCAATATTTTATAGTAATGGTTCCAATTTGAAATTTTAAGTACTTCTAAAACTGTAATAGTTTTCTTGTTTGAAAGTCATCTCGTGACCTCTCTGGGAGTCCTGAGCCCCACGTCTGGTACGACTGATTTAGACCTCCCTTTCTTTCTAGGTGAATTTAGATTTAAAAGAGACTGAATTCAAATATCAGATGTTACACTAAAAGATTATTCAGCGTCGTCTATAGCAACGGTCAAAACACACCTTTTTTTTTATTACCGTGATCATGGAGATCAGTTTATTACGTTTTATCGGACTTTGACCGGGCAGAGCCCTCGCTGGATTTCCACAGCCGTCGAACAGGTAAAAAGATATGTTACTGTAAATTTGTATTTAATGTGTTTGTCTTGACTTAATACTGAAATACAAATCAGAATTGTGTCTAACAATGTTTAGTTTATTTATTTATTTATTTGAACAGGGGCAGTGTGCAATATACATTAACCTCAAAAAGGAGAGATGCATTGTAGCAGGTTGTAGCACTTGTGCTAATTTCCACCTGCAGTCCCTGGGCAGGCTGTTGTAAACATACATAGTATGTACACTCCAAAGCATTACATTGCATTTAAAACTATCACATACACACTAATTACATTACATTGTGGGAGCAGGCTTGTTTTAAAAGAAGCCATTTTTTGGCCTGGTGTGAAAAAGTGTTGAAATGTGCACATGTGGTCAGCTCTGTTGGCAACTTATTCCACTGTCTGACGGCCACACTGGAGAAAGCTGAGCTGCCGAAGGCTGTTTTACACTGAGGAATCCAACACTGGCCTCGAACCGTCGACCGAGTGGTTGACCCGGAGCTTGTCTCCTGACTTGTGTATGGGCTTTACTAGAGCGGTTTTCAAAGCTGTGGGGAAGATACTCTCATTTATAGACTGATTTATGACTTTAGTTAATACTGGAGTTAAAATGTCTTTGTGCTCTTTTAGAAAAACTGTATCAATAGCAAAAATATCTTTAGATTTACTATTATTTAAGTGTGATATGTCTTTTAAAACTACGCCTTCATCTACATTAGATAATTTAAAGAATGATTCTTCACAATTAAAGTTACTGACACAATTTGGTTTCGGGAACTTATCTGCCAGATCCCGCACAGAATTTAAAAATTAATCATTAAAATGGGTTGCCACCTCTGTATTATCATTTTGAATAATTCCATTTATTTTAAGTTGTACATGGTCACAATTTGTTTTATCTTTTTACAAAGTAATTTATTCATACTTTTCCCAAGACGTTTGCTATTGCCTTTTGCATCTTTAATCAGATTAAAATAAAAGTTTGCCTTAGCTTTTCTAAGCTGTGTGGTAACCTTGTTCCTTTGACTTTTATATGCATAATGGTCAGTGGTCAAATTTGATTGAAGAAAGGTCTTAAGTGCCAGATCTCTCTGCTTCATTAGATCCCAAAGAGGGAGGCCAAACCAGGGCAGTTTCTTTTCGTACGTTTTGCTTCTTTTTAATTCTGTATATTTGTTAATAGTCTCCTGTAAAGTTAAAGTAATATTACTACATGTATACTCACAGCCTTTACTGTCAACTTTGCAGTCCCAATCTATTTCATTTAAATCATTTGTCAGTGCAATTTGATTTCTCTTGGGAATGTAAAGAATTTTATTTTGACTACCGGTACATATTTGCTGTTTGTCCCTATACCTAGATTTATTTATTTTTCTAGCAACTAGAGTCAGGTTGTGATCTGACAAACCTGTTATTAAGTTGTATGTTTTGGTAACCCTGTCTGGTTTATTTGTACATGTTAGCTCAATCAAGGTTTGAGTGTTCTTTGTTATCTTGTTGGCTTGTTGATCATTTGAGTCATTTGTACAGAGTTCAAAATATCCTTAAGTTTTTTCCTTCTTATTTTATCAAGCCAGTTTATATTCAGATCACCCATTAGCAGAGTTTCTTTACTTTCACATTTTTTAAGTATTTCAGTTAAACCAGAATAAAATTCATTTCTCACGTTTGGTGGTCGATATACAGCAAGTAAAATGAATGACATTTGTGCTGAAATGGTTATAGTAACACGACACACTCCAAAGTTTGCACTGGAATGTCGACTCTGCCTCCTTTCCCCTTCCCTCTGTTCACTTAACTTGATTTCTTCTACAGGATGTTTCATGGGACAAATGGACGTCCCCTCAGCAGTCAGCGTGGTGCCTTCACTGACCTGGCTCTCCATGTTGTTGTCTTCCTCGCCCTGTTACACTCATGTAGAGGTGAATACAAACATCACAAACATTCAGGCTAATGTCAACTATGATTCAATGAATATACAGCATGTCCTCCCATATGTCACTACATGGCTGATTTAAAAACATTATATCTGCATCCCTCTTGTTTCTTTATTTGCAGCTCAGTCTGAGTTGATTGGTCCATCTCAGCCAGTCGTTTCATTGGTGGGTGAAGACGTTATTCTGCCATGTCACCTGGACCCTGTCATGAATGCTTCCGACATGACTCTGGAGTGGTCGAGACCGGACCTGGAGCCCAGATTTGTCCTTCTGCGGCGTCAAGGTGAAGAACTGGGGACTCAAAAACATCCGTCCTTCAGAGGAAGAACATCAGTGTTCATCGATGAGCTGGAGAAGGGAAACATCTCACTGAAACTCTCCAAAGTAAAAGTCTCTGATGAGGGAGGATACACATGCTTCATGCCTGCATTGTCTAAATCCACCATGGTTCAGCTTGTTGTTGGTAAGGTTTTGTGAAGTCCAAGTGCAAAGCTCTTGAACCTGTTTAACACTGTGTTTAAAGGTCACATGATCTCCTCCTCATCAGTGTAAATAAGTGTCCTCGCTCCTCTTCATCATGTGTGTGAAGTGTTTTTGTTGTAAATCCACTCTGATCCTGTATTTGATCATGTCTATAAACCCCTCTATTTCAGCCCTGCTCAGAACAGGCTGTTTCTGTGTCTGTAGCTTTAAATATGTAAATGGGCTGTGTCTGACCACGCCCCCTCTCTGGAAGGGCTCGGGTGTACTCGCTGCTTTCTGGCTCCATGTCCTATTGTTTACGGTGAGAAGGCAGACTCAGAGGGCAGAACAAACACCTAGCTGTGGGAGTGTCACCCACCTGGGGGAGGGGCTACTGCCCTTTGTGATGTCATGAAGGGGAGGGGCTACTGCCCTTTGTGATGTTTGTGGTTCTCATGGTCACCGCCTCGACCAACAGCTCAAACAGTAGCTCCTCCTACCTCTCTCTCAGTCAGCTCCTGATGCTCCTCCATGAGCCTCAGTGCAGTTCATACTGATCTGTCCTGCCAACAGTCAATATGAAAAACATTTTGTTATGTGTTGTTCCGTTTCAGATCACGGTACTCCCAGTCCTCCCAGTACTCCCAGTACTCCTGTTATTATCGGCGCTGTGATTGGCTGTGCTGCTTTGCTGTGTATTCCTGTGATCCTCTTTGTTGTTTGGAAACAGAGACAAAGAAAATCCAGTAAGTGACAAACAGTCAGTCTTCTAATGGTAACACACCTGAAGGGTTAATGAAGTCATGCAGACCTTTGAGGATGGATTAATGAAGCGAGAGTTCAAGAAGTGATTAGTCATTTAGTTTTTGTTTGATTGGTCTACATTCATTTAAATTTATTATTATGTATATGTTCAGTTTTTCTTTATTGACCGGAGAACTTTTTCATTGAGCTAAACCTGAACAAGTGAGGTAGTCTGATATTCTTAGTCTAGACCACGTCCTCTCTACTTCTTCTCTCCTGTACCTCTTGAATTCATGTTGATGTTGCTGAAGGGTCTTTGTGACAATCACTCAGTCTGAAGAGACACAAAGAGAGAGAGAGAGAGAGAGAGAGAGAGAGAGAGAGAGAGAGATGTTTCTTCTTCTTGGAGTGATTGTAGTGTTTGCTCTCCTGTTAAATTAAGGTTTATTTTTTTTGGACACTTTGAAGAAGATTAATGTTCTTTGTATAGTTTGAAACATTAACCCTGTTCGGGGTAAAGCTAATTACAATGCAACAGATGCAAATACATTATCAATATGTAATCTCATTGATTGTAATTTAAACAGTAATTACAAACTTCACCAGTTTGTCCATCTTTTGTGTCGTCACAGGAAACAAGAGGACGAGACGTGAGGATGGAGGTGAACACTCTGAGGAGGAAAATAAAAAAGACAGACTTCCACTCTCTTCCACTGTTAGTCGAATCGAGGTGTCAAGTGCTTTTTATAAACATCATAAAGAGACAACAGCCAAGTTGGACCAAAGTGATGTACTTTAAGTTTACTTGAATAGATTGAAAACATAAAAGCGAATTTAAAAACAAGTTAAAATGTTAAATGATAGTAAAGTTCTGTTGGACACTGCTTGAATCAACAGGGTTTTTTTTTAGAAAATGTGCCAATAATTAGTTTACATGAGAGTCAAGAAGAGGAGCCAATAGATACTGAGATCAAGCAACCAAACTGAGAAGTGGTACATTCATTTATACACTCTGTGTAGTTTATTTCTATGTTTTACTCTCATGATGACACCATTGAATGTCACATTTTAATGTTTACGATAAACAAACATTTGAATGAAATACATGACCTGACCTTAAGGTCCTACCCATGATCTCTGTCATTCATTCATCAATGTTCACCAAACAGTGAAAGACCCAGGTATGATGAGCCCAATAACAAATATCCACCTGAGTGTTAAAGTAGAACTTGTTCTACATGTGGCCTGAGGTCTGTGCTATGAAGCAGGTAACTTCAGGGTTAACCTACAAAGGTTGTTCATTTCATGCCTGGTGAAATCGTCATGGTAACGTGTGCGGCACACCTAACCTGCTCCAGAGCAGGATGTGTTCGAGATAAGAGATCTGTGTGTGTCGGTGTCTCTCCCTCCTCTCCTGAGTGATAACATCAACTATTCAGGTCATGTGACAACAGCCAACTTAAAGGTTTCAATGTGAAGATGTTTGTTTGCACTTTTTAAATTTCTTTAAATTGTCACTGGACTTCTTGGACATCTTTTGGACTCACACTGGTCCAGGACTAACCGGCCTGAGCATGTTACCTCTTGTACATAACATTGTAATACGACTCATTGATGTTATCATGAAGCACGCTGACTTCACAAGGCAGGCGGAGAAAAAAAGGGACGGCCAGTCGAGTCTGCATCAACACATCAGAGAACAACGAAGAACATTTAGATCGTGTACCTTACTGACTTCCAGGCTTATTTCGAGTTACCATCGAGATCTGTTTGAAGTTTAATGTGTGTTCGTTGTTTGGGACTTTGACCATGCAGAGACTTCGCTAGATTTCCACAGCCGTCGAACAGGTATTCACCTTTGTTTATATTCTATATTTATATTCATATGGAAAAACAAATCTGCACACATGTCGTAAGAAATTGTAAAAAATGTCCTTTCTGCATTTTCTTTAAATCTTTATTTAACCCAGAAACCTCCGACTATTACCAGCAGCTTTTTTGGATTTAAGTTTTTAAAGTGACTCTCAGTCTGAGACATTCCTGCTTATGAGATACAGTATCTGAGTGATGGTTAAATGATAGTGAGCCTTCATTACTTCAGTCAGCATTTTATCAAATATTTAACGTTGTTTAATCTGTGAGTAATCATATTTAAAAAAGCTGTTAAATCCACATTATAATTGTTTTTTTGTGCTACAAATGAAAGTGAAAGTAAAGTGTTCTAAACGTGCACTGAAGGGACGAGTTCATAATTATACAGTGAAATAAGTTTGTTCACATGAAGCGAGTTAATTTAAAATCCTGAACATTAAATGTGACTTAACAACTTTGTACTAAGTATCTGTAATATTAGTCACTTACTACAAATACAAATGTTGTTGTTTTTTAATTTACAGATATTCATATTGATTTAAGGGTCATTTAAGGATTTTGTACAGTTGGTGTATTTCAGACATTAAGGTTAGTTTTTACGCATTATCCTTTCTTTTTTTTCTCCATATTATCATCCTCCTTAATGTTCACTTAACTTGATTTCTTGTCCAGGATGCTTCATGGGACAAATGGACGTCCCCTCAGCAGTCAGCGTGGTGCCTTCACTGACCTGGCTGTCCATGTTGTTGTCTTCCTCACCCTGTTACACTCATGTAGAGGTGAATACAAACCTTTCAAATATTCAAAGCTAATGTCAACAGGTCTATATGTACAGTGTTCTCCTGTAATTATGTGAGGGGGGAGGTCCCGACTTTGGAATAATATAAAGGTAGTTAATAAAAAAATGTTTGGGCCTCTATTGAGGACAGTGGATAGAGTTGGAAATCAGGGAAAGAGAGCGGGGAATGGCATGCAGGAAAGGAGCCAGATTCAAACCCAGGACACTCGCTTGGAGGACTACAGCCTCCATACATGGGCACATACACTAACACTACTTCATTTAATTTTCTATATAGCACCAAATCAAAAATAAAGTCATTTAAGAATAAGACTAATGATAGTCAATCAATCAATAAAATTTTATTTGTATAGCACCTTCCAGTACCAAATTGTGCCCAAGGTGCTTACGAGGGTAAAAACAAGATTAAAAACAATACTACTAGAACATAATTAAAACACAACAGTAAAATATGAGCAACAGTCCAATTAGTGATAAGTGAATAGATGGGTTTTTAACTCGGACCTAAAAGTTGTGAACTCGGTGGCGGGTTGGATGTGAGCTGGGAGAGCGTTCCACAGTTTAGGGCCTTAAACAGCAAAAGACCGCCCCCCCAAAGCCTTGTACTTGGACCTAGGAATGACCAAGGTGGTGAGATCTGCGGAGTGCAGATTCCTGACTGGGTCATAGAGGGTTAAAAGTTCACTGAGGTTGGCCTGGGGCCAAGCCATGAATGGTTTTAAACACATAAAAGGACTTTGAAGTCCACCCTGTACCACACCGGGAGCCGGTGAAGGGAACAGAAGACTGGAGTGATGTGTAAGTGTTTGGAGGTGTCTGAGAGAAGGCGTGCTGCTGCATTCTGTACCAGTTGGAGCTTTTGGAGGAGAGAGTGGTTGAGTCCAGCAGCATTGCAGTAGTCTATCCGCGAGCTGATGAAGGCGTGACTGGCCTTTTCGAGGTCAGCTCGGGACAAGAATGGTTTGACCTTGGCAAGAAGTCTTAGGTGGAAAAAACTCACCTTTACCACTGCACTTATTTGCTTGTCATATTTGAGTCTACTGTCTAATATGACAACCAGGTTTCCCACAGAATGAGCAAATTGAGGTGTTACAGGGTCAAAACAGGGTGAATTTTGTGGTGAGTCAGGGCTGAACAGAACATACTCAGTTTTCCCTTCATTTAAATGAAGGGAGTTCTGTGCAAGCCATTCTTTGATGTCCTGAAGACAGTTTTGAAGAGGTTCCAGTGCAGAATGGTTTCTCAGGATCACTGGAAGGTAGATCTGAAGGTCGTCGGCGTAGAAATGGAACTGGATGTTATGTCTGGTGATGAGTTGTCCAAGAGGTAGCATCTACAGTGCAAACAAAATAGGCCCCAGACAGGAACCTTGGGGTACTCCAGTTGACAGAGGGGTAGATGATGATGAAAAGTCAACATTCAGGCTGATGTCAACATGTCAGTCTATGATTCATTGAATATACAGCATGTCCTCCCATCTGTCACTACATGGCTGATTTAAAAACGTTCTATCTGCATCCCTCTTGTTTCTTTATTTACAGCTCAGTCTCAGGTGATTGTTCCATCTCAGCCAGTCGTTTCATTGGTGGGTGAAGACGTTATTCTGCCATGTCACCTGGACCCTGTCATGAATGCTTTCGACATGACTCTGGAGTGGGCGAGACCGGACCTGGACCCCAGATTTGTCCTTGTGCGGCGTCACGGCTTTGAGGTGGAGGATAGAAAACATCCATCCTTCAGAGGAAGAGCATCAGTGTTCATCGATGAGCTGGAGAAGGGAAACATCTCACTGAAACTCTCCAAAGTAAAAGTCTCTGATGAGGGAGGATACAGATGCTTCATGCCTGAATTGTCTAAAGCCTCCATGGTTCAGCTTGTTGTTGGTAAGTGGACATGTTTTATGATGTTTTAATAAATGTTCATGCTGATGAGAGAAGAATAAGTTAGAAGTAAAATGTGTGTGGAAATCTTGCATTGGTGCTTTTAAAATCAGCTGCCTGTCAGATTAACTAAAGAACAAAGGTCTTACTATATTCTCATATTTTTAAAAAGCTCACTTGGAATATTCCTGAGCATTAATTTATCGTCCTGCCCTTTGTGATGTCATGAAGGGAAAGACTCCAAAACGGCCTGTTTGAGAACACATTTTCTAAAAAGTGGAGCAGGCAGAAGACGAAGAGGATGGACTTTTCTCCTTGTTGGGGGGTTTGTAGACAGACTAGAGACAAATGTTAGAGGAACATGGAGAAGAAACTGTGTTCTAGAGACTTTATGATGGTGTAAGAAACGTCTCTCCTCTACAGGTACGCCGTCCTCACCTGTTGTTCAGGTGAGCAGAAACAACAGTGGAGTGTTGTTAGAGTGTGAGTCTGCAGGCTGGTATCCAGAGCCGGAGATGTTCTGGCTGGACGGCGAGGGAAACCTCCTCTCTGCTGAACCCACTGAGACAGTCAGAGGTCCTGATGGTCTCTACACTGTCAGCAGCAGAGTGACTGTGGAGAAGAGACAAAGCAGTTACTTCACCTGTAGAGTCACACAGAGAAACATCAACCAGACCAGAGAGATCCATGTCTATGTAACAGGTAAATACAAGGTCAGAGAGTGACACTGAGCTCAGCAGTAAATATGAATAACATTTTGTTCTTTGTTGTTCAGATCACTGTACTCCCAGTACTCCCAGTCCTCCCAGTACTCCTGTTGTTATCGGCGCTGTGATTGGCTGTACTGCTTTGCTGTGTATTCCTGTGATCCTCTTTGTTGTTTGTAAACGGAGACAAAGAAAATCCAGTAAGTGACAAACTGTCAGTCTTCTAATGGTAACACACCTGAAGGGTTAATGAGGGGGGGAATCTCTCCTTCTTCTCTCCTGTACGTCTTTCATGTTGATGTGGCTGAAGGATCTTTGTGACAATCACTCAGTCTGAAGAGACACAAAGAGAGAGAGACATGTTCCTTCTTCTTGGAGTGATTGTAGGGTTTCCTCTCCTGTTAATTGAAGGTTTATTTTCTTTTGGACATTTTGAAGAAGATTAATCTTCTCTATATATTATTAAACATTAACCCTGTTCGGAGTAAAGCTAATTACAATGCAACAGATGCAAATACATTAAAAATATGTAATCTCATTGATTGTAGTTGAAACTATTTACAAGCTTCACCAGTTTGTCCATCTTTTGTGTCGTCACAGGAAACAAGAGGACGAGACGTGAGGATGGAGGTGAACACTCTGAGGAGGAAAATAAAAAAGAAAGACTTCCACTCACGTCAGTTCAAGAAGAAGACAAGACTGTGGACAAAACAAACCAAGAGCAGGAACAGGGACGAAGACGAGGAACTAAAGATGGAGACCAGAGTGGACAGGAGACAGAGAAACATGTTAGTCGACTCGAGGTGACAAGTCCACAATATGAATTTTGGAAATCTATAACAGACGATGCAGACCAAAGTGATGTACTTGAACTTTAGTTAAATACATTTCATCCAACATCATAAAAAACGTAAAAGCAAATTTAAAAACAAGTTAAAACATTAAACAATAGTAAAGTTCTGTTGGACACTACTGCTGGGATAAAACACTAAACTGGAGGTCAAAGCCAAATGAAATAAATGTGTTTTTAAAAAAGTCTTAAACTGTTGAGTTGAGGCAGCAGATCTTATCTTAAAGCGGGTTTATTCCAAAGTGTTGGAGCTGCAGCTGAAAAGGCTCCATCGACCTGAGTCTGAAGCCTGGTTCTGGGCAGGTCCAGGAGCAGCTGGTTGGAGGACCTCAGTGCTCTGGATGGAGCGTGAACATGAAGAAGGTCACTCAGGTAGTGAGCTGTTGAGCTATATAGTCCCTCTTTGTTGTACCTGTTAGCAGGCGAGCAGCTGCAGGCGCTGGATGGATGGCTGGTCCAAGCCCACAAAAAGTCCAGGAGAGATGTTCTGAATGCATGTATTACTGTTTCTAGGTCCATTGCAGGGAGGTAGGATTTTAAGTCTGCGCTGGTCAAAACTAGATCTCACTAACATTAACAGAAAGAGGACCAAACGTTTCTGCTGCACCAGGTTCTCCAAACACAATGACCTTATTTAGATTTAGTTTGAGGACGTTCAGGGTCGTCCAGGTTTCAGTGTCTTTCAGGCAGTCGAGTGAGGGTTGTAGTGAACCCTTGGATTTCAAAGGTATGTCGATCTGTACATCATCAGCAGAGAAGTGAACAGATGTTTTGTATTTTGCAAACATTGATCCCAGTGGAAGTATATAATGAGAACAGAATTGGGCCCAACACAGACCCTTGTGGGTGTCACATCCCCGGGTTAAGTGTTTGTTTATTTTATGTTTTCCTCATGTATCATGTCCTGTGCTTGTTTTACTTGTTACTCACCCTGTGTCTCGTTTCAGGCTGTTGGCTGCATGCCCTTCCCCCAGTGTGTCTCAGTCTGCTGATTACCTGATGTGTCTCACCTGTGTCTTGTTAACTCCACCCCCTGTTCAGTATTTAATGTCTGTCTGCCCTTCACTCTGTGCCAGTTCGTCTTGTCTCTTCGTAGCAGCGTCCCAGCAATTTCTAGTATCTTGATTCTTGTTCTGACCCCCGAGTGTTTTTGGATTCCGTTTTTTGCATGTCGATTTTGTACCTTTGCCTTATTGGACTGACTACCGTGTACCGAACCCTGCCTGGAATAAACGTTTTGAGAAATTGTTTTTGTCCCACTGAGTCGTGCATTTGGGTCTCTTGGTGTGTTCGTGACAGTGGGACACCAAACATAAGTGGGGCTGTCTCAGATGAATAGTCCTCTAGGTGGACAGAGAAGGTCCTATCTGACAGGTATGATTCAAACCAACTGGTTAATGTTTTTTTTTTTATTCCTGCATAATTTTATAATCCCATTAAAAGAATTGTGGGGCCAATGGTGTCAACAGCAGCTGATACGTCTAAAAGTACTAAAATGGCAGAATCCTCAGAATCAACATTTCGAATCAGATGGTTAAAAATTCTTATAGAGCAGTTTCAGCGTTATGGCAGGTTTTAAAACCAGACTGGAACTTTTCATGCAAGTCATGTGTAGTTAGATGAGCTGTCTCAGAACGGCCTTTTCTAGGATTTCTGAGTTTTAAAATGGGCCTATAATTAGTTTACATGAGAGTCAAGAAGAGGAGCCAATAGATACTGAGGTCAAGCAACCAAACTGAAAAGTGGGACATTCATTTATACACTCTGTGTAGTTTATTTCTATGTTTTACTCTCATGATGACACCATTGAATGTCACATTTTAATGTTTACAATAAACAAACATTTGAATTAAATACACTCAACAAAAATATAAACACAACACTTTTGTTTTTGCTCCCATTTGTCATGAGATGGACTCAAAGATCTAAAATTCATTCCAGATACACAATATTACCATTTCTCTCAAACATTGTTCATAAATCTGTCTAAATGTGTGATAGTGAGCACTTTTGCTTTGCTGAGACAATCCATCCCACCTCACAGGTGTGCCACATCAAGATGCTCATCAGACACCATGATTAGTGCATAGGTGTACCTTAGACTGTCCACAATAAAAGGCCACCCTGAAATGTGCAGTTTTTGCTTTATTGAGGGTCTGGGGACTCAGAACCAGTCAGTATCTGGTGTGACCACCATTTGCCTCATGCAGTGCAACACATCTTCTTCGCATAGAGTTTATCAGATTGTCAATTGTGGCCTGTGGAATGTTGGTCCACTCCTCTTCAATGGCTGTGCGAAGTTGCTGGATATTAGTGGGAACTGGTACGCGCTGTCGTATACGCCGGTCAAGCACATCCCAAACATGCTCAATGGGTGACATGTCCGGTGAGTATGCTGGCCATGCAAGAACTGGGACATTTTCAGCTTCCAAGAATTGTGTACAGATCCTTGCAACATGGGGCCGTGCATTATCTTGCTGAAACATGAGGTGATGTTCATGGATGTATGGCACAACAATGGGCCTCAGGATCTCATCACGGTATCTCTGTGCATTCAAAATGCCATCAATAAAATGCACCTGTGTTCTTCGTCCATAACAGATGCCTGCCCATACCATAACCCCACCACCACCATGGGCCACTCGATCCACAACATTGACATCAGCAAAGCGCTCACCCACACGACGCCACACACGCTGTCTGCCATCTGCCCTGAACAATGTAAACCGAGATTCATCCGTGAAGAGAACACCTCTCCAACGTGCCAGACGCCATCGAATGTGAGCATTTGCCCACTCAAGTCTGTTACGGCGACGATCTGGAGTCAGGTTAAGACCCCGATGAGGACGACGAGCATGCAGTTGAGCTTCCCTGAGACGGTTTCTGACAGTTTGTGCAGAAATTCTTTGGTTATGCAAACCAATTGTTTCAGCAGCTGTCTGAGTAGCTGGTCTCAGACGATCTTGGAGGTGAACCTGCTGGATGTGGAGGTCCTGGGCTGGTGTGGTTACACGTGGTCTGCGGTTGTGAGGCCGGTTGGATGTACTGCCATATTCTCTGAAACGCCTTTGGAGACGGCTTATGGTGGAGAAATGAACATTCAATGCCCGAGCAACAGATCTGGTTGACATTCCTGCTGTCAGCATGCCAATTGCACGCTCCCTCAATGCTTGCGCCATCTGTGGCATTTTGCTGTGAGACAAAACTGCACATTTCAGAGTGGCCTTTTATTGTGGGCAGTATAAGGTACACCTGTGCACTAATCATGGTGTCTGATGAGCATCTTGATGTGGCACACCTGTGAGGTGGGATGGATTGTCTCAGCAAAGCAAAAGTGCTCACTATCACACATTTAGACAGATTTATGAACAATGTTTGAGAGAAATGGTAATATTGTGTATCTGGAATGAATTTTAGATCTTTGAGTCCATCTCATGACAAATGGGAGCAAAAACAAAAGTGTTGCGTTTATATTTTTGTTGAGTGTACATGACCTGACCTTAAGGTCCTACCCATGATCTTTGTCATTCATTCATCAATGTTCACCAAACAGTGAAAGACCCAGGTATGATGAGCCCAATAACAAATATCCACCTGAGTGTTAAAGTAGAACTTGTTCTACATGTGGCCTGAGGTCTGTGCTATGAAGCAGGTAACTTCAGGGTTAACCTACAAAAGGTTGTTCACTTCATGCCTGGTGAAATCGTCATGGTAACGTGTGCGGCACACCTAACCTGCTCCAGAGCAGGATGTGTTCGAGATAAGAGATCTGTGTGTGTCGGTGTCTCTCCCTCCTCCCCTGAGTGATAACATCAACTATTCAGGTCATGTGACAACAGCCAGCTTAAAGGTTTCAATGTGAAGATGTTTGTTTGCACTTTTTAAATGTCTTTAAATTGTCACTGGACTTCTTGGACATCTTTTGGACTCTTTTGGTCCAGGACTAACCGGCCTGAGCATGTTACCTCTTGTACATAACGTTGTAATACGACTCATTGATGTTATCATGACGCGTGCTGACTTCACAAGGCAGGCGGAGAAAAAAAGGGACGGCCAGTCGAGTCTGCATCAACACATCAGAGAACAACGAAGAACATTTAGATAGTGTACCTTACTGACTTCCAGGCTTATTTCGAGTTACCATCGAGATCTGTTTAAAGTTTAATGTGTGTTTGTTGTTTAGGACTTTGACCGTGCAGAGACTTCACTAGATTTCCACAGCCGTCGAACAGGTATTCACCTTTGTTTATATTCTATATTTATATTCATATGGAAAAACAAATCATGTCGTAAGAAATTGTAAAAAATGTCCTTTCTGCATTTTCTTTAAATCTTTATTTAACCCAGAAACCTCCGACTATTACCAGCAGCTTTTTTGGATTTAAGTTTTTAAAGTGACTCTCAGTCTGAGACATTCCTGCTTATGAGATACAGTATCTGAGTGATGGTTAAATGATAGTGAGCCTTCATTACTTCAGTCAGCATTTTATCAAATATTTAACGTTGTTTAATCTGTGAGTAATCATATTTAAAAAAGCTGTTAAATCCACATTATAATTGTTTTTTTGTGCTACAAATGAAAGTGAAAGTAAAGTGTTCTAAACGTGCACTGAAGGGACGAGTTCATAATTATACAGTGAAATAAGTTTGTTCACATGAAGCGAGTTAATTTAAAATACTGAACATTAAATGTGACTTAACAACTTTGTACTAAGTATCTGTAATATTAGTCAATTACTACAAATACAAATGTTGTTTTTAATTTACAGATATTCATATTGATTTAATGGTCATTTAACAATATTGTACAGTTGGTGTATTTCAGACATTAAGGTTAGTTTTTACGCATTATCCTTTCAACATTTTTTTTCCCCACATTATCATCCTCCTTAATGTTCATTTAACTTGATTTCTTGTCCAGGATGTCTCATGGGACAAATGGACGTCCCCTCAGCAGTCAGCGTGGTGCCTTCACTGACCTGGCTGTCCATGCTGTTGTCTTCCTCGCCCTGTTACACTCATGTAGAGGTGAATACAAACCTTTCAAATATTCAAAGCTAATGTCAACAGGTCTATATGTACAGTGGTCACCTGTAATTATATGAGGGGGGCGGTCCCGACTTTGGAATAATATAAAGGTAGTTAATAAAAAAATGTTTAGGCCTCTATTGAGGACAGTGGATAGAGTTGGAAATCAGGGAAAGAGAGCGGGGAATGACATGCAGGAAAGGAGCCAGATTCAAACCCAGGACACTCGCTTGGAGGACTACAGCCTCCTTACATGGGCACATACACACACACTATTTAATTTAATTTTCTATATAGCACCAAATCACAACTAAAATCATTTAAGAATAAGACTAATAATAGTCAATCAATCAATCAAATTTTATTTGTATAGCACCTTCCAGTACCAAATTGTGCACAAGGTGCTTTCCAGGGTAAAAACAACAACAAAACCAATACTACTAAAACATAATTAAAACACAACAGTAAAATATGAGCAACGGTCCAATTAGTGGTAAGTGAATAGATGGGTTGTTAACTCTGACCTAAAAGTTGTGAGCTCCGTGGCGGGTTGGATGTGAGCTGGGAGAGCGTTCCACAGTTTAGGGCCTTAAACAGCAAAAGACCGCCCCCCCAAAGCCTTGTACTTGGACCTAGGAATGACCAAAGTGGTGAGATCTGCGGAGTGCAGATTCCTGACTGGGTCATAGAGGGTTAAGAATTCACTGAGGTAGGCCGGGGCCAAGCCATGAATGGTTTCAAACACATGTAAAAGGACTTTGAAGTCCACCCTGTACCGCACCGGGAGCCGGTGAAGGGAACAGAAGACTGGTGTGATGTGTGAGTGTTTGGAGGTGCCTGATAGAAGGCGTGCTGCTGTCTTCTGTACCAGTTGGAGCTTTTGGAGGAGAGAGTGGTTGAGTCCAGCAGCATTGCAGTAGTCTATCCGCGAGCTGATGAAGGCATGACTGGCCTTTTTGAGGTCAGCTTGGGACAAGAATGGTTTGACCTTGGCAAGGAGTCTTAGGTGGAAAAAACTCATCTTTACCACTGCACTTATTTGCTTGTTATATTTGAGTCTATTGTCTAATATGACACCCAGGTTTCTCACAGAGGGAGCAAATTGAGGTGTTACAGGGTCAAAACAGGGTGAATGTTGTGGTGAGTCAGGGCTGATCAGAACATACTCAGTTTTCCCTTCATTTAGATGAAGGAAGTTCTGTGCAAGCCATTCTTTGATGTCCTGAAGACAGTTTTGAAGAGGTTCCAGTGCAGAACGGTTGCTCAGGATCACTGGAAGGTAGATCTGAAGGTCGTCGGTGTAGAAATGGAACTGGATGTTATGTCTGGTGATGAGTTGTCCAAGAGGTAACATGTACAGTGCAAACAGAATAGGCCCCAGAATAGAACCTTGGGGTACTCCAGTTGACAGAGGGGTAGATGATGATGAAAAGTCAACATTCAGGCTGATGTCAACATGTCGGTCTATGATTCATTGAATATACATCATGTCCTCCCATCTGTCACTACATGGCTGATTTAAAAACATTATATCTGCATCCCTGTTGTTTCTTTATCTTCAGCTCAGTCTGAGTTGATGGTTCCATCTCAGCCAGTCGTTTCATTGGTGGGTGAAGACGTTATTCTGCCATGTCACCTGGACCCTGTCATGAATGCTTTCGACATGACTCTGGAGTGGGCGAGACCGGACCTGGACCCCAGATTTGTCCTTGTGCGGCGTCACGGCTTTGAGGTGGAGTATAGAAAACATCCATCCTTCAGAGGAAGAACATCAGTGTTCATCGATGAGCTGGAGAAGGGAAACATCTCACTGAAACTCTCCAAAGTAAAAGTCTCTGATGAGGGAGGATACAGATGCTTCATGCCTGAATTGTCTAAATCCTCCATAGTTCAGCTTGTTGTTGGTAAGTGGACATGTTTTATGATGTTTTAATAAATGTTCATGGATTTTCTGCTGATGAGAGAAGAATAAGATAGAAGTAAAATGTTTGTGGAAATCTTGCATTGGTGCTTTTAAAATCAGCTGCCTGCCAGATTAACTAAAGGACAAAGGTCTTACTATATTCTCATATTTTTAAAAAGCTCACTTGGAATATTCCTGAGCATTAATTTATCGTCCTGCCCTTTGTGATGTCATGAAGGGAAAGACTCCAAAACGGCCTGTTTGAGAACACATTTTCTAAAAAGTGGAGCAGGCAGAAGACGAAGAGGATGGACTTTTCTCCTTGTTGGGGGGTTTGTAGACAGACTAGAGACAAATGTTAGAGGAACATGGAGAAGAAACTGTGTTCTAGAGACTTTATGATGGTGTAAGAAACATCTCTCCTCTGTAGGTACGCCGTCCTCACCTGCTGTTCAGGTGAGCAGAAACAACAAAGGAGTGTTGTTAGAGTGTGAGTCTGCAGGCTGGTATCCAGAGCCGGAGATGTTCTGGCTGGACGGCGAGGGAAACCTCCTCTCTGCTGAACCCACTGAGACAGTCAGAGGTCCTGATGGTCTCTACACTGTCAGCAGCAGAGTGACTGTGGAGAAGAGACAAAGCAGTTACTTCACCTGTAGAGTCACACAGAGAAACATCAAACAGACCAGAGAGATCCATGTCTATGTAACAGGTAAATACAAGGTCAGAGAGTGACACTGAGCTCAGCAGTAAATATGAATAACAGTTTGTTCTTTGTTGTTCAGATCACGGTCCTCCCAGTACTCCCAGTACTCCTGTTGTTATTGGCGCTGTGATTGGCTGTACTGCTTTGCTGTTTATTCCTGTGATCCTCTTTGTTGTTTGGAAACAGAGACAAAGAAAATCCAGTAAGTGACAAACAGTCAGTCTTCTGATGGTAACACACCTGAAGGGTTAATGAGGAGGGGAATCTCTCCTTCTTCTCTCCTGTACGTCTTTCATGTTGATGTTGCTGAAGGGTCTTTGTGACAATCACTCAGTCTGAAGAGACACAAAGAGAGAGAGACATGTTCTCCGTCATGTTTCCTTCTTCTTGGAGTGATTGTAGGGTTTCCTCTCCTGTTAATTGAAGGTTTATTTTCTTTTGGACATTTTGAAGAAGATTAATCTTCTCTATATATTATTAAACATTAACCCTGTTTGGGGTAAAGCTAATTACAATGCAACAGATGCAAATACATTAAAAATATGTAATCTCATTGATTGTAGTTGAAACTATTTACAAGCTTCACCAGTTTGTCCATCTTTTGTGTCGTCACAGGAAACAAGAGGACGAGACGTGAGGATGGAGGTGAACACTCTGAGGAGGAAAATAAAAAAGAAAGACTTTCACTCACGTCAGTTCAAGAAGAAGAGAAGAATGTGGACAAAACAAACCAAGAGCAGGAACAGGGACGAAGACGAGGAACTAAAGATGGAGACCAGAATGGACAGGAGACAGAGAAACATGTTAGTCGACTCGAGGTGACAAGTCCACAATATGAATTTTGGAAATCTATAACAGACAATGCAGACCAAAGTGATGTACTTGAACTTTAGTTAAATACATTTCATCCAAACATCATAAAAAACGTAAAAGCAAATTTAAAAACAAGTTAAAACATTAAACAACAGTAAAGTTCTGTTGGACACTGCTGCTGGGATAAAACAGTAAACTGGAGGTCAAAGCCAAATGAAATAAATGTGTTTTTAAAAAAGTCTTAAACTGTTGAGTTGAGGCAGCAGATCTTATCTTAAAGCTGGTTTATTCCAAAGTGTTGAAGCTGCAGCTGAAAAGGCTCCATCGACCCGAGTCTGAAGCCCGGTTCTGGGCAGGTCCAGGAGCAGCTGGTTGGAGGACCTCAGTGCTCTGGATGGAGCGTGAACATGAAGAAGGTCACTCAGGTAGTGAGCTGTTGAGTTATATAGTCCCTCTTTGTTGTACCTGTTAGCAGGTGAGCAGCTGCAGGCGCTGGATGGATGGCTGGTCCAAGCCCACAAAAAGTCCAGGAGAGATGTTCTGAATGCATGTATTACTGTTTCTAGGTCCATTGCAGGGAGGTAGGATTTTAAGTCTGCGCTGGTCAAAACTAGATCTCACTAACATTAACAGAAAGAGGACCAAACGTTTCTGCTGCACCAGGTTCTCCAAACACAATGACCTCGGTCTTATTTAGATTTAGTTTGAGGACGTTCAGGGTCGTCCAGGTTTCAGTGTCTTTCAGGCAGTCGAGTAAGGGTTGTAGTGAACCCTGGGATTTCAAAGGTATGTCGATCTGTACATCATCAGCAGAGAAGTGAACAGATGTTTTGTATTTTGCAAACATTGATCCCAGTGGAAGTATATAATGAGAACAGAATTGGGCCCAACACAGACCCTTGTGGGTGTCACATCCCCGGGTTAAGAGTTTGTTTATTTTATGTTTTCCTCATGTATCATGTCCTGTGCTTGTTTTACTTGTTACTCACCCTGTGTCTAGTTTCAGGTCTGTTGGCTGCATGCCCTTCACCCAGTGTGTCTCAGCCTGCTGATTACCTGATGTGTCTCACCTGTGTCTTGTTAACTCCACCCCCTGTTCAGTATTTAATGTCTGTCTGCCCTTCACTCTGTGCCAGTTCGTCTTGTCTCTTCGTAGCAGCGTCCCAGCAATTTCTAGTATCTTGATTCTTGTTCTGACCCCCGAGTGTTTTTGGATTCCGTTTTTTGCATG
This sequence comes from Symphodus melops, assembly GCF_947650265.1. Taxonomy (NCBI): domain Eukaryota; kingdom Metazoa; phylum Chordata; class Actinopteri; order Labriformes; family Labridae; genus Symphodus; species Symphodus melops. Next base: position 55,823,887 of record NC_136691.1, read on the forward strand.
TCGATTTTGTACCTTTGCCTTATTGGACTGACTACCGTGTACCGAACCCTGCCTGGAATAAACGTTTTGAGAAACTGTTTTTGTCCCACTGAGTCGTGCATTTGGGTCTCTTGGTGTGTTCGTGACAGTGGGACACCAAACATAAGTGGGGCTGTCTCAGATGAATAGTCCTCTAGGTGGACAGAGAAGGTCCTATCTGACAGGTATGATTCAAACCAACTGGTTAATGTTTTTTTTTTATTCCTGCATAATTTTATAATCCCATTAAAAGAATTGTGGGGTCAATGGTGTCAACAGCAGCTGATACGTCTAAAAGTACTAAAATGGCAGAATCCTCAGAATCAACAGTTCGAATCAGATGGTTAAAAAGTCTTATAGAGCAGTTTCAGCGCTATGGCAGGTTTTAAAACCAGACTGGAACTTTTCATGCAAGTCATGTGTAGTTAGATGAGCTGTGTCAGAACGGCCTTTTCTAGGATTTCTGAGTTTTAAAATGGGCCTATAATTAGTTTACATGAGAGTCAAGAAGAGGAGCCAATAGATACTGAGATCAAGCAACCAAACTGAGAAGTCGGACATTCATTTATACACTGTGTAGTTTATTTCTATGTTTTACTCTCATGATGACACCATTGAATGTCACATGTTAATGTTTACAATAAACATTTGAATTAAATACATGACCTGACCTTAAGGTCCTACCCATGATCTCTGTCATTCATTCATCAATGTTCACCAAACAGTGAAAGACCCAGGTATGATGAGCCCAATAACAAACATCCACCTGAGTGTTAAAGTAGAACTTGTTCTACATGTGGCCTGAGGTCTGTGCTATGAAGCAGGTAACTTCAGGGTTAACCTACAAAGGTTGTTCACTTCATGCCTGGTGAGATCGTCATGGTAACGTGTGCGGCACACCTAACCTGCTCCAGAGCAGGATGTGTTCGAGATAAGAGATCTGTGTGTGTCGGTGTCTCTCCCTCCTCTCCTGAGTGATAACATCAACTATTCAGGTCATGTGACAACAGCCAGCTTAAAGGTTTCAATGTGAAGATGTTTGTTTGCACTTTTTAAATGTCTTTGAATTGTCACTGGACTTCTTGGACATCTTTTGGACTCACACTGGTCCAGGACTAACCGGCCTGAGCATGTTACCTCTTGTACATAACGTTGTAAAACGACTCATTGATGTTATCATGACGCGCGCTGACTTCACAAGGCAGGCGGAGAAAAAAAGGGACGGCCAGCCGAGTCTGCATCAACACATCAGAGAACAACGAAGAACATTTAGATAGTGTACCTTTCTGACTTCCAGGCTTATTTCGAGTTACCATCGAGATCTGTTTGAAGTTTAATGTTTGTTTCTTGTTTGGGACTTTGACCATGCAGAGACTTCACTAGATTTCCACAGCCGTCGAACAGGTATTCACCTTTGTTTATATTCTATATTTATATTCATATGGAAAAACAAATCTGAATCACGTCGTAAGAAATTGTAAAAAATGTCCTTTCTGCATTTTCTTTAAATCTTTTTTTAACCCAGAAACCTCCGACTATTACCAGCAGCTTTTTTGGATTTAAGTTTTTAAAGTGACTCTCAGTCTGAGACATTCCTGCTTATGAGATACAGCATCTGAGTGATGGTTAAATGATAGTGAGCCTTCATTACTTCAGTCAGCATTTTATCAAATATTTAACGTTGTTTAATCTGTGAGTAATCATATTTAAAAAAGCTGTTAAATCCACATTATAATTGTTTTTTTGTGCTGCAAATGAAAGTGAAACTAAAGTGTTCTAAACGTGAACTGAAGGGTCGAGTTCATAATTATACAGTGAAATAAGTTTGTTCACATGAAGTGAGTTAATTTAAAATCCTGAACATGAAATGTGACTTAACAACTTTGTACTAAGTATCTGTAATATTAGTCACTTACTACAAATACAAATGTTGTTTTTAATTTACAGATATTCATATTGATTTAATGGTGATTTAAGGATATTGTACAGTTGGTGTATTTCAGACATTAAGGTTAGTTTTTACGCATTATCCTTTCAACATTTTTTTTCCCCCACATTATCATCCTCCTTAATGTCCACTTAACTTGATTTCTTGTCCAGGATGCTTCATGGGACAAATGGACGTCCCCTCAGCAGTCAGTGTGGTGCCTTCACTGACCTGGCTGTCCATGCTGTTGTCTTCCTCGCCCTGTTACACTCATGTAGAGGTGAATACAAACATTACAAATATTCAAAGCTACTGTCAACATGTGAAGTAGGTCTATATGTACAGTGGTCACCTGTAATTATATGAGGGTGCGGTCCCGACTTTGGATTAATATAAAGGTAGTTAATAAAAAAATGTTTGGGCCTGTATTGTAGAGAGATGACAGTGGATAGAGTTGGAAATCAGGGAAAGAGAGTGGGGAATGACATGCAGGTAAGGACCCAGATTCAAACCCAGGACACTCGCTTGGAGGACTACAGCCTCCATACATGGGCACATACACTAACACTACTTCATTTAATTTTATATATAGCACCAAATCAAAAATAAAGTCATTTAAGAATAAGACTAATGATAGTCAATCAATCAATCAATCAACCTTTATTTGTATAGCACCGTCCAGTACCAAATTGTGCACAAGGTGCTTTCCAGGGTAAAAACAACAACAAAACCAATACTACTAAAACATAATTAAAACACAACAGTAAAATATGAGCAACAGTCCAATTAGTGGTTTTGTTTGAAATGCGAGCCTGAAAAAATGGGTTTTTAACTTGGATCTAAAAGTTGTGAGCTCTGTGGCGGGTTGGATGTGAGCTGGGAGAGCGTTCCACAGTTTAGGGCCTTAAACAGCAAAAGACCGCCCCCCCAAAGTCTTGTACTTGGACCTAGGGATGACCAAGGTGGTGAGATCTGCGGAGTGCAGATTCCTGACTGGGTCATAGAGGGTTAAGAGTTCACTGAGGTAGGCCGGGGCCAAGCCATGAATGGTTTTAAACACACATAAAAGGACTTTGAAGTCCACCCTGTACCGCACCGGGAGCTGGTGAAGGGAAACGAGGACTGGAGTGACGTGTGAGTGTTTGGAGGTGCCTGATAGAAGGCGTGCTGCTGTCTTCTGTACCAGTTGGAGCTTTTGGAGGAGAGAGTGGTTGAGTCCAGCAGCATTGCAGTAGTCTATCCGCGAGCTGATGAAGGCGGGACTGGCATTTTCGAGGTCAGCTTGGGACAAGAATGGTTTGACCTTGGCAAGGAGTCTTAGGTGGAAAAACCTCACCTTTACCACTGCACTTATTTGCTTGTCATATTTGAGTCTATTGTCTAATATGACAACCAGGTTTCCCACAGAATGAGCAAATTCAGGTGTTACAGGGTCAAAACAGGGTGAATGTTGTGGTGAGTCAGGGCTGATCAGAACATACTCAGTTTTCCCTTCATTTAGATGAAGGAAGTTCTGTGCAAGCCATTCTTTGATGTCCTGAAGACAGTTTTGAAGAGCTTCCAGTGCAGAACGGTTGCTCATGATCACTGGAAGGTAGATCTGAAGGTCGTCGGCGTAGAAATGGAACTGGATGTTATGTCTGGTGATGAGTTGTCCAAGAGGTAGCATGTACAGTGCAAACAGAATAGGCCCCAGAATAGAACCTTGGGGTACTCCAGTTGACAGAGGGGTAGATGATGATGAAAAGTCATTCAGCATTACTGAGAAAGTCCTGTTTGTGAGATATGATGATAACCATTTGAGCACCGCCCCCTGGTGGCCGACAGTGTGTTGAAGTCGGGAGATGAGAATGGTATGATTCAAGGTGTCAAATGCAGCAGTCAGGTCAAGTAGCACCAGAACCAGTGAGCATTTTTTGTCCCGAGCCAAAAGAATGTCATTGTGGACCCTCAATAATGCAGACTCAGAGCTGTGTCACACATTTCTCAGCAATGACCTGCAGTTGGAGGTAGGCCTAAAACTGGGAAATAAGAAGTTTCTCCATCAGCTTGGACAGAAAAGGGAGGTGAGATATTAGGCGGAAGTTGGACAGCATGGATGGATCAAGGTTAGGCTTCTTGAGCAGTGGTCGTCCAATGGCATGTTTGAGGGCAATGGGCCCAAACTCAGACAGCTGTTAATGAAAAGGACGAGGCAGAGGCCTAAGGTATCAATAGCCTCCTTCATCATTCTGGCAGGGAACGTGTCAAGAGGGCAGGTGGATCAGGAAAGACTGTCATAACAGGAATGCAGGAACACCAAGATTCCTTTCAGGGTTTGAGTCCGTCTGCCCCCCTAAAAGCTTTAAACCGGGGAGACACTGGTGTTTAATTTCATAAACAGTAAGTCCTTCTAAATGGCTGTCTTGAAACACATTACTTTACAAGCTTTACTGTAGGAATTAAAATCACATCCCTGTTGTTTCTTTATTTACAGCTCAGTCTCAGGTGATTGTTCCATCTCAGCCAGTCGTTTCATTGGTGGGTGAAGACGTTATTCTGCCATGTCACCTGGACCCTGTCATGAATGCTTTCGACATGACTCTGGAGTGGGCGAGACCGGACCTGAACCCCAGATTTGTCCTTCTGCGGCGTCAAGGTGAAGAACTGGGGACTCAAAAACACCCATCCTTCAGAGGAAGAACATCAGTGTTCATCGATGAGCTGGAGAAGGGAAACATCTCACTGAAACTCTCCAAAGTAAAAGTCTCTGATGAGGGACTATACAGATGCTTCATGCCTGAATTGTCTAAATCCTCCATGGTTCAACTTATTGTTGGTAAGGTTTCCTGAAGCTCTTGAACCTGTTTAACGCTGTATTTGAAGGTCACACGATCTCCTCCTCTTCATGTTAAATCGGTGTCAGAGCTCCAGTCAGTCTATAAACCCATCTATTTCTGCCCTGCTCAGAACAGGCTGTTTCTGTGTCTATAGCTTTAAATATGTAAATGAGCTGTGTCTGGCCACGCCCCCTCTCTGGAAGGGCTCGGGTGTACTTGCTGCTTTCTGGCTCCATGTCCTATTGTTTACGGTGAGAAGGCAGACTCAGAGGGCAGAACAAACACCTTCTCATGGTCACAGTAGCTCCTCCTACCTCTCTCTAAGTCAGCTCCTGATGCTCCTCCATGAGCCTCAGTGCAGTTCATACTGATCTGTCCTGCCAACAGTCAATATGAATAACATTTTGTTCTGTTGTTCCGTTTCAGATCGCGGTCCTCCCAGTACTCCCAGTATTCCCAGTACTCCCAGTCCTCCCGGTAGTCCTCGTACTGATGTTGTCGGCGCTATGATTGGTTGTGCTGCTTTGCTGTGTATTCCTGTGATCCTCTTTGTTGTTTGGAAACAGAGACAAAGAAAATCCAGTAAGTGACAAACAGTCAGTCTTCTAATGGTAACACACCTGAAGGGTTAATGAAGTCATGCAGACCTTTGAGGATGAATTAATGAAGCGGGAGTTCAAGAAGTGATTAGTTAATTAGTTTTTGTTTCATTGGTCTAGCTATGCAGTAGAATGAAATGGATGCAAATACATTAAAATATGTAATCTTTCTTTTATCTGCTATTTAAACTTCACCAGTTTGTCCATCTTTTGTGTCGTCACAGGAAACAAGAGGACGAGCCGTGAGGATGGAGGTGAACACTCTGAGGAGGAAAATAAAAAAGAAAGACTTCGACTCACGTCAGTTCAAGAAGAAGAGAAGAAAGTGGACAAAACAAACCAAGAGCAGGAACAGGGACGAGGACCTAAAGATGGAGACCAGAGTGGACAGGAGACAGAGAAACCAGTTAGTGGAATCATGGTGCCAAGTCCACTTTATGAATATTATAAATCTACAACAGCCAATGCAGACCAAAGTGATGTAAATCAAGTTTAGTTAAATACATTTCATCCAAACATCATAAAAAACATATAAGAACATTTAAAAATAAGTTAAAATGTTAAACAATAGTAAAGTTCTTGTGGAAACTGCTCGATTCAACAGTTTTTTAAAATGTGCCTTTAATTAGTTTACATGAGAGTCAAGAAGAGGAGCCAATAGATACTGAGATCAAGCAACCAAACTGAGAAGTGGGACATTCATTTATACACTCTGTGTAGTTTATTTCTATGTTTTACTCTCATGATGACACCATTGAATGTCTAATAATAATGTTTACAATAAACAAACATTTGAATTAAATACATGACCTGACCTTAAGGTCCTACCCATGATCTCTGTCATTCATTCATCAATGTTCACCAAACAGTGAAAGACCCAGGTATGATGAGTCCAATAACAAACATCCAGCTGAGTGTTAAAGTAGAACTTGTTCTACATGTGGCCTGAGGTCTGTGCTATGAAGCAGGTAACTTCAGGGTTAACCTACAAACGTTGTTCACTTCATGCCTGGTGAAATCGTCATGGTAACGTGTGCAGCACACCTAACCTGCTCCAGAGCAGGTAAGGCAACATCAACTATTCATGTTTGAGATAAGAGATCAACGTATGAAAATCTCTGCACACCGACCAATCAGATCTCTTGATTGTGGAGCTTCGGGAGCTGATCGAGAGGGGAGGGGTCCCGTATGATCTGACTTAAAGTTCTTAAAGGGATTTTGTAATTTTTTGATCATGATGTCATCCTTGATCTTTAATAGGAGACATGGACACATCACACTGTCGGTGTCTCTCCCTCCTCCCCTGAGTGATAACATCAACTATTCAGGTTATGTTACAACAGCCAGCTTAAAGGTTTCAATGTGACGATGTTTGTTTGCACTTTTTAAATGACTGTGATCATGAAGCGTGCTTCAGAGTGAAAAGAAAAAGGGACGGGCCGTCAAGTCGACACATCAGAGAAAAACCTGACAGTCTACTTTATTTTACCACGGAGATCTGTTCAATGTTTTATTAGACTTTGAGCGTGCAGAGACTTCACTAGATTCCCACAGCCATCGAACAGGTAATCACATTTGTTTATATTCTATATATTTATATATTTAATGTGTTTGTCTGGACTTCATACTGAAAAACAAATCTGAATTATGTCTTCAGAAAACAATGTAGGATTTGATGTTCTCGGTGCAACAAATGTTCTACCTGCATGTTGTGACAGAAGGTTTGGTTATGTTTAATGTGAATGTGCTATTTGTATTCTTTAAATCTATATTTAATCCAGAATACTCCGACTATTACCAACAGCTTTTTTGGACTTCAGTTTTTAAAGTGAATCTCAGTCGAAGACATTTCTGCCAATCAGATATTTGACTGATGGATAACTATAGTGAGCCTTCTGTACTTCAGTCAGCATTTTATTAAACATTTAACTTTGTTTAGTAGTTGTATTTAAAAATCTGTTAAATCCACATTATCCCTCTTTTTGTGCTACCAATAAAAGTGAAACTAAAGTGTTTGTTCTAAATGTGCACTGAAGGACACAGAGGGACGAGTTCATTATTAGGAGTGAAATAAGTTTCACACAAATGCAAACGTGTTCACATGAAGTGAGTTTATTTATAATCCTGAACATTAAATGAGACTTTATGCAAATGATCTGTAACATATTAGTCACTACAAATACAAATGTTCTGTTTTTAATTCACAGATCGTCAGATTATGTATTGGTCATTTAAACATTATTGTACAGTTGGTGTACTTTGTTATTTTGTATTTATTTTGTTAAACACATCATCCATTCAGAATTAAGTTTAAAGGTAAAGATCTTCATCAACCTAAACTGAACACTGCAGGAGATAAATCCTCGCTTAGCATTATGCTAACAAATCGTATGGGAAATCCCATAGAGAAAAGTCGAAGCTAGCGGGGTTAGCGCTACACTATTTTTTACATGAAAATAAGTACAAATATGAAAACGAACATTTTTTATGAACTCACAGTTACTTTAACAGAGATACAGGAGCTTTACAAAACTAACAAAACAACGTGGGAGCCAGGGACAAGTCATGACCAACATACAGTGGCGGCCAGATATGAACGTGATGACGAGCTAAGCTAGCGCTCATGAACTTCAATGCTAAAGTAACTTAAAACTTCCAAAACACATTTAAAACACATCCTGACAGACGCGTATGAACGGCTTTAGCTTCTACACATTATAGAAGAATATAGAGACCACAAATATGTGATTTTTCTACTCTACTCAAGTGTAAATTTACAGAAACACACATCTGTTAGCACGTCTCATTATTATATATTATTATTTCCTTGTTATTTATAACAGGGAAATAATGAGACGTGCAAACAGATGTGTTTCCTTTCCTCCCTTCTGCCAGTCTGAAGACGAGGGCTGACAAATATACTGAACTGTCTCATCTGGAGGACACGTCTTCTTGTGGTACAAATTGAGACCACATCAAATAAAATGTGCATAAAGTAACAAAACAAATGCTCCCAATTACACATAAATACACACAAATATATCAGTAAATGTGATCACACATTACCTTTCTTTCTAGGTGAATTTAGATTTAATAGAGACTGAATTCAAATATCAGATGTTACACTAAAATCTAAAATCTTATTCAGCCTCGTCTATATTAACGGTCACTGAAGATTATCAGGCTGATAAAACCTGGACACACCTTTTTTTTTACAGGTGACCATGGAGATCAGTTTATTACGTGTTATCAGACTTTGACCGGGCAGAGCCCTCGCTAGATTTCCACGCCGTCGAACAGGTAAAAAGACATGTTGCTGTAAACTTGTATTTAATGTGTTTGTTTTGACTTAATACTGAAATACAAATCAGAATTTTGTCTGAAGAAAACAATGTAGGATTTGGTTTTCTCAGTGCAACAAATGCCCCCCTGCATGTTGTGACAGACGGTACGGGGTTATCTTAAACACGGAGTACTATTTATATTTTCACTGTAAATCTATATATATAATCCAGAAACCTCCCACTATTACCAGCAGACTGTTTGGATTAAAGCAGTCTGCTTTCAGGAATCGAGACATTTCTGCAAATCAGATATCTGCTGTTCCAGTAAAGTTTGAGTGATGGTTAAATGACAGTGAGCCTTCTTTACTTCACTCAGCATTTTATCAAACATTTAACTTTATATAATCTGTCAGTAATCCTATTAAAAAAGCTGTTAAATCCACATTATTCCTCTTTTTTTGTGCTGCCAATAAAAGTGAAAGTAAAGTGTTTAAAAGAGGGACAAGTTAATAATTAAACATAGAAGTTTCACACAAATGCAAACGTGTGTTCAAGCTCACACTTATGAAGAGCATGTTTTAAAATCCTGAACATGAACAAATCTAAATGTTGTTTTGATCTTCAGATGGATGTAAGGGTCATTTGACATTATTGTACAGTTGCAGTTCTTTTTTCCCGTATTATCCTCCTTAATGTTCACTTACCTTGATTTCTTGTCCAGGATGCTTCATGGGACAAATGGACGTCCCCTCAGCAGTCAGCGTGGTGCCTTCACTGACCTGGCTGTCCATGCTGTTGTCTTCCTCGCCCTGTTACACTCATGTAGAGGTGAATACAAACATTATAAACATTCAGGCTGATGTCAAAAAATCACATCCCTGTATTTTCTTTATTTACAGCTCAGTCTGAGGTGATTGTTCCATCTCAATCAGTCGTTTCATTGGTGGGTGAAGACGTTATTCTGCCATGTCACCTGGACCCTGTCATGAACGCTTTTGACATGACTCTGGAGTGGGCGAGACCGGACCTGGACCCCAGATTTGTCCTTGTGCGGCGTGACGGCTTTGAAGTGGAGTATAGAAAAAACCCGTCCTTCAGAGGAAGAGCATCAGTGTTCATCGATGAGCTGGAGAAGGGAAACATCTCACTGAAACTCTCCAAAGTAAAAGTCTCTGATGAGGGAGGATACAGATGCTTCATGCCTGAATTGTCTAAAGCCTCCATGGTTCAGCTTGTTGTTGGTAAGTGGACATGTTTTATGATGTTTTAATAAATGTTCATGGATTTGCTGCTGATGAGAGAAGAATAAGTTAGATGTAAAGTGTGTGTGGAAATCTTGCATTGGTGCTTTTAAAATTAACCAGATTAACTAAAGGACAAAGGTCTTACTATATTCTCATATTTCTAAAAAGGTCACTTGGAATATTCCTGAGCATTAATTTATCGTTACATTTCAGCAGAGAATTAATTCAATTTGAAGAAAAGTTTGCAGCCATCTTGGATTTAATAATTTATTAAGTGAACACAGTCGTTTATATGCTGTTGAAAAAGTACATCACACAAATTCCTTTTCACTTTGGGTGCATCTGTATAAGGCATGAAGACCACACCAGCTAGACTCATACATGTCAAACATTAATTATTAGCAGATCCTTTCTTACAGCTGACACGCAAATATAACTCAGATGCTTTATCCTAATATGGTCAACGTTAATCAACCCCAGGATGAGTTATTTTAGATGGTATACAGATCTAAATGATATTTTACAGAAGCTGTGACCTTAAATAGAAACTTTATGATAACATTAGAAACGTCTCTCCTCTGTAGGTGCGGCCTCCTCACCTGTTGTTCAGGTGAGCAGAAACAACAAAGGAGTGTTGTTAGAGTGTGAGTCTGCAGGCTGGTATCCAGAGCCGGAGATGTTCTGGCTGGACGGCGAGGGAAACCTCCTCTCTTCAGCACTCACTGTGACAGTCAGAGGTCCTGATGGTCTCTACACTGTCAGCAGCAGAGTGACTGTGGAGAAGAGACAAAGCAGTTACTTCACCTGTAGAGTCACACAGAGAAACATCAACCAGACCAGAGAGGTCCAAATCCATGTAACAGGTAAGTAGAAGGTCAGAGAGCAGGGGTCCTCGGTAGGCAGCTGGCCATAGCTGTGTGAGTTCGGACATATAAGCCCTTGCAAGAGTTGTCAAAAAAAAGGGGGTACAAGCAGTGGTGAGGTCCCCCCAATCTAATCGTCCTACAGGGTCGCAGCATGAGGCTGTGGAGGGAGCTCGATAGGGAGATCTTAAAAATCACCACAGTGGACGAGATGCTGAGAGACGCGCAACACGAGAAAAAGGAAATTTCCCGTTTAAAATGTAGGAGAATAGGAAGACATAACGGGCAATGTTAAAATTCTTTAGATGGATAGATAGATAGATAGATACTTTATTGATCCCGAGGGAAATTCAAGTATTTTAGAATGCAGAGGCTGTGAATGTTCAGTAATGTTAGTTTAATTACAGTGTTTCTCTATGTTAACGATTGTTGAAGCTAAATCAAAAAATAAATGCATGTCATTTATTTTTCTGTCATTCAAAACATGTTAACTGGTGTGTTGGGGGAGGGAATGATCTTTACCCTTCTTTTATTAAGCCTATGTCTCCTCCTCACTACAATAACTGCAGCCTGTTCTGTGTAACACTGAGCTCCTGGATTAATCTGTTCCTTTCCAAGGTGTTACATTTAGAAGCCGTCAAAATCACCGCCGTTTTTTTTACCAGGCTTGGTGAATCATAATGCGTGCACTAACTGAACTTCTTTGCATTTCTCCTCTCAGTGTTTTGCACTCTGGGGCAGAAACGCCTCATAGTGCATATTCATTAAGGCAAACGTACTCAAACTAAATGCACAATAGTTCCCTTTAGGATGCCGATGTAGAACTGGCTGGGGACGACAGCTGGAAACTAGCTGCAAAGGCTAAAGCTGCTCCTTTAATGTAAAAGGGGATTGTCCACAAAATAATAAACTAATGAATTAAACTAACGTGTTGTTTTTCTTAATGAAAGACACAATCCTCACTGCAGGCTGTTAGTAAACCAGATAAGACACAATCCTTTAGCAAATCAGGGCCATGGGACAAAACAACAAAACGTACATGTTATTTTAGTTTGTAGTTTTGTTTTCATTTTCAATGAAAAGGAAATGATGTTTTGAATATTACAGTATTATTGAATGTGGCCTGACCGACCTCAATAAATGGACATTTGAGTCATTGAAAAAAATCTTTGTGGCCCTTTAAGATTTGTATTTGAGGGCCTATGTGTGAACAGGATTCTGTTTTTTCAATTTCAGATCATTTCTTCATGCTTTCAAGTCCTCCCAGTCCTCCCAGTACTCCTGTTATTATCGGTGCTGTGATTGGCTGTGCTGCTTTGCTGTGTATTCCTGTGATCCTCTTTGTTGTGTGGAAACAGAGACAAAGAAAATCCAGTAAGTGACAAACTGTCAGTGTTCTAATGTTAACACACCTGAAGGGTTAATGAAGTCAAGCAGACACCTGAACAAGTGAGGTAGTCTTAAAATACCAAAATTCATTCACAACAATAAATGGAGCTGCTTCACAAAGCAGGACTCAGGACTGAGTGTGTGCGCGTGTGTGTGTGTGTGTGGGGGGGGGGGGGGGGGGGGGGCGAAGAGACACAAAGAGAGAGAGACATGTTCCTTCTTCTTGGAGTGATTGTTTGCTCTCCTGTTAAATGAAGGTTAATTTTTTTTTGACATTTTGAAGAAGATTAATCTTATCCATATATTTTGAAACATTAACCTTGTTCGGGGTAAAGCTAATTACAATGCAACAGATGCAAATACATAAAAAAAATATGTAATCTTTCTTTTATCTGCTATTTAAACTTCACCAGTTTGTCCATCTTTTGTGTCGTCACAGGAAACAGGAGGACGAGACGTGAGGATGGAGGTGAACACTCTGAGGAGGAAAATAAAAAAGAAAGACTTCCACTCACGTCAGTTGAAGAAGAAGAGAAGAATGTGGACAAAACAAACCAAGAGCAGGAACAGGGACGAAGACGAGGAACTAAAGATGGAGACCAGAGTGGACAGGAGACACAGAAACCAGTTAGTCGAATCAAAGTGTCAAGTGCTTTTTATGAATATCGTAAATCTACAACAGCCAAGTTGGACCAAAGTGATGTACATTAAGTTTAGTTAAATACATTTCATCCAACATCATAAAACACATAAAAGCAAATTTAAAAACAAGTTAAAATGTTAAACATTAGTAAAGTTCTGTTGGACACTGCTGCTGGGATAAAACACTAAACTGGAGGTCAAAGCCAAATGAAATAAATGTGTTTATAAAAAAGTCTTAAACTGTTGAGTTGAGGCAGCAGATCTTATCTTAAAGCTGGTTTATTCCAAAGTGTTGGAGCTGCAGCTGAAAAGGCTCCATCGACCCGAGTCTGAAGCCTGGTTCTGGGCAGGTCCAGGAGCAGCTGGTTGGAGGACCTCAGTGCTCTGGATGGAGCGTGAACATGAAGAAGGTCACTCAGGTAGTGAGCTGTTGAGTTATATAGTCCCTCTTTGTTGTACCTGTTAGCAGGCGAGCAGCTGCAGTTTGTTTCTATGTTTTCCTCTCATGATGACACCATGTCACATTTTAATGTTTACAATAAACAAACGTTTTGAATTAAATACATGACCTGACCTTAAGGTCCGACCCATGATCTCTGTCATTCATTCATCAATGTTCACCAAACAGTGAAAGACCCAGGTATGATGAGCCCAATAACAAACATCCACCTGAGTGTTAAAGTAGAACTTGTTCTACATGTGGCCTGAGCTCTGTGCTATGAAGCAGGTAACTTCAGGGTTAACCTACAAACGTTGTTCACTTCATGCCTGGTGAAATCGTCATGGTAACGTGTGCGGCACACCTAACCTGCTCCAGAGCAAGTAAGGCAACATCAACTATTCATGTTGGAGATAAGAGATCAACCAATGAAAATCTCTGCACACTGACCAATCAGATCTCTTGATTGTGGAGCTTCGGGAGCTGATCGAGAGGGGAGGGGTCCCGTATGATCTGACTTAAAGTTCTGAAAGGGATTTTGTTATTTTTTGATGATGATGTCATCCTTGATCTTTAATAGGAGACATGGACACATCACACTGTCGGTGTCTCTCCCTCCTCCCCTGAGTGATAACATCAACTATTCAGGTTATGTGACAACAGCCAGCTTAAAGGTTTCAATGTGAAGATGTTTGTTTGCACTTTTTAAATGTCTTTAAATTGTCACTGGACTTCTTGGACATCTTTTGGACTCCCACTGGTCCAGGACTAACCGGCCTGAGCATGTTACCTCTTGTACATAACGTTGTAATACGACTCATTGATGTTATCATGACGCGCGCTGACTCCACAAGGCAGGCGGAGAAAAAAAGGGACGGCCAGTCGAGTCCGCATCAACACATCAGAGAACAACGAAGAACATTTAGATAGTGTACCTTTCTGACTTCCAGGCTTATTTCGAGTTACCATGAATAAATCCTCGCTTAGCATTATGCTAACAAATCATATGGGAAATCCCATAGAGAAAAGTCGAAGCTGGCGGGGTTAGCGCTACACTATTTTTTTTACATGAAAATAAGTACAAATATGAAAACGAACATTTTTCATGAACTCACAGTTACTTTAACAGAGATACAGGAGCTTTACAAAACTAACAAAACAACATCGAAGCCAGGGACAAGTCATGACCAACATACAGTGGCGGCCATCTAGCCTATATGAACGTGATGACGAGTTAAGCTAGCGCTCATGAACTTCAATGCTAAAGTAACTTAAAACTTTCAAAAACACATTTAGAACACATCCTGACACACACGTATGAACGGCTTTAGCTTTTACACGTTATAGAAGAATATAGAGACCACAAATATGTAATTTTTTTACTCTACAGAAACACACATCTGTTAGCACGTCTCATATATTACTATGTTAACTTCGGCTAGCAAAGAGGAGGCTACGTGGATGTGTAGCTATGTGCAGGAGAAGGATGACTCTGACGAGGAAGATTACATTTATCTTCTTTACTTAAGAACAGCAGGTGTACAGTTCTGTGGTCGCTCTAACTCCGGTGCAGACGACTTTTTAAGTCCACACCAGAGCCAGCGAGCGACATACGACATGTATCAAAACAGAACGCTCTACTTCCGCAGAAAACGTGCTTACGTAGTTCCAGTAGCAACACAAGTTACCATAACAACCAAATCAACTAACATAACCGACACAAAACAACACGGGGTATAAAACAAAGCAGTAATTGTACTCGTACTACACTATTTCATTGTTATTTATAACAGGGAAATAATGAGACATGCAAACAGATGTGTTTCCTTTCCTCCCTTCTGCCAGTCTGAAGACGAGGGCTGACAAATACACTAAGCTGTCTCACCTGGAGGACACGTCTTCTTGTGGTTCAAATTGAGACCACACTAAATAAAATTGACATAAAGTAACAAAACAAATGCTCCCAATTACACATAAATACACACAAATAAATCAATAAATGTGATCACACATTCCCTTTCTTTCTAGGTGACTTTAGATTAAATAGAGATGTTACATTAAAAGGTTATTCAGCCTCGTATATAGACCCTCGTCTATATTAGAATTTCCCTCGGGATCAATAAAGTATCTATCATCTAATCTATTAACGGTCACTGAAGATTATCAGGCTGATAAAACCTGAACACACCTTTTTTATTACAGGTGACCATGGAGATCAGTTTATTACTTTTTATCAGACTTTGACCGGGCAGAGCCCTCGCTAGATTTCCACGCCGTCGAACAGGTAAAAAGACATGTTACTGTAAATTTGTATTTAATGTGTTTGTTTTGACTTAATACTGAAATACAAATCAGAATTTGGTCTGAAGAAAACAATGTAGGATTTGGTTTTCTCAGTGCAACAAATGCCCCCCTGCATGTTGTGACAGACGGTACGGGGTTTCTGCAAATCAGATATCTGCTGTTCCAGTAAAGTTTGAGTGATGGTTAAATGACAGTGAGCCTTCTTTACTTCACTCAGCATTTTATCAAACATTTAACTTTATATAATCTGTCAGTAATCCTATTAAAAAAGCTGTTAATGCCACATTATCCGTCTTTTTTGTGCTGCCAATAAAAGTGAAAGTAAAGTGTTTAAAAGAGGGACAAGTTGATAATTATACAGAGAAGTTTCAAGCTCACACTTATGAAGAGCATGTTTTAAAATCCTGAACATGAACAAATCTAAATGTTGTTTTGATCTTCAGATGGATGTAAAGGTCATTTGACATTATTGTACAGTTGGAGTTCTTTTTTCCCGTATTATCCTCCTTAATGTCCACTTAACTTGATTTCTTGTCCAGGATGCTTCATGGGACAAATGGACGTCCCCTCAGCAGTCAGCGTGGTGCCTTCACTGACCTGGCTGTCCATGTTGTTGTCTTCCTCGCCCTGTTACACTCATGTAGAGGTGAATACAAACATTATAAACATTCAGGCTAATGTCAACATATCAACTATGATTCATTGAATATACAGCATGTCCTCCCATATGTCACTACAAGGCTGATTTAAAAACATTCTATCTGCATCCCTCTTGTTTCTTTATCTACAGCTCAGTCTCAGGTGATTGGTCCATCTCAATCAGTCGTTTCATTGGTGGGTCAAGACGTTATTCTGCCATGTCACCTGGACCCTGTCATGAATGCTTTCGACATGACTCTGCTGTGGTTGAGACCGGACCTGGACCTTGGATTTGTGTTTGTGCGGCGTCACGGCTTTGAGGTGGAGGATAAAAAACATTCATCCTACACTGGAAGAACATCAGTGTTCATCGATGAGCTGGAGAAGGGAAACATCTCACTGAAACTCTCCAAAGTAAACGTCTCTGATGAGGGACTATACAGATGCTTCATGCCTGAATTACCTAAACATCATAAAACCGCGACTGTTCAGCTCGTTGTTGGTAAGAAGGAACATTTTGTGATTTATCGACTGAATTTGTCTTACAGGCTTTTCTATAAGAAGAAATGAGATGTGAAGATGTGTCACTCTATAGCTCTGTTAGCTCAGACTGATGAACTTTAAAATCAATCAACATGTTTAACAAAATAAATACTAACCTGGAAGTTCTTATTAAAAAGTGAAAGAGTTCATCATGCTGTTTTATCCCCTGAGTGGCAAACTTGAAAAATGAATCCAATGCAGATTTGCTAAATCCTGCAGTCGCTCTGGTGTCCACTAGAGGGCTGAAAAAGACCCAGAAGTCACACCCATGTTAATAGACGGGCGTAGTAATGACGTATTTTTGTAGGCCAACCCGAAAAAATGGCGCCCGTGGTTCCTACGAAAATTGACCTATGGGATTTTTGCATTGGATTTTGGATCATTGCAGAAAAGAAGCTCTGTGTCAAACACACGTTTCTGACGCGTTGTTGTTTTGTTCAGCGGGATAATCTTTATAGATAAACATCATTTATATTAAGTCTGAAGAGTTAATGCAGCCACGAGAAGTAAAAAGCTAACGTTATGCTACAAGCTAACTACACCGCGGTCGGTTTATAATGACGTCACAACCGTTACGCTTCATCGATCTAATCAGTGGATTTGACAAGCTAGCTAAACGTTAGCTTAATAAGTTGTTTGTTAACCTTATATTTGCAAGAACAGTGAAAAACATAACAAGAGGCTGTAAGGAGGATTAGGGAGAGAGTTCCCGGCGTGATGACGTTTAATGTCTCCATGACAACCACTGTAGTTTCAGTTAGCTATTCGTTAGCAACCGCCGTTTAAAGTTTGCGTAAAAACTTTAAAATTCACAAGTGGGGTCTTAGCTAACGTAGTTTATCTCATCTAACAAAACATCAACATCTCTTCAGCTTGTGTTAACCACAGACCTTATTTCAGGCGTCGAACCACAAACCCATTCAAAATCCACATTGACTTTTAGAGGTAGGAACCCATGGAGCTAAAATGCTAACTCACTTCCTGGTTTTAGGACTCAAAACTACACCAGTCTATTGGGCTGTTTTTACATTAGAAATCAACATGTTTACTGCCAGGTTCAAAGACGTGAATTTGGTCTGATCAGCTCATGGTGTAACTGTTAAATTCCACCAGATGCGTGTTCAGTCTCCGCTCCAACAAGTTGATAGCTTTTTTACTTGAGTCTTTTGGATGCCGGAGCATGACGCATCAATTCACTGCAGAGCATGACAGGAAGTCATTCATCCAAACAACATGAAAACTTGTGATTTGTCCATCAATGATTAAAAATCAATGTTTGATTGGCGGAGCATGCTAAATCCCTGAAACAGCCCCAGATTAAAAGAGAGGACAGTTGGATGGACGAATCAACAAATGGGATGGATGATATTTTTTTCTGTGTCGTTCCATTTCAGATCACAGTCCTTTCATTCCTCGGAGTGGTCACTGTCCTCCCAGTCCTCCCAGTCTTCAGAGTGCTCAGCCTGTTGTTATCGGCGCTGTGATTGGCTGTGCTGCTTTGCTGTTTATTCCTGTGATCCTCTTTGTTGTGTGGAAACAGAGACAAATAAAATCCAGTAAGTGACAAACTGTCAGTCTTCTAAACCAGTTCTGCTCTTTAAACAGTAATAACAAACTTCACCAGTTTGTCCGTCTTTTGTGTCGTCACAGAAAACAAGAGGACGAGACGTGAGGATGGAGGTGAACACTCAGTCACATCTAAAAGTGATGAAACAGGACTTCAGGTAGTGAATGAAGAAGAAGAAAGACTTCCACTCATGTCAGGTGAAGAAGAAGAGAAGAATGTGGAGAAAAGAGGAGAAAAGAAAGAGACTAAAGATGAGCTTGGAGACCAGAGTGGACAGGAGACACAGAAACCAGTTAGAGACGATTCAAGACTTCTAATGGGACAAATAAAACACATCAACACTGATCAGAAGATGGAGAGGGAAGAGACACAGCAAGAGGCAGAGAGGGATGAAGACCAGACAGAGACAAAGACTGAGGAAGAGACAAAGACTGAGGAAGAGACAGAGACTGAGACAAAGACTGAGAAAGAGACAAAGACTAAAAGTGATCAAACAAGACTTCAGGTAGTGAATGAAGGAAACAAAGACGTCCAGACAGACAAACAGCAGGAAGAAACCAAAGACCATCCAGCAGAATCAAAAAAGGGTGTAGAGGGTGAGTTTAAACAAAGACCAGAAGAGAGGCAGGAAGGTGGTCTACAAGAGGACTATGATCAAAGTCAAAGGGACTCCATGGAGACACTAATAGATTTTTAAGGAGTAGAAGAAGAAAAGCAGGCAGAGCAGCAACTGGACGTAAAGGACACTGACAAAGGAGAGGACAATAATGAAACCCAAGAAGAGGTCATGGAAACACAAAACAAACCTCAAATGGAAACAGAAGAAAGAGTCAGATCAGTAGATCAACTCAGACAACGATCTATTAAAACAGCTGGAGGAGTCATGACGGAGGATATGAGCCCGGAGCTGAAATTGGAATTAAAAGAAATAAATAAAAAACACAAACAGGACTCAGACGAGGAGGAGAAGGGCAGCGACTGATTCTGCATCAATCAGACGTTGATGAAGAGAAGCAGAGAGAGAGAGGAGGAGGAGGATGGAGAGACTGATGAACAACGTGTGACCTGGAGGACCAAACAAACACGAGAGCATCGAGGACCAGGAGACAGAGGCTACAGAGGAGAGTCTGTGTCCTCTGAAGGACTTTATAAAGCTGAAGTCTGCCGGGGGGATCGACACCATGCAGACGAATCTGTTCTGTCAGTCAAAGGAAGTAAATATTCAAATACTCTCCCTTTCAAAATAAGAGACTCACAAACATATGCAACCTTTAAAACACACCTCAAACAGTGGATAAAAGAACACTGAGTCTGTGAGCGCCTTTAACCTCTAAGATTGTCTTGTGTCACTTGAGTCTTTGTATTTTACTCATAAGGTGTCTTTCTATGTTACCTGCCGAGGAAAAACAGATGGAAACAAACAGTTCTGTTATAATCATAATAATAATATAATAATAAAATGAAACAAATATTAGGGGAGGAGGGGATATTATTGATGAGGTGGTGTGAAGTTTTTAATTCTGCCGTCTTTACGTCTTTTCATCTGCTACTCTGTCTATTAAATCTAGCTCTATGACGTAGTTGGTCGTAAAGACTTTGTGATTGTTTTTGGGGAAGAACTTTATGGTAACTCAACTTCTATTTTCACATCATTGTGTTCACAGTGTTCTCCTTATCTCCTTATTTTTTAATCCCTCAGATTATCTCTCTCTCTCTTTTCATCATTTCTGTACGACAGAGAGAATAACAGCGTGCAATGTGATCCCTCAGTAACTGAAACACTGACGATCACAGAGACTAACACACATATTGACTCCTTTGGGAGAAGAGGATTCAGGGGTTTCACTTTGTTCTCTTCTTACTTATTCAGCTACAATCAGAACGGAAACATTCACATCCTCTCAGCTGCAGCAGGACGGAGGACGGAGGAGAGGCCTGGATCACATCTCTTGACCTCATGACCTTTTTTCACTCTACAGCTCATGAATGGGATGTTTTAAAAAGTAGTTGTATGCAGCATGCAAATATATAAACAGTGATTCTGTTGACAGTTCATTTGTCCAGGATGAAGTTCTTGAATATTTTTGTAACATATTGCAATTTGCAGACGGTCCCTCAGTCTCAACTTGTCGAGCCTCAGGATGACCCACCAGAACTCCTCCCTGAAAAACTGTGACCCAACTTTCTGATATCGTTTTTGCAGTTTGCAGATTCAATCAAATGTTTTGTAGCTCAGACGATGCGAAACACCTGACAGAAGCAACAAACAAAAACAGGTTAAAAAAACTTGACAGACTATTCCAGAGCAGGTTGTGTTTTTTCCAGACACGTCCTGACCTGACCCCCCTCTGGGTCCCTCCAGTTGAGAATCATTGAAGGTGAATATATACTGAGTAACCGCATGCAAGATTTCTACACTGATGGATTTCACACCAAACGTTAAATTTAATGTACAAACACATGAGAGAGTCACACTCTGTTTGCAGGTCAGATTTATCAGGTGAATGAAATTGCGCCTCCTACCGGGTCAGAACAAGAAGGACACTTAAAGATGATCAAGTTTAACATCACAGATCTGCCCGCAGAAATATGATATCCCTCCGTTTACAGACACTTCCGGGATGAATTTCTCTGCATCTACACTACTGTGCTTGAAACGCAGAATCTGTGGACATATTTATAACTTTACTGAAGTTCTGAAGCCTTAATCCTCCATTAAACGGTTCAAACGGTCACGACCACTGAAGCTCATTAGTCCGATGAGACGTGAACGCACCGTTTTTATTACAGGTGAGCCGAGGATCTGCTTATCTCTCTTTTTTTTTAATCAGACTTTGAGCCATCAGAGTCCTCGGTAGACTTCCACAACGATCCAACAGGTATGAATATGTTTAATTTAATGTGTTAATGTTGACTTTATAACACGCTGAAAATCAATCTTTCTGTGTTCAAACATTGAACACAGAGTAGACTTTTTGTTTTGTCTCTGCAACAGATCAGCTCCCACGATATGTTTACAGGATTAAGTTTATTATAAATGTATAAAAGGCTTATTATGTGTATTTAACGAGTTAATAGGCTATAATCAAGCTAAATAACTGACTATATTACCGGCAGCTGGTTTTGATTTTAGTTTTTTACTCCGTCGGACAAACTCTGACAGTGTGCTGAGAGAGGTGTTGAACTTCCTGCTGAGCCTTCTTTATTTAAAACGGTCTCTATATTAAACATTTAATATGTCTACCTTATGAAAAACTGTCTGTTTATGTTTAAATATTGTTAAATTCACTTTATGGCGGTTTTTTCTTTACGTATGAAAGTGAAACTAAAGTGTTTGTTTAAAACGTGCAGCATGAAGGACACAGAAGGACTTGTTAATGATTATACAGAGAGGGGTTACAAAGAGGCATGGATTCATGCTCACACCTCCTGAGGATTTATCTAAAAGTTCAGTCAGGGACAGCGGTGCAAATTAGTCACAGCTAGAATCCTGTATGCATCTTCTTTGTATTTAAAGGGGACATATTCTCCTCCCTGTCAAACAGCGCCACCTGTGCTTTAAATGAAACATCTTTGTTTCTGTGATTTGGTCCAAATATAACATGAATTAAGCAGCAGAGGAGGTTTGTGACCCTGTAGAAACCAGCTCTCTCAGAACGCTCCGTTTTGGTGTGTGTGTCTCTTTAAATGCAACAAGCCCCGCCCCCTGAGTTTTCCCAGTAGACATCACTCTTTCGCTAGCGAGAATAAAAATGGCCGACCTGCACAAACGTTTATCTCCATAGGCTGGGGGGGGGGGGGGTGGAGACACCAGGGGATGGAGTTTTTCTAACAGAATCCCACTGTGACATCACAAGGGGAGCAAATTTAAAACAGAGCATTTTCTCAGTCCACAAACAAAGAACTGGATGGTTTGTTTCACATTTGGTGGATAGCCTATGTAGACACTCGGGTTGCCCAAATGAATATTCAAAAACACAGTGAAAGTGGATTTTTCAGAATATGTCCCCTTTAATCTATGAAGCATTGCTCACTGTGTGTGTCCCTGTTAATAATTCAAAGACAGTGAGAGTGATGGATGTTTTACAGTAGTACGTTCAGTGTCCAGTTTATTTGCTCCACTAATAGGAATTATAAATGGCGTCTTACATATTGAGTGAGCAGTTAAAAACAGTCATTAATAACTAATTAAGGTTTTTGACTCGGGTCAGTGCAGGTGGAATTTTTCATTCTGTGGTTTCCGACCTGCGAGAAGCTTTTTAACTTCTCCTCAGTATTGTCTTTTTAAAATGTTTCATCATGTTTTATTTGACTCTTCAGATCTACAGGATGCTTCAGGTGACTGACAGACGGTCCCTTCACTATCAGCGTGGTGCCTTCACTGACCCGCTGTTCTACACTGTTGTCTCCCTCGCCCTGATGAGCTCATGTAGAGGTAAGTTACAGACATTACAAACAGTCTGGTTCATGTTAACATGAAGAGTTAAATGACTGAAGTTTAAGTTTGTGCTTCTTACATGTTGCTCTGAAATGTTTGTTCTTCTAATGAAACCATGTGACTGATTTCAATTATTGATTTTTCTGAGCTGTAGGAATAAAACATGAATCCTTGTTTATTGTTTATTTACAGTTCAGTCTCAGGTGATGGTTCCATCTCAGCCAGTCGTTTCATTGGTGGGTGAAGACGTCATTCTGCCCTGTCACCTGGACCCTGTCATGAATGCTTTTGACATGACTCTGGAGTGGGCGAGACCGGACCTGAACCCCAGATTTGTCTTTGTGTGGCGTCAAGGTGAAGAACTGGGGATTAACAAACATCCGTCCTTCAGAGGAAGAACATCAGTGTTCATCGATGAGCTGGAGAAGGGAAACATCTCACTGAAACTCTCCAAAGTAAAAGTCTCTGATGAGGGAGGATACAGATGCTTCATGCCTGAATTGTCTAAATCCTCCATGGTTCAGCTTGTTGTAGGTAAGTGGACATGATTTATGATGTTTTAATAAATGTTCGTGGATTTGCTGCTGATGAAAGAGGAAAACCTTTGAAAGGATTTCAAAATGTTTATCAGGTACCTTAAATATTAATGGACATTCATTTATCATTACAAGTGGGCAAGTGTAGCATGTATAATGCTGCAATTTAGTAATGTAAATGTAAAGTAATAATGTAAAGCTAGTATGTAGAAGGTTCTTGGCTGACTCAGAGGAAAAATGGGGTGCTCAATGAAATACAGACACAATATTGCAGTGCTTAGTGAAATGTATTTTGTACAGTGCAGATGTGGAAAACAATTATTTACAATTTATCGACAAAGTGTACCAAGAGTTGCAACGGTAATTGATACACAGTTCACAATGCCGGTTCCTTGCGCACCGGCGGAGATTCGTATCGTTTCTTTTTGGGTTCTCATCTGTAGCTCGCCATCCGATTTCCCCGGACCTGGCCAGTTCCGCTCAAACAACAAAGAACCCGTCACAGTGGAGCTCACACACAGCAATAGAGGAACGCCGGTCGGGTCCACACTCATGCTGTCAGTGTGGGCGCGGCCATTTTGAACGGGATTTAGATGCTTCGAAATCTCGCAGTATGTTAAAATCTCGCGAGATTTCGGACGGAGCACAAAGACGATCAGGAGCAAGTCTCGGGTACCGAGACTTTGGGATAGGCCTCTGCTGGCATAGGCGTTGACCCGGAGATGTCCATCTTGGTCTTGATAAAGGACAGCTCCCAACCCAGTTGTACTGGCATCAGTATGTAGGATGTAGGGCAACTTTGGGTTTGCAAAGCCAAGAGCGGGAGCAGATGTCAACTTCTGGATCACAGTATCAAAGGCGACTTGACATTCAAAAGTCCATCTTTCCCCAAAAGACTGTTTTGGGTCCAGGTACTTCTCGGTTGGCCTTTTGCCTTTATTGGTGGTCCGGCGAACAGGTGCGTATCCACGAGTGAGTGTGTTGAGGGGTTTCATGATGGTGGCGTAATCTCGGATGAACCACCGATAATATCCTGCGAAGCCTAAGAAGGATCGTAGCTCCTTGAGGTTTCGGGGAACTGGCCAGGATTTTAAACTGGATATCTTTTCGGGATCCGTTTCGACACCATTTTCGGACACCACATGCCCAAGGTAACGCACACTGGTTTGGAAAAACTTGCATTTCTCCGGGGACAGCTTCAAACCGGACTCCCTCAGACGGGTGAGAACGCGCAGTAATCGCTTCTCATGTTCCTCTAAGGTGTCGGAAAAGATAATGATGTCATCTAAGAACACCAGGACTTGCTTGAGGTGTAAATCCCCCATACACTCCTCCAAAAGCCGCTGGAATGTACTAGGAGCATTGGTTACTCCTTGTGGCATCCTGTTCCACTCCCAAAAACCGAGAGGTGTCACAAAAGCCGTCTTCTGTTTATCTTCCTCAGCCATCTCGATCTGATATCCTGACTTCAGATCCAGGACCGTAAACCACTTGGATCCTGTAAGGGCTGCAAAGGATTCCTCCAGGTATGGGAGGGGATAGGCATCTTTTACCGTTTGCAAGTTCAGTTTCCTGTAGTCGATGCACATCCTGATGTCACCATTCCGCTTGCGAACAACCACAATGGAAGATGAAAAGGGGGACTCAGACTCCCGGATAACACCAGCCTCAAGCAGGTCGTATAGATGCTTCCAAACGGCCTCCAGATCGTGGGGATGGATTGGTCATGCTTGCTGTTTAAAGGGCGTTTCATCATGAATTTTAATGTGGTGGTTGACTCTGTCCGTGCAGCCAAAATCCATATCATTATGGATTTCTCCGGGGGTTCTGGTCAACAGCTGCACGAATCCTGCGCTGCCCACTTGGCTCTGCTGGTGCCTCATCTGCAGGAGCTTCAAGACTGCTTTATATCCTTGGGCAGTGGGTTGAAACTCAGACTGATTGCTACTGTGGCGTTGTTCATACAACGGTTCAAGCGTGTTCATCCCAATGAGCACTTTATCTGGGAAATCAGGACGAGTATCTAGGACCACCAGGCCGAGCGTCAGCACATCAAATTCAGCTCTCAGGAAGTCCCTGGGAAAAGTGATGGTCAGCTCGATGTATCCCAGATATGGCACGGAATGTCCGGCTGCACCCTCGACCTGAAGTAAATCATGCAATGGCTTCACAGGTTGGTTGCTCAGATGTTGGTTATAGAAAGAAACCGGAAGGGTGGTCACCTGTGAGCCAGTGTTCAATAGGCAATTGCATGTCGTCCCGGCTATTTCCACCACAGCAGCACAATTCGATCCCACAAGCCCCTTTGGTAGTCGTGTGGTGTTTGTCATGGTTCCTTGCTGCGACATTTCAGTACACTTAACAGTTGAATTGTTCTTGGGACTAGTTTGGCCCCTCCTAGCTCCCATCTGTCCTGCGACAGGAGCTAGATCTAGTTACACTGATGGGAGTAGGGGTTCTGGATTCATGGCGAACTGCTTATTTTTGCAGGCAACCAGAGCAGGATTTGTCTCATTCTCACACTGGGGACAGATATGGCCATCTTCACCACATCGGTAACCTGGTTTGAGCTGCGAGGGGACAACCCGATGTGGTTGTGCAGCAGTGGCTTTCTGTTTGACAGGGGGTCTACCGTATAATTGAGGCTTGGTGAGGGAGGGGATGTACACTGTAGGCACTGTGTCATGGCTTAAATGTTTTATTATGTCAGCTGCTGGAGGGAGGAGGCTCTCCACTATTCTCCGGGACCTCTGGAGGTCGGACACAGATGGATCCCTCAACATCAGGTCTACTCCAGCCCGCCAGGCCTCATAGTCAGACTCATGAGGAGGTCTGGGCATCCGACCAGAGAACACTCTAAGTCTCTGATGATGCACTGCTCCCTCTTCACTTTTCACAATATGCTCTACTACATAACGCTGTACCTCAGGTGGATGGACATCAATGTTGTGGGTGGTGCGTCCCATTCCTGTCTGCGATGTAGACGCTGATGGATGTGGCCTGGGCTCAGGCGCTGACCTGGGAGCGGTATCTTGGAGTTTGCCTGTCACAGTTGAAGCTGAATGAGTTGGTGACTCGCTCGGCCATGAGTCTTGAGGTGGTGCAGGGGGCTCAGTCTGCACTGGTGACATTTTGACAGCAGGGTTAGGAAGCTCAGCAACAGACAATCTAATCTGAGTCATCATTGATTTGAGCACATCAACGTAATCTATACCGGTCAGTTCTGCTAATTCTTTTAGATCAGACAGATACGACTTGGTTTTAGTTCTAGCAAAATTATCTGTGGATACAGTGGATAGCTCAGAGAGGTAAAGCGTCTCTTTCGCAGCAGTTAATTGATAAGGTAAAATAGGGCGCAAAGCCTCTATAGCCTCACCATTAGTATATTCAACTACGAACGCACCGTCAAAATCTGATTCTTTCGCAGATAACAGTAAAGTCTTACTGATCGAACCATACATTTTAAGAAAATCAACCGCTTCCTCACCTACCAACTCTGTCATGCCTTCAACCAGAACAGCATTTGGAATTTTGATGCCATGTTTCAAAAATACATCCATAATTAACACTGATGTAATGAACCACAAATTACAAAATGGTGTATGCAGATATGTACATGCATAAACATTAAGCACAGCCCAATTCCTCCTGGCTAGCTCGCCACGTTTTATGTAGCATGTATAATGCTGCAATTTAGTAATGTAAATGTAAAGTAAATAATGTAAAGCTAGTATGTAGAAGATTCTAGGCTGACTCGGAGGAAAAATGGGGTGCTCAATGAAATACAGACACAATATTGCAGTGCTTAGTGAAATGTATTTTGTACAGTGCAGATGTGGAAAACAATTATTTACAATTTATCTACAAAGTGTACCAAGAGTTGCAACGATAATTGATACACAGTTCACACAATGCCGGTTCCTTCCGCACCGGCGGAGATTGGCATCATTTCTTTTTGGGTTCTCATCTGTAGCTCGCCATCCGATTTCCCCGGACCTGGCCAGTTCCGCTCAAACAATAAAGAACCCGTCACAGTGGAGGGTCCACACTCATGCTGTCAGTGTGGGCGCGGCCAATTTGAACGGGATTTAGACGCTTCGAAATCTCGCTGTATGATCAGGAGTAAAAACACCTGGGTTACACAAGGAATTAATTATAGCTTTTAAAGCTAATACCAGGACATAAGGACACACTAAGTGATGGTTTGCACACAGAAACAACATGATCACAGATGAACATGACCAATACTTTCAGTGTGACTGACTAAGTTACTCAAAAGAGGACTACACAGAAAATAAACACTATAGTTACTGTTGTGGATCGTGGAAGTCTCTGGATGTCTTCCAACTTTATGAAGTGTTGACGTATGTTTGTAGGCCAATCCGGAAGTAACATCATTTATATGAAGTTTGAAGAGTTAATGCAGCTGAGAGAAGTAAGAAGCTAACGCTATGCTACAAGCTAACTACACCGCGGTCGGTTTATTATGACGTCACAACCGTTCTGCTTCATCGATCTAATCAGCGGATTTGACAAGCTAGCTAAACGTTAGCTTAAAAGGTTGTTTATTAACCTAATATTTCCAAGACTAGAGGCTGTAAGGAAGATTAGTGAGAGAGTTCCCGATGTGATGATGTGTAATGTCTCCATGACAACCACTGTCGTCTCAGTTAGCCACTTGTTAGCAACCGCCGTTTTAAGTTTGCTTAATAACTTTAAAATTCACAAGTGGGGTCTTACCTAACGTAGTTTATCTCGTCTAACAAAACGTCAACATCTCTTCAGCTTGTGTTAACCACAGATCTTATTTCAGGCGTCTAAACACAAACACATTCAACATCCACATTTAGACTTTTAGAGGTTAGCATAGCATGTGACCTTTAATAGAGAGCTTATTAAATCCAACGTCTCTCCTCTGTAGGTGTGGTGTCCTCACCTGTTGTTCAGGTGAGCAGAAACAACAGTGGAGTGTTGTTAGAGTGTGAGTCTGCAGGCTGGTATCCAGAGCCGGAGATGTTCTGGCTGGACGGCGAGGGAAACCTCCTCTCTGCTGAACCCACTGAGACAGTCAGAGGTCCTGATGGTCTCTACACTGTCAGCAGCAGAGCGACTGTGGAGACCAGACATGGGAGGAACTTCACCTGTAGAGTCACACAGAGAAACATCAAACAGACCAGAGAGGAGCTCGTCACTATTCCAGGTAAATATAAATAATGAATTATAATGATGGAGTTATTAAGCTAAACAGTAAATACAAACAATATTTTCTTTCTACCATTTCAGATCATTTCTTTGTGGCCCCCAGTACTCCCAGTCCTCCCAGTACTCCCAGTCCTCCTGGTACTCAGCATGTTGTTATCGGCGCTGTGATTGGCTGTGCTGCTTTGCTGTGTATTCCTGTGATCCTCTTTGTTGTTTGGAAACAGAGACAAAGAAAATCCAGTAAGTGACAAACTGTCAGTCTTCTAACGGTAACACACCTGAAGGTTTTATTTTATTTATTTTTTATTTTATTTGTTTATTTGAGCAGTTGTAATTCTGCTCAAAAGGAGTGGGCCGAAGCAGAAGCTTATAAGTGCCCACCCCCTAAATCATTACAAAAAGAGTTTACATCAAAACGGTACAAAAGAACAAGGTTGCAAAGTGCGACACACAGGAAGTGTTAATGAAGTCATGCAGACCTTTGAGGATGGATTAATGAGGAGAGATTATTATGACTGAAATGTTCTCAGGTATCATCATGTCTCTACTTTTAACTACTGTGCAGGTGTGACCTCTGCTGTTTGTCTTTTGTGTCGTCACAGAAAACAAGAGGACGAGACGTGAGGATGGAGGTGAACACTCAGTCACATCTAAAAGTGATGAAACAAGACTTCAGGTAGTGAATGAAGAAGAAGAAAGAGTTCCACTCATGTCAGTTGAAGAAGAAGAGAAGAATGTGGAGAAAAGAGGAGAAAAGAGAGAGACTAAAGATGAGCTTGGAGACCAGAGTGAACAGGAGACACAGAAACCAGTTAGAGACGATTCAGGACTTTTAATGGGACAAATAAAACACATCAACACTGATCAGAAGATGGAGAGGGAAGAGACACAGCAAGAGACAGAGAGGGACGAAGACCAGACAGAGACAAAGACTGAGACAGACACAAAGACCGAGGAAGAGAAAGAGACAAAGACTGAGGAAGAGACAGAGACTGAGGAAGAGACAAAGACTGAGGAAGAGACAAAGACAGAGAAAGAGACAAAGACTGAGGAAGAGACAAAGACTGAGGAAGAGACAAAGACAGAAAAAGAGACAAAGACAGAGAAAGAGACAAAGACTGAGGATGAGACAAAGACAGAGAAAGACACAGAGACTGAAGAAGAGACAAAGACTGAGGAAGAGACAGAGACTGAAGAAGAGAAGAAAGGAGTCTCTTGGTCAACAGGACAGAAGAAGCAAAAAGAGAAAAGGATCAAAGAGAAGTCAGAGAGTAAAAACAGAAAACATGAGGACGACATGTTCAACCATGGAAGGAGAGTTCAGGTTCAGCATCTTTTAGAAGACAGAGAGCAGGAGAGGAGTCAGACAGAACCTGAAAGAAACCAAAGTACCCTCACTACAACACCAGAAGAGAAGACAGGGGACACTTACTCTGGACCAACAGGACAGGAGAAGACAGAAGAGAAAAGCATCAATCTAAAGTCAGAGAGTGTGGAGAGTAAAGAGACGCTTCAGTCAGAGATAAAGAAAGGAGGAAACAAAGAGGAGACTGAGCTCAAACAACAAGAAGTACATGGTGACCAATGCCTCTTCAAAGAAGACAAACAGCAGAGGAGGAAGACAGAAGATGAAGATAAAACAGAAACACACCAGGAGGGGAACCAGTTGAACATTCCTACAATGACAGAAAAGAAACCAGAGAACCAGAAGAAGCAAAGCAGTGAGGATGTGACAAAGACAGAAGAGAAGAAGGATGAGTCAGGTAACAAGATGTCAGCTATCATGACAGGGACAGAGAGGTCAGACCTTCAAAAACACCAAGACGAAGAAGCAGGAAGAAAGAACCACGAGGTCTCAGGAAACAAAGACGTCCAGACAGACAAACAGCAGGAAGAAACCAAAGACCATCCAGCAGAATCAGAAGAGGGTGTAGAGGTTGAGTTTAACCAAAGACCAGAAGAGAGGCAGGAAGGTGGTCTACAAGAGGACTATGATCAAAGTCAAAGGGGGTCCATGGAGACACTCAACCAAGTTAAAGGAGTAGAAGAAGAAAAGCAGGCAGAGCAGCAACTGGACGTAAAGGTAAAAGTCCGAGAGCAAGGAGAGGAATCTAAAGAGGAGGTAATGATGGAGGATAATGGAAGAGGGGAGAAGAGTTTAGAGACTGACAGAGAAGCTCATGTTGATGAAACACAAAGGAAGGCTGAGGACAAAGAAAACCAACGAAGAAGAAGAAGAGAAGAAGCAATCAGACGAGCAGCTGAACGCAGACGAGCAGCTGCAGGAATCAGAGAGGAGAAGAACGTAGAAGGGAAAGATGGAGAGGAACAGGAGTTTGTACCTGATGAAGAAGCTGACACAGGTGAAGAAAGAGAGAGAGTGGAGAGTAAAGAGACGCTTCAGTCAGAGATAAAGAAAGGAGGAAACAAAGAGGAGACTGAGCTCAAACAACAAGACGTACATGGTGACCAATGTCTCTTCAAAGAAGACAAACAGCAGAGGAGGAAGACAGAAGATGAAGATAAAACAGAAATAAACCAGGAGCGGAACCAGTTGAACATTCCTACAATGACAGAACAAGAAGCAGAGAACCAGAAGAAGCAAAGCAGTGAGGATGTGACAAAGACAGAAGAGAAGAAGGATGAGTCAGGTAACAAGATGTCAGCTATCATGACAGGGACAGAGAGGTCAGACCTTCAAAAGCACCAAGACGAAGAAGTGGTCAGTCGAGCAGCTAAACGCAAAACTGCAGGAATGGGAGAGGAGATGACAGTAGAGGGGAAAGATGGAGAGGAGCCTGTAACTGATAAAGAAGCTGACACATGTGAAACCAAAAGGAAGCGCAGAAAGACATCAGAATATAAAGGAGGAGAAGAGCAGCTGATGATTCAACATTCAGACATGAATAAAGAGATCAGAGAGAGAGGAATGGAGGGTCAGGAGGAGAACATGGAGACTGATCAACATCAACAGAATGTCACACAAAGTGTTGAACCACGAAATACACAAGAGGAAGGACTTCATATAGATCAGCAACACAGAGACACAATGAGGATGAATTTAGAAGAAGACAGTATGAAGATAGAGGCTCGTTAATACAGGATCATGAAGAGCAAAACATGAATTTAATAAAGAAACAACAGCAGCAGGAGAACATGGATACTGATCAACATCAACCAAACTGAGAAGGGGGGACATTCATTTATACACTGAGTAAATAAAATCTGTGCAGTTTATTTCTATGTTTTACTCTCATCATGACACCATTGAATGTCTAATAATAATGTTTACGATAAACAAACCCATGATCTCTGTCATTCATTCATCAATGTTCAACAAACAGTGAAAGACCCAGGTATGATGAGTCCAATAACGTAGGTTACAAAGTGTAACCATGGTTCTCTGAGTGAAGAGACTATCTCTCCACTACATATTTCATATGTATGGGGCTGACCCATGGAGTCAGGTGACGTTGTGGACAATTAACTTTAAGACACTCCACCTGTGAGGTGGCTAAATGACAGTATAAGATCAAAAAGATTAAATTTTTGATGGAACATATCCCCGTGTGGCCTCGAGCTGGCGAGATAGTCTCTTCACTCAGAGAACCATGGTTACACTTTGTAACCTACGTTCTCTATCGTATGGAGACTATCTCTCCACTACATATTTCATATGTATGGGGCTCTGTAAGACACACCACAAGGGGATAGAGCAGCACCCGCCCAAAACATGAACTGTGTGTCCTTCGAATGAGACGTCGCCGCCACCAGTGCTCCAAACAAAAACACTCACCACGTGGAAAATAACGAACTATATACAAATGTACAAATATACACCCCCAGATCAGCAGCTGACAGCTGACTGCCTGTTGCCAAGGCGCCAGACACTACCGAGGCTAGCCTCCTGCAAGGCGCTAAGGCTTGACTAGAGAGGTGCAGTTGCCACTCCGAACAGCCACGCCAGCCTGACGGACAAGGGAACAATAAAACATTATGCTATTGCTGGCCTACCCCAAGCACCCGTTCACCGAATGACATGCTTGCAGCCACATTAATTTGGTAGAACCGAGCAAATGTAGATGGGCCAGACCAAGTAGCGGCCGTGCACATCTCACTCAGAGATGCACCACGCCACCATGCCCCTGGTAGAGTGCGCCCACACCTCCGAGGGACAAGGGACCCCTATGCCCACATATGCCTGCTGAATAGCCTCTACAATCCAGTGGGAGAGATGGGCTTTCGACAAATGTTTACTGCAAAGCTCCGGTTTAAAACAGACAAATAACTGGTCTGTCATCCGGTTTGTCTGAGTCCTGAACACGTGTCTGAAGTGCCCTTACTGGACATACCAGTGAGCGTCTTTGCTCCTCGTTTTCTCCTTGCATGGAGTAGAGAGACCGGAGTTCAACACGCTGACTCGTCCTAGATTCCAAAAGGACCTTGGGGAGAAATGCCGGGTTCAATTGCAGGACCATCCCCGCACCCTCTGGTAGGAACCTGCAGAGGTCCGCATGAACGGAAAGAGGCTGAAGCTCTCCAATCCGCCTGGCAGTGGCCAGCACCATCAATAGAGCCGTCTTAAGGGTCAGCCACTTCAAGTCTACCGCATCCAGGGGCTCGAACGGAGTCCGTTCCAGAGCCTTGAGAACCAGTTCCAAATCCCAAGGTGATAGAGCAGGTCTACAATGGCGACCTATACGTCGTCTGGCCCCCTTCAGAAATTGGGACACAAGGTCGCCAACTTCTTCTGAAAACTGGCACCGGCCTACTCGGGCTGCCTTGATAGCCGCCAACCTACCCCGTAGGGTGGAGGGGGACTTCCCCACCTCTAGGAGCTCTTGCAAAAACTGCAGAATCTCTGGTGCTGAGCATGTCAGAGGATCCACTTGCTGTTCCTTGCACCATGCCACATAGACCCTCCATCTGTGAGCATAGAGTGCCCTTGTGGACAGTGCACGAGCCCCCTGGACAACCGACTGTGACAGCCCCATGGCTAACAGCTCGGTCCTTTCAGGGGCCATGCCCAGAGCCTCAGTCCCTGGGGAAAGGGATGAAGCAGCATCCCTTTTTCCTGCGACAGTAAATCCTGTCTCACTGGAAGTTCCCACGGCATCCCATCCAGCAGTGGAGGGATCGCCTTCAGCTCCAAAATGTTGATGTGCTGGGCCGTGCTGGGACCATGCCAGCGACCGCTGACACCATTCCCCCTGAGCACTGCCCCCCAACCTGTCAGTGAAGCATCCATTTCCAAAAGCTGGCGATGCGTCACTGGGCCCAGTAAGGTCCCCTTGCCAATATTTGTCTCGTTCTCCCACCAACGGAGGGCCAACCGCAGCCGTCTGGTGATGAGCACAGGGTGTTGCAGCTGGCTCAACCCTAGACCCAGGAGACACCGCTGCACTGGGCGTATATGCAACAATGGAAATAGGCATCTTTCAGATCGATGGTGATAAACCAATCCCCCCTGCAGATGGACAAATATCTCAACATCTTGCAGGGCAAATGTCTGAGATATTTGTTTAATCCCCTCAGATCTAAAATGGGATGGAGAATCCCATCCTTTTTGGGGATGAGAAAGTACCGGGAATAAAATCCCGCCTGCTTGTTGCTTGGTGGAACTACCCTGATGGCTCAACAGAGCAGCAATCTCGACCTGGAGCACCGTTTTGTATTTCGGACTCATTACATTAAAGGCAGTTGGACTCCGTGAGACCGGAGGACGGCGGGCAAACTGAATACGATATCCTTGGGTCATCGTAGAAAGTACCCAGGGGCTTGTCCCCAATGCCCTCCAAGCTGTGAGACGTGCACCAGTCAGGCAGCGGCGGGCCAGACCCGGACTGGCATCAGGAGCGAGGCGGGGGCTGAGGTCGTCCCTTGACCTGGGTCCCTGCACTCTGCTTGCCTTTACGCCTGACACGGCAAGCGTTAACGGTAGTCCTCAGATCTTCCAAGTCCATCTGGGCCACCAAAAACCTCGTGGGCACAGCGCCGTGCTTCTCGGGCCTGTTGTAACAGAGTTCTAGCACCTGGTTCAAACATGGCTGAGGGATCCACAGCCAGTTTCAACAGGCAGCTTTGGTCCTCAGGCTGCAAAGCAGACTGTGATAACCAAAGCTGGCGTCTCGTCACCCAGAGAGAGCAGCTGCCACCTGCTCTTTCATCAACTGCGCCATGACTGATGAAACCAGCTGCAGCTCGGATACAATGCGGCCATCATATCCGGCCCCCAGCTCATTTGACAGCCGCCTATGATACAGCGCCAAGATGGACCCTGTATTAGCCAGCTGCACCTGTACTGCGATAGCCCTGTGCACCTTAGCCAGGGAGGCATCCAACATTGTGCATCCCTTTGTCGGGCAGCGAGGTTTCCCTAGCACAGAGCCTGACGGGAACATGAGGGCTGCCATGGTCTGGTCCAATGGCGGCAGAGCTGCACAGCCAACCTTCTCTCGACCCTGCATCGCAGACAGCCGTCTGCTAGAGGTAGAGAATTTCAGCGGTTCTGTGGGTTTGGAAAATCCAGCCTGCATCAACTCCTCCACATCCGGGAGGAGAGGTACTCGAAATGGCACTGGCTGTGTCTCCAAACCCTCATCAAAGCGTGACGGCGCAGGGCCCTGGCCCATGGTGGTATCCACCCCTAATGCCTGGGCCGCCTGCCCCATCAGGTCTCAGATCATCAGGTCTCTAAATCGGGAGAGCTCACTGCCCCTGTCCATCTCCTCTGGCAGCCTCCTCTTGCCATGGAGGAAGGTCGTCAACAAAGTGCCCTAGCACATCTATTTCGACCTCTTCCTCGTCCTCATCCCCTTCCGCCTCGATAGCTATATCAGGCAATATCCTCCGGAGAGGGGGGACAGGAAGGGGATTGCTGGAGCCACAGCCAGGCTCCGCCCCTCTGAGATGCTTAACCTGTCTGGACCCAGTGGGCGGAGAAGCCTGCTCAGCCCCTCCAAACATCCTGCAGCGGGCCTCCAACGACCGTATTGGAAAAATATAGCAATTCATGCATGAGGAAGGGTTCTCTCTCGCCATTGTGGCGTGGTTAACTCCAAGACACAACACACACCTCTCATGTCCATCCTCAATGGATGGACATGAGAGCCCCACAACCCTCACAGTTATGGCCGCGGTTCGCCATCTCGCGAAATCCCGCGAGGTAGCGAGACTGCGCCATGACTGGCGGAAACCTAGATAGATAGATAGCTACTTTATTGATTCCGAGGGAAATTCAACCTCGCGAATTCTCGCAAGTTGTTGGCGCCGTGGTTGTGGATGAGGAAGTGCTAACTGGCTAGCGCTGTCACGCTGACACGCCACCCCCTCACAGCGGCTTGGACAGACAGTCTCTTCCTATGGCGTGTGAGCCCCTTGTCAGAGCAATACGTCAGGAACGACTGCCGGATTACTCACAGCTGACTGCTCTACCGTCTCTCCCGTGGCAGGCATAGCCGGATAGGCTCCGTACCTATGGCGCGTCAGTCCCTTGACAGAACAATACGCCAGGCATGGACTGTGAGAAAACGCTGAAACAGCGGACAAAAGATATGTGGAGTAAACAGCAGCCCCGAGAGCAAACTCTCTCTTACACTTGGTAAGTGGCAAAGACTGTCTCCTCCTAACACATAAAGTTTCTGTTCTTTGTAATTCGCACAAACGCCAACCTGCTCTCGTGGAATCAAAATGATCAGTGACAGTGTGGTGCACAGGTGCTCTTATACTGTCATTAGCCACCTCACAGGTGGATTGTCTTAAAGTTAATTGTCCACAACGTCACCTGACCCCGTGGGTCAGCCCCAGACATATGAAATATGTAGTGGAGAGATAGTCTCAATACGATAGAGAACAAATATCCACCTGAGTGTTAAAGTAGAACTTGTTCTACATGTGGCCTCAGGTCTGTGCTATGAAGCAGGCAACTTCAGGGTTATCCCTGTGTTGGGTCCAGCCAGAATACCAGACTGAACTCAGGCTGGCTCCCCTCTGGAGAAACATGACAAAAGACTCCTTCTCCCAGCATGCCATGCAGATACTTCCAGAATGCTCTGCAACACTTAACACGTAGCTGTGAAGTTTGGGGCGTAGGAAGCCGTTGTCTCCCATTGCTCTTTCTCTTCAAACGTTTCCAGCATCTGGAGACGCTGCTCAATGTTTAAAAGTTCTGGCACGCAGGCAAACTTAGGCCTCAAGATGGTGTTCTGCACCCCGAGCTGGGATCATCCATTGAACGCATCTAGATGGAGTTTTATCGAGAGCGTCTCATAGACTGAATTAAAACTAATTCAGTAATAATAATGTTATAATATAGTAATAATTTCTGTTATAATTTAAAGAGCAGTTGTTTGTGATTACTGTGTATTTGCATTGTGACATAACTGGGTTGTGTTTGGATGTCACACCTTCAATTAAGACAGATTGTTAATTATTAATAATTTTCATGTTTGATTAATTAATTTCAGACTGATATTGTTATATTTAGTTGTTCCCTGATTTCAGGGTGGTGCCCTAGGTTTATTAACTCAGTTTAATCAATGGTGTTGATTTATATTTATAAAGAAATAAAGATATTATTATATGGTAATTTCATAACCAAATTTACTCTATAAAACCCAACATAAATGTTGATCTTGTATTTGCTCCTGCAAAACCCCAACATTATGGTGCCCCGTGTGAGGCCCTTATACTAGCTTTGTTGCATTGTTTATACACAGTTATCCAAACTTTTAATGCTTAAAGGGATTTTTCTGAAGAAAATTCTCTTTTCTTTGGGAGATTACATTTTTACATTACTCTCTCTCTTCTCCTCCTTTCTCTCTCTTTCTATCTCTCTCTCTCTCACACACACACACACTTGTTTGATAATGCTTTGTGTTCTGTAGTTGAGTTTATAATATTTGTTGGAAAGAGTTTGGTTGATTAACTTGATGTTGTTAAATACATTCTGTTCTAATTTAAAGTTGTTTGTGATGACTGTGTATTTACATTGTGACATAAGGTGGGTGAAAGGGCTCTGTGTTCAGATTTCACACCTTCATTTAAATACAGATTGTTAATTATTAATAATGTTCGTATTTAATTAATTTGAGACTGATATTGTAATATGTTTCCCTGATTTTAGGGTGGTGTCCTAAGTTTATTAAATGCAGTTTAATTAATATTGTTGACTTACATTTATAAATAAATAAAGATAATTATGAATGTTAAGTTGATAACCAAATTTTACTCTATAAAACCCAACCTAATTGTTGATCGTGTATTCGCTCCTGCAAAACCCCAACGTCTGCATTCTTTTCAGTGCTACAAAGGTTGTTCACTTCATGCCTGGTGAAATCGTCATGGTAACGTGTGCGGCACGCCTAACCTGCTCCAGAGCAGGATGTGTTCGAGATAAGAGATCTGTGTGTGTCGGTGTCTCTCCCTCCTCCCCTGAGTGATAACATCAACTATTCAGGTTATGTGACAACAGCCAGCTTAAAGGTTTCAATGTGAAGATGTTTGTTTGCACTTTTTAAATTTCTTTAAATTGTCACTGGACTTCTTGGACTTCTTTTGGACTCACACTGGTCCAGGACTAACCGGCCTGAGCATGTTACCTCTTGTACATAACGTTGTAATACGACTCACACTTGGCTTGATGTTATCATGAAGCAAGACAGACGGACTCTAGAGAAACAGGAAAAAGCACGGCCAGTCAAGTCTGCGTTGACACATCAGAGAACAACGAACGCAGAGAACATTCAAACAGTTTCAGGCTCATTTTGAGTTACCATGGAGATCTGTTTAATGTTTTATTGGACTTTGACAAACAATGCTAATTAAACAAAAACAGCCACAATCACAAAGACAAACAAACAAACTCGTGTTTTCTTCTTTTGGAGAAGAGGCTTTGAGGGTCTAGCGTATTTCCCTTCTGACTTATTTTGCTAAAATCAGAAAGGACTGAGTTATTTTGTCTGCCAGCACATGGTCCCTCAAACATCTCTCATTCTGCTGCTCAAGTGCCTCAACATACTCATACTCTCAGCTGCAGCATAAAAAAAAAAAGATGGAAGAGAGGCCTGGATCACATCTCCTGTCCTAATGACCCTTTTTTCACTCTACAGCTTATAAATGGGATGTTTTCAAAATGACTACTATTAAAAAGTTTGTAAAAAATGAGACTACTTAAAGCATATTGTTCTGAATGAAAAGGTGGAGTATAAACATGCATGTGTGTATACAGTGATATTGTTTACAGTGCATTTTTCCAGGTTGAAGTTCTTGAATATTTTTATAACATATTGCAATTTGCAGACGGTCCCTCAGTCTCGACTTGTCGAGCCTCATGATGACCCACCAGAACTCCTCCCTGAAAAACCGTGACCCAACTTTGTGATGTCGTTTTTGCAGTTTGCAGATTCAATTAAATGTTGTGTAGCTCAGACGATGTGAAACACCTGACGGAAGCAACAAACAAAAACAAGTTAAAAAATAAATAAATAAAAAGGCACTTTTCAGACTGTTAGAGACCATGGTTGTTTTTTTCCAGACACGTCCTGATCCACCTCTGGGTCCCGACCCCCTAGTTGAGAATCACTGGTCTAGATCATCTTGGCACATTCAAGCCACACAAGGTTTTTTAAACTGAGAAAATGCATGCACACCTTTCAGAACAAGATTTCTACACTGATGGATTTTAAATACATGAGAGAGTCACACACTGTTTGCAGGTCAGATTTATTCAGGTGAATGAAATTGCGCCTCCTACCGGGTCAGAACAAGAAGGACACTTAAAGATGATCAAGTTTAACATCACAGATCTGCCCGCAGAAATATGATATCCCTCCGTTTACAGACACTTCCGGGATGAATTTCTCTGCATCAACACTACTGAGCTTGAAATCAGAATCTGTGGACATATTTATAACTTTACTGAGGTTCTGAAGCCTTAATCCTCCGTTAAACGGTTCAAACGGTCACGACCACTTAAGCTCATCTGTCCGATTACACGTGAACACACCTTTTTTATTACAGGTGAGCCGAGGATCTTCTTATCTCTCTTTTTTAATCAGACTTTGACCCATCAGAGTCGTCGGTAGACTTCCACAACGATCCAACAGGTATGAATATGTTTAATTTAATGTGTTAATGTTGACTTTATAACACGCTGAAAATCAATCTTTCTGTGTTTAAACATTAAACACAGAGTAGACTTTTTGTTTTGTCTCTGCAACAGATCAGCTCTCACGATATGTTTACAGGATTAAGTTTATTATAAATGTATAAAAGGCTTATTATGTGTATTTAACGAGTTAATAGGCTATAATCAAACTAAATAACTGACTATATTACCGGCAGCTGGTTTTGATTTTAGTCTTTTACTCCGTCGGACAAACTCTGACAGTGTGCTGAGAGAGGTGTTGAACTTCCTGCTGAGCCGTCTTTATTTAAAACGGTCTCTATATTAAACATTTAATATGTGTACCTTATGAAAAACTGTCCGTTTATGATTAAATATTGTTAAATTCACTTTATGGCGGTTTTTTCTTTACGGATGAAAGTGAAACTAAAGTGTTTGTTTAAAACGTGCAGCATGAAGGACACAGAAGGACTTGTTAATAATTATACAGAGAGAGGTTACAAAGAGGCATGGATTCATGCTCACACCTCCTGAGGATTTATCTAAAAGTTCAGTCAGGGACAGGGGTGCAAATTAGTCACAGCTAGAATCCTGTGTGTGTCTTCTTTGTATTTAAAGGGGACATATTCTCCCCCTGTCAAACAGCGCCACCTGTGCTTTAAATAAGACATCTGTGTTTCTGTGATTTGGTCCAAATATAACATGACTCAAGCTGCAGAGGAGGTTTGTGACCCTGTAGAAACCAGCTCTCTCAGAACGCTCCGTTTTGGTGTGTGTGTCTCTTTAAATGCAACAAGCCCCGCCCCCTGAGTTTTCCAAGTAGACATCACTCTTTCGCTAGCGAGAATAAAAATGGCCGACCTGCACAAACGTTTATCTCTATAGGCTGGGGGTGGAGATACCAGGGGAGGGAATTTTTCTAACAGAATCCCACCGTGACATCACAAGGGGAGAAAATTTAAAACAGAGCATTTTTCTCTGTCCACAAACAACAGGAATTATAAGTGGCGTCTTACATATTGAGCGAGCAGTTAAAAACAGTCATTACTAACTAATAAGGATTATTGACTCGGGTCAGTGCAGGTGGAATTTTTCATTCGGTGGTTTCCGACCTGCGAGAAGCTTTTTAACTTCTCCTCAGTATTGTCTTTTTAAAATGTTTCATCATGTTTTATTTGACTCTTCAGATCTACAGGATGCTTCAGGTGACTGACAGACGGTCCCTTCACTATCAGCGTGGTGCCTTCACTGACCTGCTGTTCTACACTGTTGTCTCCCTCGCCCTGATGAGCTCATGTAGAGGTAAGTTACAGACATTACAAACAGTCTGGTTCATGTTAACATGAAGAGTTAAATGACTGAAGTTTAAGTTTGTGCTTCTTACATGTTGCTCTGAAATGTTTGTTCTTCTAATGAAACCATGTGACTGATTTTAATGATCGATTTTTCTGAGCTGTAGGAATAAAACATGAATCCTTGTTTATTGTTTATTTACAGCTCAGTCTGAGTTGATGGTTCCATCTCAGCCAGTCGTTTCATTGGTGGGTGAAGACGTTATTCTGCCATGTCACCTGGACCCTGTCATGAATGCTTTCGACATGACTCTGGAGTGGGCGAGACCGGACCTGGACCCCAGATTTGTCTTTGTGTGGCGTCAAGGTGAAGAACTGGAGACTCAAAAACATCCGTCCTTCAGAGGAAGAACATCAGTGTTCATCGATGAGCTGGAGAAGGGAAACATCTCACTGAAACTCTCCAAAGTAAAAGTCTCTGATGAGGGAGGATACAGATGCTTCATGCCTGCATTGTCTAAATCCTCCATGGTTCAGCTTGTTGTAGGTAAGTGGAAAATGTTTTATGATGTTTTAATAAATGTTCATGCAGCGGTCATGGATTTTCTGCTGGTAAGAATCAGTGAGAAGGAATATGTGTCAAAATGTTTATCAGGTACCTGCAATCTTCATGCACGTTCATTTATCATTACAAGTGACCAGGGGATTAATTATAGCTTTTAAAGCTAGCATCAGGAAATCACAACGCACTAAAGCCCCGTTTCCACCGAGCGGTCCGGTTCGGTACGGCGCTCATTTTGCGGCGTTTCCATAGACTAATCCCGGGAAAGATTCCCAAATAACCGACCTGTACCGTCCCACTTGTTTGGACCCTTTTGTTGGGGAGCCAAGAATGTCGAGCCGACCCGAAAAGGTGGAGCTAAACACTGCAGTCCGTTGATTGGTTGAAAGAATCGTCACTTTCTGTGTTACGTTTAAAGCATTGACTGTAACACACAGCTGATTGTTTCCGTGTGTCTTTCTCCTCGCCGCT
The DNA here is from genome assembly GCF_947650265.1 of Symphodus melops. NCBI lineage: Eukaryota > Metazoa > Chordata > Actinopteri > Labriformes > Labridae > Symphodus > Symphodus melops. The sequence continues at coordinate 55,865,790 of NC_136691.1, forward strand.
CACAGCCTTCTCTGAAACAACACTGGATTGAGTTCTTGTAATAAAGAGTCACATGACAGTGACAGAGGAGATGAACTGCTGGATGTCTTCCAGCGTTGGTTTTGTTTGTACCTCCTTTGTTGAATTTATTAGTTAGCGGTTAGCTGTTAGCGGTTAGCAGTTAGCGGTTAGCTGTTAGCTGTTAGCTGTTAGCAGTTAGCTGCTATCATGTGAATTAAATTAAATTCAATACAATTCAAAAAACTTCATTTGTCCCCGGGGGGCAATTCAAGGGCAAATATGAAGCTATTTACATAGCAGCTATCGTCATCCGGCTTACATGCCACCTACCAAATAGGGCCCCGGTGGCTGTGGAAACACAAACAGGATCGGGCATAATCGAACCAAACCGTACCAAACTGATCCGTACCGGACTGCTGGGTGGAAACAGGGCTCAAGTGATAGTTTGCACAAAGACACAACATGATCTCCTCCTCTTCAGGTGAAATCAGTGTCCTCGCTCCTCTTCATCATGTGTGTGAAGTGTGTCGTTGTAAATCCACTCTGATCCTGTATTTGATCATGTCTATAAACCCCTCTATTTCAGCCCTGCTCAGAACAGGCTGTTTCTGTGTCTGTAGCTTTAAATATGTAAATGAGCTGTGTCTGACCACGCCCCCTCTCTGGAAGGGCTCGGGTGTACTCGCTGCTTTCTGGCTCCATGTCCTATTGTTTACGGTGAGAAGGCAGACTCAGAGGGCAGAACAAACACCTAGCTGTGGGAGTGTCACCCACCTGGGGGAGGGGCTACTGCCCTTTGTGATGTCATGAAGGGAAAATCTCCAAACGGCCTGTTTGAGCACACATTCTCTGAAAAGTGGAGCAGACAGAAGACGGAGAGGATGGACTTTTATCCTTCATGGGGGGTTTGGAGACAGAGTCAGAGGGTATTAGAGTTAGACTGTTACTGAAACATGGTGAAGTGGATCTTGCATAGCATGTGACCTTTAATAGAGAGCTTATTAAATCCATCGTCTCTCCTCTGTAGGTGTGGTGTCCTCACCTGTTGTTCAGGTGAGCAGAAACAACAAAGGAGTGTTGTTAGAGTGTGAGTCTGCAGGCTGGTATCCAGAGCCGGAGATGTTCTGGCTGGACGGCGAGGGAAACCTCCTCTCTGCTGAACCCACTGAGACAGTCAGAGGTCCTGATGGTCTCTACACTGTCAGCAGCAGAGTGACTGTGGAGACCAGACATGGGAGGAACTTCACCTGTAGAGTCACACAGAGAAACATCAAACAGACCAGAGAGGAGCTCGTCACTATTCCAGGTAAATATAAGTCATTAATTATCTAATGATGGAGTTATTAAGCTAAACAGTAAATACAAACAATATTTGTTTTCTACCGTTTCAGATCATTTCTTTGTGGGCCCCAGTACTCCCAGTCCTCCCAGTACTCCCAGTCCTCCCAGTACTCCTGTTGTTATCGGCGCTGTGATTGGCTGTGCTGCTTTGCTGTTTATTCCTGTGATCCTCTTTGTTCTTTGGAAACAGAGACAAAGAAAATCCAGTAAGTGACAAACAGTCAGTCTTTTAATGTTAGGACGCCTAAAGGTCACACTGACCATCCGTACCGTGCCGTACTCAAGCATGATTGCTCCCCCACTGGCCAGCACGGCCCGTGGTCACACTGCATCAGGACTAATACAGCACATGCATGCTTTATCTTACTGAAGAATGTTCAGTTTACAAACAGGTCGGCTGAAGAGACAGAAAAATGAAAAGGAAAAGTCTGCGTCTGCACATCGGAGAACAAACACAGAGAGCGTGACGGCTACTTAGTGACCCATTGTGAGTCATTGTAGTCAGATATAGACCTACAGCTCTGGATCTCTCCATAGTGAAGGCTGTCAGCGTTGTGTAGCTGCGTGCTTGTGTCCTTTAAGTGTACCGTGCTGAAGCCAAGAACTGTACCGGGCCTGAGAACAGAACGGAGCGGTCCCATTGGCCAAACGAACTGGACTTCAGGGCTGAAGTGTGCTTGGTCACGGTGCGGGTGGCCAGTGTGACCGCACCCTTCATGAAGTCGTGCAGAAGGTTCCAGAGTTCAAGAAGTCATTAATCGTTAAATGGACGTATGCAAAAAAAAAACCTAATTATAAAGAAGTGAAATGTTCCCAGTGTTTGTAATTTTTCTCATATTTCACCAGTTTGTCCGTCTTTTGTGTCGTCACAGAAAACAAGAGGACGAGACGTGAGGATGGAGGTGAACACTCAGTCACATCTAAAAATGATGAAACAGGACTTCAGGTAGTGAATGAAGAAGAAGAAAGACTTCCACTCACGTCAGGTGAAGAAGAAGAGAAGAATGTGGAGAAAAGAGGAGAAAAGAGAGAGACTAAAGATGAGCTTGGAGACCAGAGTGAACAGGAGACACAGAAACCAGTTAGAGACGATTCAGGACTTTTAATGGGACAAATAAAACACATCAACACTGATCAGAAGATGGAGACGGAAGAGACACAGCAAGAGACAGAGAGGGACGAAGACCAGACAGAGACAAAGACCGAGGAAGAGAAAGAGACAAAGACTGAGAAAGAGACAAAGACTGAGGAAGAGACAGAGACTGAGGATGAGACAAAGACTGAGGAAGAGACAAAGACTGAGGAAGAGACACAGACTGAGACAGACACAAAGACTGAGGAAGAGAAAAGGATCAAAGAGAAGTCAGAGAGGAAAAACAGAAAACATAATGACGACATGTTCAACCATGGAAGGAGAGTTCAGCTTCAACATCTTTTAGAAGACGGAGAGCAGGAGAGGAGTCAGACAGAACCTGAAAGAAACCAAAGTACCCTCACTACAACACCAGAAGAGAAGACAGGGGACACTTACAGAGGAGAGGACAATAAAGAACATCAAGGAGAGGACATGAATACACAAAGCAAACATCATCGATTAAGAGAAGAAATGAAGAGACGAGCAGATGAACGCAAACAAATAATTACAATAGCTGGAGGAGTCACAGAGGAAAATGAAGGAGCTGAAATGAAAACAGACGAGGAGAGGAAGGGCAGCGACAGATGCTGCATCAATCAGTCAATAGGAGAGATCAGAGAGAGAGGAGCAGAGGATCAGGAGGATGAGGACTTATAGAAGACATGTCACCTGGAGGACCAAACAAACACAAGAGAGCACTGAGGAGAGAGGAGAGAGGAAGAGAGGATACGTTTTTTAAAGAAAACACACGATCATCTCCAAAACATTAAACAGAACCAGGATGAGGAAGATGTTCATATGGAGTCTGAAGAAGAAACTTAAGAAGAGAAATATTAAACTCAAACATGTGATTGGACTCCACATGAGGACTAAACTATGAGTAAAGAAGCGAAGAAGGGAGATGAGCTCAACAGGGATTGGTCCTCTGTTTGTACCAACAATGGCAGCTGGGATGGCGGCGTTCTAGATGTCAGGGTTCTCCATTGGTCCAATGACAGACAACAACTATTTTTTTCTCAGTGTGTTTGTTTTCTTCAGGACTGTAAATCAGTGCTCCTGTCTTAAAAAACTGTGGGACATGGCTTATCATTGGCTTATAGTCTAAAGTTCTTGTTATTGTGTTTAGAGATGTGCATGGTCAAACTTGGGCCCTGAGGTCCTCTGACCTTTGTGCAGTCAAGTGATAAGTTGCACAGAGCTGGAATCATAGAGACAAGTTTGTATGTTATTTGAGATTTCTTTTTTTATCACATTAAAACCCAAACTCCTGTGATCTTTTTAAAAGTTTGTAGACTTGATGTTAAAGCTGCTTTCACTCTGCAGGTCACACCTACACATTCACAGCCTGATGGTAGAAGCTGCTCTGTGACGTGTTCATCAGTAACTCATCCAGTCAGGGTTACGTGTCCTGCCAAAGGACACATCGCTGTAAAATAAAAACTCTAATAGACGTTCAAACTCAAACTCAACTTTCCCATCTCAAGGCCCAAGGCTACTCAGATGGTGAAGGTCAAAGGTCAGCTCTTGTGTAGTGTAAGCCAGATGGAGATTGCTGTGAAATAGCATGACATCATAGCAGCCCAATACAGTGTAGCCCGCTATTAATTTAAGAATAACAAAGAAGAAAGGGACACAGTCAACAAAAGCCCCATTTCCACCAAGCGGTCTGGTGTGGATCAGCACAATTTGGTATGGTTGATTCTTTCGACCAATCAATGGACTGCAGTGTTTAGCTCCACCTTTTAGGGCCGGATCGGTTCCCTTGGCACCCCAAATAGAAGGGTACCAAAAACATAGGATGGCACAGATCCCTTATTTTGATACCATTCCCAACTTTTGTTGGTGGAAACGCCAATATAATAGTGCCACATCGAAACAAATGACCCAGTCCGATTGGTGGAAATGGGGCTTTAGTATCTATTGAACAGTCACGTCCACTAAAGTGCATGAAACATGAACGCACCGTTTTTTATTACAGGTGATAGGAGGATCTGCTTATCTCTCTTTTTTTTAATCAGACTTTGACCCATCAGAGTCGTCGGTAGACTTCCACAACGATCCAACAGGTATGAATATGTTTAATTTAATGTGCTAATGTTGACTTTATAACACGCTGAAAATCAATCTTTCTGTGTTGAAACATTAAACACAGAGTAGACTTTCTGTTTTGTCTCTGCTACAGATCAGCTCCCACGATATGTTTACAGGATTAAGTTTATTATAAATGTATAAAAGGCTTATTATGTGTATTTAACGAGTTAATAGGCTATAATCAAACTAAATAACTGACTATATTACCGGCAGCTGGTTCTGATTTTAGTCTTTTACTCCGTCGGACAAACTCTGACAGTGTGCTGAGAGAGGTGTTGAACTTCCTGCTGAGCCTTCTTTATTTAAAACGGTCTCTATATAAAACATTTAATATGTCTACCTTATGAAAAATGTTGTTATGTAATTATGTTTAAATATTGTTAAATTCACTTAATCAATTTTTCTCTGCAGATGAAAGTGAAACTAAAGTGTTTGTTTAAAACGTGCAGCGGGAAGGACACAGAAGGATTTGTTAATAATTATACAGAGAGGTTACAAAGAGGCCTGGATTCATGCTCACACCTCCTGAGGATTTATCTAAAAGTTCAGTCAGGGACAGCGGTGCAAATTAGTCACAGATAGAATCCTGTATGCATCTTCTTTGTATTTAAAGGGGACATATTCTCCTCCCTGTCAAACAGCGCCCCCTGTGCTGTAAATAAGACATCTGTGTTTCTGAGCTTTGGTCCAAATACTGTAACATGAATCAAGCAGCAGAGGGAAGTTTGTGACCCTGTAGAAACCAGCTCTCTCAGAACGCTTCGTTTTGGTGTGTGTGTCTCTTTAAATGTCATGACCCCGCCCCCTGAGTTTTCCCTGTCGACATCACCCGTTTGCTATGTTGGGGTTTTGCAAAGCTAATACGTGGTCAACATTCATGTTGGGTTTCATAGAGTACAATTTGGTTGTTGTATAAACATTCATAATTATCTTTATTTTATTATTTATTTAAATCAACAATATTATTAAACTGAGTTAATAAACCTAGGGGGCACCACTCTGATATCAGCGAAGAACCAAATATTACAATATCAGTCTCAAATGAATTAATTGAATACTAACATTATTAGTCATTAATAACCAGTATTTAATTAATTGAAGGTGTGAAATTTGAACACAAAGCCCTGGCACCCAAGAAAATGTAACTACTCAACTCATCTGAACAAACACATCTCCCCAAGAAAACAGAATTTTCTTCAGAAGAATCACATTAAGGATTGAAAGTATTGATTACTCTATATGAAGACTGCAACCAAGCTAATTTATTAAGGGCCTCACACGGGGCACCATAATGTTGAGGTTTTGCAGAGTAAATATGTGGTCAACATTTATGTTGTTTTTATTGAATTAACATTAATGATTATCTTTTATTTAATTACAAATGTAAATCAACAATATTATTAAACTGAGTTAAAGAATGTGTGAAAAAAAACTTTTTCTTTGATTGGAAGTTTTCTTCATGTGATGCAATTTGACGCTTTTTGCATCACATGAAGAAAACGTTCATGTCAAGAAAAACACATTTTTCTCGTCTCAGGGTAAAATGAGGGCCGGACTCACGACCATTCAACACTACTACCATGTTTCTAATGATACACAGCTTCATGTAAATGGGTGAAGTATCCCTTTAATTATAACAGAATTTAAATAACAAAGAAACATCAAGTTAATCAATGAATGTAAATTAAACAAATAACTATTACAAACTAAACTACAGAACACAAAGCATAATAATGTGCCATGTATGTGTGGGTGTGTGTGAGAGAGAGAGAAGACATGGTGGAGAGGGACAATGCAAAGGGAACCTTGACGCTACCCGATTAAACAGCTGCAGCTCTCTAAACTGAGTTCAGTTACTGTTACTTAAACTGCAGAAAACCAGTGGCCGACTTTAATGCATTGCATTAAATGAAGACACACAGCAGTAAATACAGTGATTCAGTACAATAAACCAAATGCAGCAGCTTACAAAAGATAATAAACAGAATGTGACATCCCATCAACAACAATGCACAATCGTCAGTGTTAAAATCAGCAGCCTGAGGCAGGTTTCCTTCGTGGCAGATAGAGGAGTAGGTTGGAGGATTCAGATTTTGGACCTCGCTCTGTCCTTATGGTTTCTGGAGCCTGATTCTCTTTGTCCTTGTGTATTCAGGCTCTTCAGATCGACAGGATGCTTCAGGTGACCGACAGACGGTCCCTTCACTATCAGCGTGGTGCCTTCACTGACCTGCTGTTCTACACTGTTGTCTCCCTCGCCCTGATGAGCTCATGTAGAGGTAAGTTACAGACATTACAAACAGTCTGGTTCATGTTAACATGAAGAGTTAAATGACTGAAGTTTCAGTTTGTGCTTCTTACATGTTGCTCTGAAATGTTTGTTCTTCTAATGAAACCATGTGACTGATTTTAATGATTGATTTTTCTGAGCTGTAGGAATAAAACATGAATCCTTGTTTATTGTTTATTTACAGTTCAGTCTCAGGTGATGGTTCCATCTCAGCCAGTCGTTTCATTGGTGGGTGAAGACGTTATTCTGCCATGTCACCTGGACCCTGTCATGAATGCTTCCGACATGACTCTGCTGTGGTTGAGACAGGACCTGGACCCTGGATTTGTCTTTGTGCGGCGTCACGGCGTAGAAGTGGAGGACAAAAAACATCCGTCCTTCAGAGGAAGAACATCAGTGTTCATCGATGAGCTGGAGAAGGGAAACATCTCACTGAAACTCTCCAAAGTAAAAGTCTCTGATGAGGGAGGATACAGATGCTTCATGCCTGAATTACCTGAACATCATGACACCGCGACTGTTCAGCTTGTTGTTGGTAAGAAGGAAGATTTTATGATTTATGAAATTAATTTGTCTTACTTATGGCACAGGACCAGAGATCACCATGTCTGATGATCTAAGGGGCCTAGATGAGGTGTAGGCCCTGAGAAGGTCAGTAATGTACAGGGGTCCATGCCAATCAGGGCTTTAAAAACAAACAAAGCAATCTTAAAATCGATTCTGAATCTATCTGAATCACTGACAGGACTGATAAGCTCCCTCTTCTTGGATCACGTCAGCAACCTTGCTGCAGAAGTAACAGGGACAGCCCCTGGGCAGGGCATCGAAGGCACTGAATTGGTCTTGACTTGGTCTAGATCCTTAAATGTCTTGGTATTGACTCAGTCTGGATCCCTGAATGTCTTGGTCTTGAATCGGTCTCAATCCATAAAGTTCATGGTCTTGTTCTTGATCCCTAAATGTCTTGGTCTTGACTTGGTCTCAATGCCTCAATGTCTTGGTCTTGAATCAGTCTCAATCTCTAAATGTCTTGGTCTTCTTCTTGATCCCTAAATGTCTTGGTCTTGGTCTCGACCCCTAAATGTCTTGGTCTTGACTGGTTCTGGATCCCTAAATATCTTGGTCTTGACCCGGTCTGTATCCTTAAATATCTTGTCTTTGACTGGGTCCTAACACCTAAATGTCTTGGTCTTGCCTTGGTCTGGGTCCCCAAGTGTCTTGGGCTTGACTAGGTCTGGATCCCTAAATGTCTCTGTTTTGTCTTGGTCCTAACCCCTAAATGTCTTGGTCTTGAATCGGTCTCGACCCCTAAATGTCTTGGTCTTGACTTGGTCTCAATCCCTAAACGTCTTGGTCTTGACTTGGTCTCAATGCCTAAATGTCTTGGTCTTGGTCTAGACCCCTAAATGTCTTGGTATTGACTGGGTCTGGATCCCTAAATGTCTTGGTCTTGACCCAGTCTGTATCCTTAAATGTCTTGACTTTGACTGGGTCTGGATCCCTAAATGTCTTGGTCTTGGTCTCGACCCCTAAATGTCTTGGTCTTGACTGGTTCTGGATCCCTAAATGTCTTGGTCTTGACCCGGTCTGTATCCTTAAATATCTTGTCTTTGACTGGGTCTGGATCCCTACATGTCTTGGTCATAACCCTTAATTGTCTTGGTCTTGCCTTGGTCTGGGTCCCTAAGTGTCTTGGGCTTGACTGGGTCTGGATCCTTAAATGTCTTGGTCTTCAATCGGTCTTGACCCCTAAATGTCTTGGTCTTGACTAGGTCTCAATCCCTAAACGTCTTGGTCTTGGTCTGGATCCCTAAATGCCTTGGTCTTGAGTTGGTCTCAATCCCTAAAGGTCTTGGTCTTGAATCGGTCTCGACCCCGAAATGTCTTGGTCTTGACTTGGTCTCAATCCATAAAGTTCATGGTCTTGTTCTTGATCCCTAAATATCTTGGTCTTGACTTGGTCTCAATGCCTAAATGTCTTGGTCTTGGTCTCGACCCCTAAATGTCTTGGTCTTGACTGGGTCTGGATCCCTAAATGTTTTGGTCTTGTCTTGGTCCTAACCCCTAAATGTCTTGATCTTGCCTTGGTCTGGGTCCCTAAGTGTGTTGGGCTTGACTGGGTCTGGATCCTTAAATGTCTTGGTCTTGAGTTAAGTGGACATGCTTTATGATGTTTTAATAAATGCTAATAAATGGTGATGAGAGAAGAATAAGCTAGAAGGGAATTCCTGATGATTTATCAGACCGGCAACTCCAAATTTCCAACTTGATCCATGCCGGGACTTGAACTGCCGCCCCCTTCGGTTCCCAACTTAAGTCCTTACAGATTGAGTTACTGCCACTTTAAATATGTAAATGAGCTGTGTCTGACCACGCCCCCTCTCTGGAAGGGCTCGGGTGTACTCGCTGCTTTCTGGCTCCATGTCCTATTGTTTACGGTGAGAAGGCAGACTCAGAGGGCAGAACAAACACCTAGCTGTGGGAGTGTCACCCACCTGGGGGAGGGGCTACTGCCCTTTGTGATGTCATGAAGGGAACATCTCCAAACGGCCTGTTTGAGCACACATGTTCTGAAAAGTGGAGCAGGCAGAAGACGGAGAGGATGGACTTTTCTCATCATTGGGGGGTTTGTAGACAGACTGGAGACAAATGTTAGAGGAACATGGAGAAGAAACTGTGTTCTAGAGACTTTATGATAACGTTAGAAACGTCTCTCCTCTGTAGGTGCGGTGTCCTCACCTGTTGTTCAGGTGAGCAGAAACAACAGTGGAGTGTTGTTAGAGTGTGAGTCTGCAGGCTGGTATCCAGAGCCGGAGATGTTCTGGCAGGACGGCGAGGGAAACCTCCTCTCTGCTGAACCCACTGAGACAGTCAGAGGTCCTGATGGTCTCTACACTGTCAGCAGCAGAGTGACTGTGGAGAAGAGACAAAGCAGTTACTTCACCTGTAGAGTCACACAGAGAAACATCAAACAGACCAGAGAGATCCATGTCTATGTAACAGGTAAATACAAGGTCAGAGAGTGACACTGAGCTCAACAGTAAATATGAATAACATTTTGTTCTTTGTTGTTCAGATCACTGTCCTCCCAGTCCTCCCAGTACTCCCTGTACTCCCAGTACCCCCAGTCCTCACAGTACTCAGAGTGTTATCGGCGCTGTGATTGGCTGTGCTGCTTTGCTGTTTATTCCTGTGATCCTCTTTGTTGTTTGGAAACAGAGACAAAGAAAATCCAGTAAGTGACAAACTGTCAGTCTTTTATACCAGCTCTTTAAACAGTAATAACAAACTTCACCAGTTTGTCCGTCTTTTGTCTCGTCACAGAAAACAAGAGGACGAGACGTGAGGATGGAGGTGAACACTCAGTCACATCTACAAGTGATCAAACAGGACTTCAGGTAGTGAATGAAGAAGAAGAAAGACTTCCACTCATGTCAGGTGAAGAAGAAGAGAAGAATGTGGAGAAAAGAGGAGAAAAGAGAGAGACTAAAGATGAGCTTGGAGACCAGAGTGAACAGGAGACACAGAAACCAGTTAGAGACGATTCAGGACTTTTAATGGGACAAATAAAACACATCAACACTGATCAGAAGATGGAGAGGGAAGAGACACAGCAAGAGACAGAGAGGGACGAAGACCAGACAGAGACAAAGACTGAGGAAGACAGAAAGACTGAGGAAGAGACAAAGACTGAGGAAGAGACAAAGACTGAGGAAGAGACAAAGACTGAGGAAGAGACAAAGACTGAGGAAGAGACAAAGACTGAGGAAGAGACAAAGACTGAGGAAGAGAAATGCATCAAAGAGAAGTCAGACATTAAAAACAGAAATCAAAAGGACGACATGCTCAACCATCGAAGGAGAATTCAGGTTCAGCATCTTTTAGAAGACAGAGAGCAGGAGAGGAGTCAGGCAGAACCTGAAAGAAACCAAAGTACAACACCAGAAGAGAAGACAGGGGACATTTACAGAGGAGAGGACAATAATGAACATCAAGGAGAGGACATGAAAACACAAAAGAAACATCAGAGAGAAAGAGAAGAAAAGAAGAGACGAGCAGCTGAACGCAGAAGACAAACTGCAGGTAGAGGAAAAACACAAAAAACAGAAGAGAGCTCTGAAGACCAGGAGAGAGGAAGAGACGACAAGGATTTAGAAGAAGACCGTGTGAAGACACAGGCTCATCTCCAAAACATTAAACAGTACCAGGATGATGGAGCTCTTCATATGGAGTCTGAAGAAGAAACTCAAGAAGAGAAATATTAAACCCAAACATGAGGACTAAACTCTGTTGTGTTGTGGGGGGGACATTATTGATGAGGCTGACAGCAGAGGAGAAGAACCTGTCCCTGTGGAGAGAGGAGGGGGGGGTCTCCTGCACAGTGTTGAACACTCTTTAAATGTTTTTTGTATGTTGATTGAGATTTCTTTTTTTTACTATCACATTAAAACCAAAACTCGTGTGATCTTTTTTAATGTTTGTAGACTTGATGTTAAAGCTGCTTTCACTCTGCAGGTCACACCTACACATTCACACCCTGATGGTAGAAGCTGCTCTGTGACATGTTCATCAGTAACTCATCCAGTCAGACACATTCACACATATCTGATGCAGCAGCAGTGGCGTGTCCAGGACATTTTTACTGGGGTGGCCAAGGTGGGCCAAACAGCTAGTGTGGGGTGGCCAAGGTGGGCCATACAGCTAGTGTGGGGTGGCCAAGGTGGGCCATACAGCTAGTGTGGGGTGGCCAAGGTGGGCCATACAGCTAGTGTGGGGTGGCCAAGGCACAGCGAACCTTAATGAATAGCAGGTGATCAAAATGTGTGATGCAGATGTGTCACATTGCTTGAACCAATGAATCATAATTCATTTTCAAAACATCCATTGTAATCGTCAGAAATTAATGAACAGTGCCATGCTCACCACCACCACACAACCTAAAGATGATATTACAATCTGAGCAGCACTAACAACAAACAAACTTCTGTTCAATTTTCTATTCAATTCATCCATCACAGTCTACCATGTCTGTTTTAATAATCAGTAATTATGTTCAGGATCGGCTACGTTACACAATGTCTCTGAGCCATTTCATTGTAGTGGAATAAAGCCCTCATCTCTTAATCCCTATAATCATGAAAAATGATACATGTCAAACTAATGATTCAATTGACCTTTTATTCAAACAAAAGTGAATTACAATACATAATGAATCTTTATTGTCATTGTAACAGGTACAGGTACGAAACTACGTAGGTCAAGACCGATCCGCAGCGACTGTGCGCGCCGACACTGGTTTCTTCTCCCACGTCTCGAAAACTGCGTCCGCCTTCCTTGAGAGCTAGAGGAGAAGAAAAAAAAACATAAATAAGTTACATTATGAAAGTTCAGCATTATAAGTAACTACGGATAGAAAACCCACTTATTATAATCACATTATATCTTAAACTTCCCAGTTCAGTTCTCCTGCTACAAAGTGCCTTAACATAGCGCTTCATCCATCTTGGAGCAGATCAATCACTGGCAAAACGTTTGATAGACTTCTCCATGTCAAGTAACTTGGCTCTTCTAGTGCCACACATATATGCAAAACCTTTCAGACATCATCAGTCTTCAATTGAGACAAAAAAGTTAACACCGTTAAAGCAAGCTAATAACAGTGTGGTGTCGTCTGCTCTATGTACAGAATAACTGCTGTGCTGCTTGATAGATAAGGTTTTCACACATTTACATACCTCTCAATTGATAGACATCCACCGATCCAGTGTGTATTTTTTACTCTCGGCTTCCAGGTGGTGAACGACTTTGCGTTCAGGTATGCTGACCACAGATCCGTTCTTAAGGACTCAGTTTAGCTTTACTGCAGAAGCTGTAATGGCAAACTGACTCTGAATCAGTAGTTCAGCGTTTGTCCCTGTATGGCTGTATGGGTTGATGGACTTGACCAACTACCAATCAGAGTGGGGTCTGCTCTAAAGGTGGCCGCTACGGTGACCAATGAGATTCTCGGAATGGCCCTGGGCACCTATAAATTCAGGTGCGCTGCATACCTGACTTCCTTTCCCCTTCCGGCTCTCCTCCTTCGAGGAACTCTGAAGTGGCCTGGTGGCGCCAATTTGTTTGGCACCGTCAGCGGTTTGGACGTCTGGAAGCCCGGTTTTGATGCACTTTGCTCCGGTTTGGCGTGGCTGTCTGCTGGTCCCGTGGGAGACAGGTTGCTCTGCTGGGAGTTTGTTTGGACTCATTCATTCCCGCTCTGGGTAAGTCGCCGCGGTCCTTTTTCTGTCATGTCTGTGACACTGTTCCCAGCTGACTGTCCTATTTTTATGCTGCAGTGATAGTTTGGCTCCTTTAACAAAAAAACCCATAACTGACAGTGTGATTGCTTTAAACCTGGTCGGCTTTGGATGGACCTATATTACCTGTCTGTTGGGGATGGCCTCTGAAAATCAATCCCAGATCCCACGATATGTTTACAGGATGAAGTTTATTATAAATGTATAAAAGGCTTATGATGTGTATTTAACGAGGCTTATCATCAAACTAAATTCCTCTGACTATATGTTGCATCGTGAGATGAAACGAATGTCCACACGCCCAAGTTTAAGTAAAACTTTTACTGACTGAAAGAGCATAACTTAAAGAATATTTCAGTTATGTAAATGTTTACATAACTGAAATATTCTTTATGTAATTGTACCAGCCTTGTTCCCCAATTGACTGATGCCAAAACACTGTTTTCTTCAATGTTTCTGTACTGTTTAACTTCTTACTCTCCATCAACGTCTTTTTACTGGCGTTTGTTGCCAAAAGCTACCGTGCGGTACGCACTTCCGGTTAAAGGAAGCCTTCAAAATAAAAGCCCCAAAACTCCACCATAGACGAAAATTAAAATGAGTCAAATTATTGGCCTTTACACACACTATTACCGGCAGCTGGTTTTGATTTTAGTCTTTTACTCCGTCGGACAAACTCTGACAGTGTGCTGAGAGAGGTGTTGAACTTCCTGCTGAACCTTCTTTATTTAAAACGGTCTCTATATAAAACATTTAATATGTCTATCTAATGAAAAACTGTCTGTTTATGATTAAATATTGTTAAATTCACTTTATGGTGGATTTTTCTCTGCGGATAAATGTAAAACTAAAGTGTTTAAAAAGTGCAGCATGAAGGACACAGAAGGATTTGTTCATACAGAGCAAAAAGACCAGTGTTGAATTAACTCCCACAAAGTTGATTTGAATACTGTAGCTCTGCACTTCTTAGAGTCAAATTAACACTTTTGAAATATGTAAACATTTAACACTGAGAGTTCCCTTTTTAACTCGCTAACCAGAGTTAAAATAACACTTTGGGATTAAACGAGTAACTCTGCAAGGACGCATGTTTAACTCTCTGACTAGTGTTACTTTCACTCCCTTAAGTGTAAGGTTATCTACTCTACAAAGTGTTAAAAACAATTATACGAATGAATTCAAATGAAGTATTTTTCACAGAATGACTTTTATTTTAGTTGTTTCTCAGTAAATTAAAACATTGTAAATGAGACGATATGCAATGATGTGGTGTACAGTGATGTTTCTCTGATGTGGGATGGTAAGAGGAAACACCTGGCCAATCCTTTTGAACCTACCTGTACAGATAATATAACCTTTGATTTAAATAATGGTTATTTTGCTTGCCAACTTTAATGCATGCACACAAGCATTAAATTAGCAGTGAACACAACAGTTCAGTACAATGAAACAAATGCAGCAGCTTACAACAGATAATGAACAGAATGTGACATCCCATCAACAATAATGCACAATCATCAGTGTTTATAAAAGAAATGCCACTTTTCTAAAAGTTACTTCTGCCCAGATCAAAATTTCCACTTGGTCTCAGCTTTAATAAATACAACATACAGGAGTAGGTACAATTTGCTATGGTTGATTCTTTCGACTCTATTGTCCTTATGGTTTCTGGAGCCTGATTCTCTTTGTCCTTGTGTATTCAGGCTCTTCAGATCTACAGGATGCTTCAGGTGCCCGACAGACGGTCCCTTCACTATCAGCGTGGTGCCTTCACTGACCTGCTGTTCTACACTGTTGTCTCCCTCGCCCTGATGAGCTCATGTAGAGGTAAGTTACAGACATTACAAACAGTCTGGTTCATGTGAACATGAAGAGTTAAATGACTGAAGTTTCAGTTTGTGCTTCTTACATGTTGCTCTGAAATGTTTGTTCTTCTAATGAAACCATGTGACTGATTTTAATGATTTTTTTTTTATTTTTTTTTAATAAATGCTGATGAGAGGAGAATAAGCTAGAAGGGAATTCCTTTTTTTTTAGTTTTTTTTTTTAGTGTTTTTATACATTGTTTTACAGCATTAAACAGAACAAAACACGGGGTGTTATATAAAATTATAAAAAAAAAAAGGGAAGAAAAGAAGAGGCAAAACCAAACAAAAAAATAAATCAGAAACACAGTTTAATAGGTTTCTCCCTCCCCTCCCCTTCAAACATGGGCCGGGCATCTCGGGGAAATATACATTTTCCACGTCTTCCAAATTTCCTCAAATTTACAGTCCTGGAGCCTCAAAGAGTAATTCTCTCCATTTACATTTCATATATAATGTCATACCATTCCTTAATAGATGGGTGGTTCCTGAATAATGAGGTGATTGAGCAGGGGTAATAAAATATCTGCAAAGAGTCTTCCAGCTAAATGTCCTCCAGAGAAGTGAGCTTGAGATTCTCCATTGAGCTTCACAATATTCAGTCCATTCTTCTCCTGGGATGCACTTATTACTCTCCTTTTCCCATTTTTGTTTGATGTATGTGCTGTCTACTGTTTTGATACCCTGGAGCCCTTTGTAAAGTCTTGATATTACTTTAAGCCCTGAGTTGTCCTTATATGCACTAATAAAGATTTTCAGTAGGTCATTTTCAAAAGCATCTCTTTTTTTATTTTTTTTGGTCATGGAACTGTTTATGTGATGACGTATCTGCAAAAATCTAAAACAATCAGTATTTTTTTTAAGCCATGTAATCTTTTAAGTGTCTGAAATCATTCATTTTGCCCCGGTCAAAGAACGTACAATATGATGAGAGACCCCGATGTGCCCATCCCTTATAACTTACGTCCAACTTGTTTGGGGTGAAGTCTATATCATGAGAGCACCACTTAAGAATCTTTATCTCTTCCAATAAATTATTTTTAGTGATAACATTTAACCAAATCTTCAGAGGTAAGTTGATCCACTTATTACCTAATTCGACTAAGTTTTTAATTAGTCTTTTATCTCCTAACCTCGCCTGAATAGGAACCGCTCCGGACACATTCTCTTCAATTTCTTTCCATCTGGCTTGGTAGTCAGAGTTGCACCAACAATAGAGGATCTTTAGCTGGGCGGCTTTATAATAGTCCTTAAGACAGGGGAGTGCAAGTCCACCCCTCTTCCTTGTCAGCTGAAGAATTTGAAATTTTATCCGAGGTTTTCTTCCATGCCAAATGTATCGAGATATTAATTTATCCCATTCATTAAATTGTTTGTCAGTTATTTCAATTGGGAGAGTTTGAAACAAATACAAGATTCTCTGCAAAATATTCGTCTGTACTGACTCAATTCTCGACTCAAAGCTTAGTATCGGTATCAAATTCAAATTTCCCCCTGCCTCATATCTTTGTTTTAGAAAGATCATCTTTTTAATGTCATTTGAATATATTTCGTTTAGTTCATTCTTCTTCCTGTCTATTTCTTTTTTTGTTTCTTCATTTAATGTCTCTTTATGCAAGTTCTCTAATTTCTTTAAATCCGTTTGTAAACTTTCCAATTTTTCTTTCCTCTGCTTTTTTAGGTTGGAACCAGTGATTTAGGCAGAAATGGGAAAACAGGGGGTGCAAAAAAAAATACAGGGGGTGCAAATTTTTTTCAGTGTCACTCACAGCGGCGCGGCGGAGCGGAGGTTATGTGCTCCCTAACACACTGGTTTTGAATAAGTCTCTAAATGGTGCATTCTGTTCAATAAGATGCATTGTTACACATTTTAGTTTTCCCAAGCTTGATAATGTTGATTTACTGTCCAGCCTGTCTGACACACCCCTTTGTCATTTGACTGTAACTCACCTGGTTCATGTTGTCTAAGCCCTTTGTTGGCCCACAACTTCAATCTGTACTTTCTTTAAAAAACAAACAAACAAACAAATAAATTCATAATATTACATGTGTCATCCAGTAATAATAGATCCCTAGACCTTGATAAGTCAATCATCTGTCAACATGTTCGAATGTGGCGCTGACCCGACAAGGTGGAGCTAAACCCTGCAGTCCGTTGATTGGTTGAAAAAATCGTCACTTCCCGTGTTACGTCGGTAAACAAAACTCCGCCGTGTTTAAACCATTGACTGTAACACACAGCTGATTGTTTACGTCTGTATTTCTCCTCGCCGATCACAGCCTTCTCTGAAACAAAGCTGGATTGAGTTCTTGTAATAAAGAGTCACATGTCAGTGACAGAGGAGATGAACTGCTGGATGTCTTCCAGCGTTGGTTTTGTTTATGTTGCGTTTTTCTCCTTTGTTGAATTCATTAGTTAGCGGTTAGCTGCTATCATATGACGCTATTTACATAGCGGCTATCGTCATCCGGCTGACACGCCGTCTACCAAATAGGGCACAGGTGGCTGTAGAAACGCAAACGGGATCAGGTTTAAGCTTTTCAGTACCGGTATTCGGCAAACATATTCTTTGCCAGAATTAGAATGTAGCCTAATCAGATATTTAACGCACCCGTGTAGTAAGCACGTCTATTAAATGTAGATATTTGCACGGCCTAGGTCAAGCCGTGCAATAATTTCAAGGCCGTGTTTTTTTTAAATAGGCCGTGCAAAAAGCAGTTTCGCGGTAGGCTACCTAAATCTATGGTTGGAACTGTATATCCTATAATTTTCCCTCTAAGCACAGCTTTGGATGCGTCCCAAAGAATCAGAGGAGATACTTCCCCATTATCATTTTCCTCAAAATAATTTTGAAGATCTGTTTTTAGTTGCTCCCTCATCTGGCTTAGAATTCCAGTATTTAGCCTCCAAATTGTATTTTTCTTTTCAAAGCCTAATCTTAACTCCATCAAAATGGATCTGACAAATCCATGTTCCCTATGCTACAATTCATCACCCTTTCTAAATCCCTTTGAAACATAAAAAAAATAGTCAATTCTGGAGTATACCGAATGAGGGTGGGGAAAAAAAGTATAGTCCCTCTTTTTTGGATTCAGATCTCTCCATATGTCTAAGAGTCCGAGCTCCCCCATCATTAGTTTTATATTTCTGGCTGTTTTCTTTTCTTTTGAGTGATATGGTTTCGATGTATCTAAGGTTGGATGTAGTCTAACATTAAAGTCTCACAAATAAAGATGCTCTGTGCCTCTGGGATCAATAGGTCAATAATGTGCTTATAGAATTTCCATTCAGATCCTGGAGGGGGGTAAATATTCAACAAGGTGACCATAACACCTTGCAGGTTTCCCCGCACCAGTGCAAATCTCCCATCTATGTCCCTCTTTTCATATAAACACTCAAAGTTTAGTTTACTAGCAATTAATGTTGCCACCCCTCTTTTGGAGCCCTGACTGCAGGAGGAGGAGTACTGGTTAAATCTCCATCTCTTGAGTTTTTCATGCTCGGTTACATTTTAGGTGAGTTTCTTGAAGGAAAGCCACATCTATTCCTTCCCTCTTTAATTTTGCCATTACTTTACTCCTCTTAATCGGATTCCCAAGACCGTTTACATTGTAAGTTGCTATTTTAAGTGACTGGATGTTTTGCATTGTGAGACACAAAGTATATTTTGATGCACTATGCATAAATTAAATTTTACACCCCTGGTGCTACAAGGAACCGTAGCCATCCCATGAACAATGAACAGTAATACATTTAATAAACAAAAGAAACCAGTCAACATTAACTTCCAACAATAAGGCCATTCTAATGGCCTTGTGACTCAGATGGAACTTGAGTGTAGAGGGAAAATCTCTTGTCCCTAGTGTTGGGGGAGAGCCCTCTTCAGCCTTTAAGCTGATATTTAGGTCTATAATATCCAGTAATGGCTGGCCCGACAAACTATTTGTCCTCGATGTGCCCTTAAATGTATCTCACTGACGCATTCAGATTCATATCTGGAAGAATTTTTGTTAAGGTAGTCAGACACGTACCCGCATTGTCCTCAAAGATTTTCTCTGACACATCACATTAAAAGGATTTATCCATCGTTCTGGCGGCGGAAAGCCTGGAGCCGCTCCTTGAAACTCTACCCAGGGCCAGTGGTTTCCCGGTCACCCCGTCTCCTGGTGGATCGCCATGTCAGCTGGTTAATCTGGTCCAGGAGGGACGTCGGCTTCTTCAACACCGTCACCAGTATCCCCCTCTCTGCCATGTCCGCCGTTGCTTCTTCAACAGAGTTGTACATCAACGTACCATCCTCGTAGTGCACTCTCATTCTGGCCAGGAAGGGTGTCTGGAATCGGATGTTTTTTTTTCTTTCAGCGCCGCTTTAGCTTCTTCGCACGCTCTTTTCCTCAGCAGCTCCGGTGCGTAGTCGTGGTCCAGGTGGATTCGCCTTTCTTCTGCCATGCTCGTTTAATGACATCCTCTTTCATCTTATAGCTTGAGAACTTGACCACAAATGATCGGCCGGCGGTTTAGTGGCTAGCACCCTGTGCGCCCTCTCAATATTTAACACTATAAATGGTGGGCGCTCAAGACCCTTCATTAACAAACCCTCCAAAAAAGTTGTCACCGACGTTGCACTTTCTTCAGCTCCTTCTTTAACCCCGTGAATCCTCACATTGTCACGTCGCGAACGTCCTTCTAGGTCCATCAACTTGGCCTCTGTTTGCATCTGAAGTTTAACTAGCTCCGCTAAAACCTTCTTTGAGGATTGGATGCAGGTCTCGGCTGTGTCAATTCGTTCCTCTGCTTCCTCCATTCTTTTGTCGATTTTCTTAATGTCCTCTCTTATGCCGTTAAATTGTTGGCCGAAATCCCGTCTAAGTTCCCGGAGTTCTGTCAGGATTAAGCCCAGGCTAGCTTCCTGGCTCGGCTCATCTGCCGTGTCATCTTGCGGGACGTCCTCCATGTTGCTAACACTGCTAGCTTGTGACAGCTCGCCTTCCTCTTCCTCGTCGTATTTATTTCTTTGTGTTAGTCTTTTCTTTGCTTTTTGGGGCATGTTCTTTCCCCTGCTGTGTCCCCACTTGTTGTAGCACTTCAAGAAAATTCGAGTTATGTGGACACTTTTAATTCCCACTGTCGGGAGCCTATTGCTCTATGCTGCCATTGTGTACTGCGCCAGACCGGAAGTCCAGAGAAGGGAATTCCTAATGAATAGGACTGGCAACTCCAAATTGATCCATGTCGGGACTTGAACTGCCGTCTCCTTCGGTTCCCAACTCAAGTCCTTACAGACTGAGTTACTGCTGCTTTAAATATGTAAATGAGCTGTGTCTGGCCACGCCCCCTCTCTGGAAGGGCTCGGGCAGAACAAACACCTAGCTGTGGGAGTGTCACCCACCTGGGGGAGGGGCTACTGCCCTTTGTGATGTCATGAAGGGAAAATCTCCAAACGGCCTGTTTGAGCACACATTTTCTGAAAAGTAGAGCAGGCAGAAGACGGAGAGGATGGACTTTTATCCTTCATGGGGGGTTTGGAGACAGAGTCAGAGGGTAGTAGAGTTAGACTGTTACAGTAACATGGTGAAGTGGATCTTGCATAGCATGTGACCTTTAATAGAGAGCTTATTAAATCCATCGTATCTCCTCTGTAGGTACGCCGTCCTCACCTGTTGTTGTTGTTAAGATGAGCAGAAACAACAAAGGAGTGTTGTTAGAGTGTGAGTCTGCAGACTGGTTTCCAAAGCCGGAGATGGTCTGGCAGGACGGCGAGGGAAACCCCCTCTCTGCTGAACACAATGAGACAGTCAGAGGTCTTGATGGTCTCTTCAATGTCAGCAGCAGAGTGACTGTGGAGAAGAGACATGGGAGGAACTTCACCTGTAGAGTCACACAGAGAAACAACAACCAGACCAGAGAGAAGCTCGTCACTATTCCAGGTAAATATAAGTCATTAATTATCTAATGATGGAGTTATTAAGCTAAATCAAATCAAATCAAACTTTATTTATAAAGCGCTTTTCATACTTTTAAAAGTAGCACAAAGTGCTTTACATGTTAACATCACATTAAAATCACATTAAAATCATTCCCCCCATCCCCCACGCATACAGACAGTATCATACTCAGTCACCCCACGCTCCAACACACACGCGCAGACCCACACACATACACACGCATGCACACACACCAGCATCAATGATATGGACAGAAGGCTGAGTACGGATGAACCAGGTAAGTAAACGCCAAAGAGGAGCCGTCTGCATCGAGAGCGGCAGATCGGCCGCGGCCATCAGGGGCACCATCACAGGGTGCCCAGGGGAGGCGGGGCCGGGACCCCTGACCTCCACCCAGACACCGCAGGACGGCGCCCAGGCAGCCACAGCCCTCCACCGCTCCCGACACAGAGGGCTCCCTCGGAGGAAACACTGGCAAGAGACGTAAAATACATAAAACTTTTAAAATGAGGCCAAACAATAAGCTGAATAAAGCTAAAACCAATAGAATGATGGTAAGATATAAGTAAACATAAAATGCTAAAATCATAACAGATAAAATGAATAAATATTATTTAAAAGCTAGACTAAAAAGGTGGGTCTTGAGCCTGCTCTTAAAAATATGAGCGTTCTCTGCGGCCCTGTGGTCCTCCGGCAGGCTGTTCCAGAGGCGAGGGCCGTAAAAACTGAAGGATGCCTCGCCGTGGGTGTGTGTCCTGACTTTTGGGATGACTAAAAGACCTCTGCCGGAGGAGCGCAGGGACCACTAAGGCTCATATGGTAAAAGCAATTCTGACAGATAAGAAGGCCCAAGACCATTAATACACTTAAAAACCATTAAAAGAACCTTAAAATCGATCCTGAAAGACACGGGGAGCCAATGCAGTGATTCTAAAACCGGAGTAATGTGAGCCCGCCCTCTGGTCTTCGTCAGGACACGAGCTGCTGAATTTTGTAGGAGTTGTAGGCATGAAATATTCTTTTTAGGAAGACCAGAGAGCAGGGCGTTACAATAGTCGATACGACTGGTGATAAAAGCATGCATTAGCGTCTCCGTGTTGGCCCGAGAGAGAATGGGGCGGACTCTGGCTATGTTCTTTAAATGATAAAAACCTATTTTGGTGGTGTTCTTGATGTGTGGAATAAAAGTCAGCTCAGAGTCTAAAATCACGCCCAGGTTTTTCACCTGTGTGGATGGATTAAAAGATAGTGCCTGTAATTTGGGTAAAAGTTTCTCTCTCTGAGCCTCAGGACCGAGGACTAAAACTTCAGTTTTGTCCTGGTGAAGCTGGAGGAAGTTATCTGCCAACGGCAAATACAATACAAATACAAACAATATTTTCTTTCTACCATTTCAGATCATTTATTTGTGGGCCCCAGTACTCCCAGTCCTCCCAGTACTGCCAGTCCTTCCAGTACTCCCAGTCCTCCCAGTACTGCCAGTCCTTCCAGTACTCCCAGTCCTTCCAGTCCTCCCAGTACTGCTGTTGTTATCGGCGCTGTGGTTGGCTGTGCTGCTTTGCTGCGTATTCTTGTGATCCTCTTTGTTGTTGTGTGGAAACCGAGACAAAGAAAATCCAGTAAGTGACAGTCAGTCTTCTAATGGTAACACACCTGAAGGGTTAATGAAGTCATGCAGACCTTTGAGTTGTTTATTGGTGAAATGTTCCCAGGTATCATCATGTCTCTACTTTTAACTACTGTGCAGGTGTGACCTCTGCTGTTTGTCTTTTGTGTCGTCACAGAAAACAAGAGGACGAGCTGTGAGGATGGAGGTGAACACTCAGTCACATCTACAAGTGATCAAACAAGACTTCAGGTAGTGAATGAAGAAGAAGAAAGACTTCCACTCATGTCAGGTCAAGAAGAAGAGAAGAATGTGGAGAAAAGAGGAGAAAAGAGAGAGACTAAAGATGAGCTTGGAGACCAGAGTGAACAGGAGACAGAGAAACCAGTTAGAGACGATTCAAGACTTTTAATGGGACAAATAAAACACATCAACACTGATCAGAAGATGGAGAGGGAAGAGACACAGCAAGAGACAGAGAGGGACGAAGACCAGACAGAGACAAAGACTGAGGAAGAGACAGAGACTGAGGAAGAGACAAAGACTGAGGAAGAGACACAGACTGAGGCAGAGACGATGACTGAGGAAGAGACAAAGACTGAGGAAGACAGAAAGACTGAGAAAGAGACAAAGACAGAGACGAAGGCTGAGGAAGAGACAGAGACGAAGGCTGAGACAAAGACTGAGGAAGAGACAAAGACTGAGGAAGAGAGACTAAAGATCAGACAGAAGAAGCAAAAAGAGAAAATGATCAAAGAGAAGTCAGAGAGTAAAAACAGAAAACGGAAAGATGGAAGGAGAGTTCAGGTTCAGCCTCTTTTAGAAGACGGAGAGCAGGAGAGGAGTCAGGCAGAACCTGAGATAGATAGATAGATAGATCCTTTATTGATCTCGAGCAAAATTCAAGGCATCCAGTAGCAGTATACAGACAGGCAGGACACAATACACACCCGCTGTCCCCCCTCCCCTCTGTATACAATAATCCCCAAACAAGATTTAGCAGCCCCTATGTGACTAAGATAGAAGGCTTTTTATTTGACTCTTTGCACCCCGAATTGTGAAAGTCTGACACAAATAATGAAGATGCCTCACTGTCCCCTCAGGTTGACTGTCAAGCCAATCTGTCTTTTCAATGTACGTCAGTGTCTGCCACTGAGGTGCAGAGTGCACTAAAGTAGCTGGACTCTAGAAAATCAGCAGGTCCTGATAAACTCGAGCCGTTCTTTCTTAAATTGGCTGCTGATTACAGATATTTTTAACTTGAGTCTCAGTAATGAAATCCCAAAGGTCTAGAAATCTGCCTTTGTTTATCCCCTGTTAAAAGGAGGTGATGCTTCCGTTGTAAATAAATACAGGCCAATTTCAAAACTTTGCATTCTGGCCAAGGTGTTTGATATTGAGAAAGGACATTATTATCCTCCAAGAAGTCCTTCGATTGATCACTATTTTCTCAGTCAGGCTTGAGAAAACAACATAGCACTGTTACAGCTGCATTTAAGGTTTGAAATGCAGCTTTTGAAGCCTTTGCTTGCAAAAAATGTGTAGCTCTATTTATTGACCTTTCAAAGGCATTTGATTCTGTTGATTACAGATCAACAGCTTACATCAAATTGGCCTGTCAAAGCAAGCAGGATCCCCTTTGTCCTTTTTTAGAAATCTCAAAGGGGGTCCCCCAGGGTTCCATATTAGGACCCATTTTATTTATTTTTTTATATTAACAAGCTGTGTGAAAATGTGTTGAATGCCATGTATCACTTTGATGCTGATGATACTATCATCTATTGTTGCTCAACATCTGTTGCACAAGCTTTTGAGTTTATGCAATCGGCATTTAATGTTGTCCAGTCTCGGCTGAGGAAACTAAAGTTGGTCATAAACTATGATAAAACAAAGCTCATGTTGTTTTCACATTTACGTGAAGTACCAACAAATGTACCCTTGAATTTTACGTCCAAGGAAATGCAATCGAGCTTGCAACAGCTACAAGTACCTGGGTTTCCTTCTGGACTGAACTATCATTTAAAGCACATATCACCAAACTCGTCTCCAAACTCAAAGTGAAGCTGAGATTTTATTATAGAAATAAATCCTGTTTTTCTCTCAGGGCGAGGAAACTTCTTGTTTCTTCTACCTTCCTTCCTTTGTTGGATTATGGCGATGTGCTGTACATGGGCGCCTCTGCTAAATGTTTACAGTCATTGGATACCGTTTATCAATGCGCGTTGAGATTTGTGACAGGTTGTAGACGCCTTACTCATCACTGTGACCTGTACATGAAATCTGATTGGCCACCCTTAAAGGTGTGCAGGTATTTACACTGGCTAAATCTTCTTTATAAAGCTCTTCTTGGTTTTGGTGAAAAAGAGCGTTCAGTTTTGCTGCTCCCTCTACATGGAACATTATTGAAAATGGCCGACCTCATTTCTTGAACCCTTTGGCCCGATCTTAAAGGACAAAAAACGTGAGGCAATCGGACATGTCTGTGTGTCTGAATTGTAACCTGTCATCACAACTCTGCTTTTTATTTGTAAACTGATCTGTTATTGTAATTGTTGTTTTTTTCTTAACTTACAGTCTATAAGCTGAAGTGTATTATGCATGCGACAGAATGTAATATGAACAAGTATGTGAATTGTAAGTGTGCTGCTAAAATGTGAACTTCTAGTAAAGAAGTTACTGTTCTCAAGGTTTAACATCAAAGACAATGAAGGAGTCTATTTGGGGTCATTCCTTAAAGACTGTGAAAGATAAACAATTTGGTATTGAAGTGAGAACAGACCCTTAGGATACATTGGGGGAGATAAGAAGTCACCCCATAGTGAATTGTAACCTTTGAAGTCATATGACCTGAGGAACCAGGGGGTGCAGGACTGGACTTCTAAATAAAGTCCTAAATGTCCTGATGCTTTGACCAATCCTGTATAAATACGAGGGTCTTTTCTTTGTTCATGAGGGATCACAATTGGCTCGTGACTCTCCCAGGTAACATGGCTAACCTGGACTGATGCTGTTTCTTGTCTTTGTAAATAAATGTCTTATATTACAAACATGTCAGTGTCGGCATAAATTTCTTCATCTACACATTGACAAGGACTTGAGAAACTACAAAACTGTTGTAATTAAGACGTGTGCCGCTGCCCTCTTGGCCAGGTCACCCTTGTGAAAGAGCTTGATCTCAATGGGTTAATTACCTGGTTAGATAAAATATAAAATGTTGTTAACAATGAGATATACGGCAGTCACTCATACCTGTGGTAGTGCCGTTTCGCACATGGTGCAAAAAAAGATGACTGTCAGGCGTGTGTATGTGCGTGATTTGTCATAAAATCCCGGTCCCGGTGTTGGGTTCAGCCAGGATGGCAAAGTTCAGGCTGGGTACGCTTGGAGAACTATGACAAAAGACTCTTTATTCCAACATGCCTTGCAGGTACTCCCAGAATGCTTTGCCACACCTAACACATAGGTGTGAAGTCTGGAAGGTATAAAGCCGGCCATGCCTCATTGTTCTTCCTCTTTCAAACGTCGTCTGGCGACGTCGGAGGATACCCCCATCTGCTTCCTGTTTCAACACGCTTCTCTTTGTTTAAAAGTTTTGGCGCACAGCTAATCCCAGGGCCTTGAAGCATACCGACGTCCTAATTTCCGAGCTTAGATCATCCACTTGAACGCATCTCTAAGAAGAGCGTCTTATTTCTCCCGTATTAAAACGGTATAGAGAGAGATTGTAAGGATTACGTCTCGTTCCATCCTTTAAAGAAAGGACATCCACGGAGATCACCTCGCTCGACGGAGGACACTACGGCCCTTTGCTCAAACCCCTTGGACGCGTCACCATCACCTCACAACTGCAGAAAGGCCGCTCCAGGACCTCTTTTCTTCCTTTCATCAACCGTGGACTAAACGGTTACAAGTGAGGCTTAGCTAGGTCTGGGCAGTTAGATATAGAGAGTGTGTTTAATAACTGAGTTATTATTGTGAAACTGTGATAATATTTGCTTGGTGTTTGACCACTGCGTCTTAGGTTTTATGAGAGTAAAATCTCTTTTGTTTTCTTTATTTGTGCCGCTACGTCTCGTGTGTTTCTCTGTGAACTCTCGCGTCGTAACCGGGTAATAGACTCATTATCAGAAAGACTAGTGTGAACGCCGTCTGATACAAATCCGGCCGCCGGCTTCTGGTAGTGAAGTAAACTATGCTCTGAGTTGTGCATGAGTTCCAGTCTGAGATTGAGCTGTCGAGGTGCGTGTTTTCCCTCCCGCTCTCTCGCTTTACACACACACCTTTCGGTAAACGCACACACATAGAGATCTGTGGCTTTCCAGACGCTACAGAAACGTAGATCACGTTCTGTGTCTGCCATCACGTGACCACGCGTGGTCGCCGCCATTTTGATCTGTTCCTGTCTGTCTCTGTCTGTCCCTCCCCCTCTCTCTCTCTCACACACACACACACACACACACACACACACACACACACACACACACACACACGTGCCACGCTTGTTTGTTTTTGTTTGTTACCTGTAGTTTAGTTTATAATAGTTGTTTGATTGAGTTTCATTGATTAACTTGATGTTGCTTCGTTAAATAAATTCTGTTATAATTTAAAGAGCAGTTGTTTGTGATTACTGTGTATTTGCATTGTGACTTAGGCTGGGTGAAAGGGCTTTGTGTTCGGATTTCACACCTTCAATTAAATACAGATTATTAATTATTAATGATATTGGTATTTAATTAAATAATTTGAGACTGATATTGGTAATATTTTGGTTGTTCCCTGTTTACAGGGTGGTGCCCCGAGGTTTATTAAACACAGTTTAATAACAATTATTGATTTAGATTAATAATTAAATAAACTTAATTATTAATTTATTTTGACAATCAAATTTTACGTCATAAAACCCAACATAACCGTTGGTCAGATATTCGCTCCTGAAAATTCCCAACAGCTGTATGGGTTGATGGACTTGACCAACTACCAATCAGAGTGGGGTCTGCTCTATGGGTGGCTGCTACGGTGACCAATGAGATTCTCGGAATGGCCCTGGGCACCTTTAAATTCAGGTGCGCTGCACACCTGACTCTCTCTTCTTCCGGCTCTCCTCCGAGGTGGAACTCTGAAGTGGCCTGGTGGCGCCAATTTGTTTGGCACAGTCAGCGGTAGTGATGGTGAGACGAGGCCTTGAACCACTTGAGCCAATTGGTTCGAGAAAGGGTTCATCTCACGAAGCTTCATGTGCACACGAAACCACCTACTGGCCAGGTTTATAATTACAGGCAGCTGGATCTTAACCACATAATGTGTGATGCATTGAATTTTTGTGTCTGTAATGGCTCTTGAGAATTACTATGAATTACAAAAAAATGTATTACCAAATCATTTCTCTACATAAATTATCACATGTGTATAATAAAGTATTTTTAAATTTTTTTCTGTGTGTACATTTTCAAAAAATGGTAGTATATACATGACAGGTTGTGTAGTGTTTTTCTGTCACTTTAGGAAAATGGCATGTCCTTAAGCAGGCATAGGACAGTTAAAGTGCTTGTGGAAGTTTTTGGTTTTAAGCGATTCCTTTTTTTTGACACAGCCTCTCCGGCCTTTGAAAACACTTTCACAGGGTACAGAAGATGCCGGTGTGCACAAAAACGCAAGAGCAAGATCATATAAAGTTGGGTACAGTGATTTTTGCCTCTCCCAGTACTCCAGAGGGTTTTCCAGCCTGCTCATATTAGGCTCTGAAAGGTAGCGCTGGACTTCCACAGTGGCATCTGCTGTAACATTTTGAGTCTTGCGTGCCTCCAAGACGCTGGCGTCCAAACGATGCCACAGTTTGCTACCTAAGAGGAAAAAACAGATCATGTTAGTAAGTGTTATAATAGAAATAACTGATCTGAAAATGTAAAATAATAGATCACCTCCAGTGACATCATGAGAGGTGGAAGCCTGGGGGATTTCCTCCCTGCTTTGTTTTGACCGTATTATTTTTGCACACTCTGAGGTCAGTCGCTTGATTGCTTCTGTGGCTTTTGTGTGGCTGAAAAATCCAATGGTTTTAAATCGGGGGTCCAGGAGTGTAGCAAGGGACATGATGCTCATTGACTGTAAAGTAGACAGTCTGTCACGGAGTTGACTGATGAGCCAGTCTCCCATTTCTAATGCAACTGCAGGTGCCGGCTTTGTGACCTCCTCCTGAAGGGTTTGCTCCAGCATTTTCAAACTTTGGAGGCAGACACATTTTCCTCTGCCGACAGCTCCACAGTGGCGTCATAGAATGGAGAGAGCAAAGAAAGGCACCCTCCAATAATGCTGAACTCCTCCGAGGTTAAGAACGGGATGTCATGTTGTAGGCCCGCTAAAGCTGCTCCTACTGGCTCCCTTAGCTCAACCAAACGTTGCAGCATTAAATATGTGCTGTTCCACCTGGTCTCCACCTCTTGCATTAGCTTCATGTTTTTCATCTCCAGATGAAGCTTGTGTAAGCTTCTCCTACAGAAGACACAGATGAGTAGGCCATTAAATTACTGCTGTAGGAACATAGATAAACTATTAGCGTTATTAGTAATTGGAATAAAGGGAAAGAGTTAGCACCTTAGCAGTGGTGCTGCTTCTAAAGTAGCCAACCAGCTTCCTTGCTTTGGCCCGGATGCCAGAGAACACAGGGTGCTGGTCAATCAGATTCAGTGTGTGTGCAATGCAAATATGGTGCCGAAGCTTCAGCTCTCTCACACAGGCAACCACATTGGGAGCACCGTCAGTGACCATACATGTCACCTTATTAGAGATTACCCATTCCTCCATCAGGGAGGCTTTCACACAAGCTATATTTTCAGCAGTGTGTGATTTGGGGAAATGCCTGCACTCCCAACAGCACTGAATCGAGCCTGGCATTCTCACCCACAAAATGGCATGTTACAGCCAGGCAGGCATCCATGTTGATGGATGTCCACATGTCCGAGGTAAGGCTAACAGCAGCCACCCTTCGTACTTTAGCCTTAGCCTTCTCCTTAGCTGACTCATACTTGGCCTCCACCATGGCCTTCAGAGCCTAAAGGCAAACATATAAAGTGCTGAATTATGAAACATACAATAAAGTACTCATTTGTTTCATGCATGCACCCATACATACCTGCCTTGTAGGGAGAACATAATTGGGATCCAGTTTGGACACAAATGTCCTGAATCCAACGTCATCCACAACACTGAAGGGCTGTGTATCCTTCACTATCATGGAGACCAGGGCTTCATCCAGCTCTTGTTTTCTGCTGGCTGGTCAAATGAGAATAAACACAGTGTCTGTTAATTGTCTTTATTTGCACAATAAACAAAAGTCAACATGGAAAAATTATTATAGCGCGTTTATAATATTGTAATGATTTACCTTGGCTGGGTGAAGCTCCAGTTGTCTCCTTATTCTCATGCAAGGCACGGTAATGCCTTAGCATGGATGAGGTGTTGTTATTGTACCCCAACTCCTTGGAACACAATAAACACCTCACCTTTGAATAAAATAACAAACAGTGAATGAAAAGGCAGTTCTTGATAAGCAAACCTATTTGGTCTGAAATAATGTTAGATTTAGCTTACCTTGTTAGGAGTTATCAAATCAAAATGTTCCCACACAGGGGAATTCCTCCTCTTCCTCGCTGGCTCCATCCTCTAGGCAACCTAGATTTATCTCCACTCTCCTAAATCCTGAATTTATCTCTCTCTCTCTCTCTATCCTAACTCTCCAAACTATATCAACGCTATCCAAATTCTGGTATCCAAACTATCAGAACTCTATCTAAACTCTCAACTGACCGCAACTCTCTCTCAAAAACCCACAATTTGAATGGAGCCTGAGGAGTTTATATAGCTGTCAAACCTCGCTGCAAAATCCGAGTCACTTCCCGAAGCAGTCACGTGGTACAGCCGGGCAGCGAGGCTTCAGACGTCATCATTTTCGGCTCCTCCCCTAAATGAAGCCAGCCTCGATTACTGATGGGCAAATGAAGCCCCATGAATCACTGAAGCTTTCCAGCCAATTGCTTCACCAAAAGGTTCACTCCTCGAGGCCTCATTGAAACAGTGAATACTGCCATCTGCTGGACAGAATAACATGACATTCAATGCCAAAGTACCGTGACCTGAGCTGAAATGTATAATTTACTTTTGTGTGCAGAAAAAATAAACAATGGATATTTCTATGGTATGATCATGTTTAAGTATCTGGAAAACAACACAGATATGGAGCTCTGTTCTTAATTAAAAAAACAATGACAACTTTTCAAGACTTTATATTTTTATTCAAAAACAACAGTTTTTCCAATGTCTTTGGATTTAGGCGGTTTCTTCGCTTTGATAAGACTTCTCCAGCTTTGGACAAACCCGTTCACAAGGCACAGATGATGCTGGGGAGCATAACTACATTAATGCAAGTTTGTACATGTGAGGATACATCGTTTTATGTTCATGCTAATACACCATCGGATCCTCATCCCGGGAAATATTCATTTCCGCCATGTATCGATCAACTTCAATAATTGCATCTGCCACCACACTTGTGCTGCTCCCGCTGCTGCTTATTGCGTCATCCAGCAGCTGCCAAAGTTCACCTAACAACAACAAAGGGAGGGGGGGGGTCATACACAGCACAATACCATTATCATAATCAAGGACACAGATGGGGTTACTTACTATTGCCTGCAGATTGAGCCACGTGGGTGTGGCTCAATTCATTTTTCAGCCTGTTGACTCCTTCTTGTCTTATTGTGGCGTTTTCAAATCCTAGTGTTTTAAATCTTGGATCCAGTAGTGTTGGCATTGTCAGAGCACACCTTTCTACTGGGGAGAATATAGTTGGGATCCATTAAATGCATGAGCTCCCTGAAGCCCACATCCTCCACAATGGAGACCGGCTGGGAGTCCTTGATGATGTCATGTTGACCACAGCCTCATCCACCATTGCTTTTCTGGAACCTGTAACGGTTATAAATTAACAGTTATGCTGCTGTTGTAGGAGCTGAACATGAGATTTTGTCAATGTGCAAAAACACATGTGATGGTACTTTGGCTTGTATCTGGCCTGTTGGCAGGCTGGGCATGCTCATGCAGGGCTCTGTAATGGCGCAGCATTGAGGAAGTGTTGTTGCTGTATGTAGGCCGTTTGTCACAGAACAAGCACCTCACCTTAAACGAAGTCATGCATAAAAGGACTGACAGTTCAATGCATATATTCACTTCATTGTTTGTGAGTTTTCACACATACAAACCTTATGAGCAGTCAATTCAAACAACTCCCATAGAGGTGAGGACTTCCTCTTTCTTGCTGGCTCCATCTGTGAGAAAAGGGATTTGTAGCAAAACATAAAACTGGCTCCTTCCAGTGCTTCACCAAAATGCTGTTAGTGTCTTGTAAAATCACGCTTACCATTACATACATGCACCATCACATGAATAAATCATTACCCAACACCAGTGTTTTTTTTGTTTTTTTTTACTTCATGATACATAAAACAGTTGTACATATTTCACTTAAACATGTTGTCTTTAAGAATGAGTAACACTGCTGTCAAACTGTGGCTCCCCAGTGAGGTCTTTACATACATGAGTCAAAGTAGAGTGTAGTTTATGTGACTGAAGGTGACATACTAAAATACAAGAGTGACATTTACAAACAGAATAACACACACACACACACACACGTGTAAAAGTAAAGATATATGTATGTATATATATCTCACATCAACGCCCTACAGTAGGGGAAATATTCTACACTAATCCTACTTCACCTACTCTCCCTCGTTTGTCATCGGTTACGGTTACATTTTCCGGAAGCGATTCAGGGATCGAAGCGCGGCTTCATTTCACAGGAACTTTCACTCGAGAGGAGCCTCAATGCCTCAGTTCATTTGTCGCATCACTCGATACGCGCTTTGCAGAACCACCTCTTCATTACTCGACACACGCTTCAAAGCCTCGGCACATCTCCTAACATCACTAGTTAGCGGTTTGGACGTCTGGAAGCCCGGTTTTGATGCACTGGTCTCCGGTTTGCCGTGGCTGTCTGCTGGTCCCGTGGGAGACAGGTTGCTCTGCTGGGAGTTTGTTTGGACTCATTCATTTCCGCTCTGGGTAAGTCGCCGCGGTCCTTTTTCTGTCATGTCTGTGACACTGTTCCCAGCTGACTGTCCTATTTTTATGCTGCAGTGATAGTTTGGCTCATTTAACAAAAAAAACCCATAACTGACAGTGTGATTGCTTTAAACCTGGTCGGCTTTGGATGGACCTATATTACCTGTCTGTTGGGGATGGCCTCTGATAATCAATCTTTCTGTGTTTAAACATTAAACACGCAGACTCGACTTTTTGTTTTGTCTCTGCAACAGATCAGCTCCCACGATATGTTTACAGGATTACGTTTATTATAAATGTATAAAAGGCTTATTATGTGTATTTAACGAGTTAATAGGCTATAATCAAACTAAATAACTGACTATATTACCGGCAGCTGGTTTTGATTTTAGTCTTTTACTCCGTCAGACAAACTCTGATAGTGTGCTGAGAGAGGTGTTGAACTTCCTACTGAGCCTTCTTTATTTAAAACGGTCTCTATATTAAACATTTAATATGTCTATCTAATGAAAAACTGTCCGTTTATGATTAAATATTGTTAAATTCACTTTATGGCGGTTTTTTCATTACGGATGAAAGTGCAACTAAAGTGTTTGTTTAAAACGTGCAGCATGAAGGACACAGAAGGATTTGTTCATACAGAGCAAAAAGACCAGTGTTGAATTAACTCCCACAAAGTTGATTTGAATACTGTAGCTCTGCACTTCTTTGAGTCAAATTAACACTTTTGAAATATGTAAACATTTAACACTGAGAGTTCCCTTTCTAACCAGAGTTAAAATAACACTTTGGGATTAAACTAGAGCTGAAACGATTCCTCGAATAACTCGAATAATTCGATTACAAAAATTCATCGAGGAATTTTCGCTGCCTCGAGGCTTCGTTAAGTTTTTTTTGTTTTTTTTGAGTCATCAAAACTTTGGTATGAGTATAAAACACGTGTAATGTAGCTGCAGCTACCTGCTCCTCCCTCTGACACACACACACTTCCGCGCTAACACACACACACACACACACACACGCGAGCGCGGCCCGCCCCTTTTAACTTTTTGTCAGCACACAGTTGATCCGTGATCCATACGACCGAGTCGGGAACACGTGATCCTGTCAAACGGTCGGCTTTTCTCCGTTCACTCTCTCCGTGTTTGCAGCTAACATAATGATAGCAGCGTCCTCTCACAGTCTCTGTCATAGACACGTCTCTGGTCTCTGTAGTCTCAGCTAACGTAACGATAGCAGCGTCCTCTCACGGTCTCTGTCATAGACATTATGTCTCTGGTCTCTGTAGTCTGTGAGCGCGCTGAATGCACACGCTGCAGGAGCAGACAGAGATACACTTTTAATAATAAACAGGCTGATTATATGAAATGTCTAATATCTTCAAAGCTAAATCAAGACAGAACTTGTTTGTGGAATAATAATTTAGCAAATATATATTTAAAGTTTCTCAATTTCCTGATCTGATAATATGATTGAATTCAACAGAACATAATGCTTTCTCAATTAAATGTACTGTAACAGATGTGTAGGCTACACAAAACACTATTAAAGTGTGGCACATGAAAAGTGCCTTTGAGCTCCTGTGAAAGCGCTTACAAATAAAATGTATTATTATTATTATTTGTTATTTCAGCCATTAAAACGTGTTTGGCCTGTATTTTTCATCTACCTGCCGCCTTGACCAGTGAATCAGAGAGTTTATTATGGATCCTGTCAGTAATATGGTGAGTGTCAGCAGCTGTGGAGCAGAGGTGGTTGGTTGTAACAAGCAGGCGTTACCATGGTAACTGCAAAGAAGCAGGTTTGTATTTTGTTATTGACAGAACTAGAGATTTATTTAATTTCAATAAATGCATACATTTGATAACCCTCCCCTGTAGTAACGTTCAGATGATTCAATGATACTCACTCTCTCGTGTCTTGTGTCCTGCCTGTCTGTATACTGCTACTGGATGCCCTGAATTTCCCTCGGGATCAATAAAGTATCTATCTATCTTAACTTTGTGACTGCATCTATGGAAGGATGAAATGACAGACAACACAGTTACAAATAGGTTCACTACTGTAATGCAAAAAGATGAAATCAGTGTTTCAGATAATGTGTTATTAAACAGGAGGCAGCCATGATTTACTTAAATGCAAACAATAAACGTGAAAAGCCGATGTTTAGCACTTTAAATTCCTCTGAAAGCCTCAAAATGATGCACTTGAAGCTCCCATGGTCTCACCCTCCATGTGTTAATAAACTGTATTTTATCGGCTTCATGAAGGATCTCAAACCGGTTTCTGACCATGGCTTCCCGAATTTCCCCCATGGGGGGGGGGGGGGGGGGGGGCAATAAAGTTTATCCATATCCTTCTATGATTCCCCTTTTTCAGTCCAGCCATTTTCTAAGAGACAAAAAAGACGCGTGCTGCAGAAAGCTAGTGGCCGACTTTAATGCATGCACACAAGCATTAAATTAAAAGACACAACGGTTCAGTCCAATGAAACAAATGCAGCAGCTTACAACAGATAATAAACAGAATGTGACATCCCATCAACAATAATGCACAATCATCAGTGTTTATAAAAGAAACGCCACTTTTTGAAATTAGGGATGGATCAAATAATCAGTGAAAGTCAATCTGGATTTCTTAAAGACAGGTCTATACACAACAACATTAGGTTGGTTCTTGACCTTCTGGATTATAATTATTTGATTAATGACAAAGGTTTAGTTTTATTTGTAGATTTTTATAAAGCCTTTGATTCCGTCGAACATCCATTTATATTGAAAACTTGACAGTACTTTGGTTTTGGCTCCTGTTGTATCAAAGTTATCTCTCTGCTCTATAGTGAGATCAATAGTTCGGTCTCCCTCCCTCAAGGTACCACTAAAAGATTTGAGGTCAGTCGAGGTATAAGACGAGGGTGTCCTTGTTCTCCCCTTTTATTTATCTTAGCTGCAGAACTGTTGGCTGTTTCTCTTAAATGCAGCCGTGACATAGAGCCCTTAAATGTGCTGGGTAGTAATGTGTCTGTTACTCAGCTGGCTGATGATACAACAATCTTTGTTAAAAGGTCCGAACAGATTCCTCTGATTCTCAAGAACATGAAGACATTTTCCAAAGCATCTGGACTTTACTTCAATTTAAAGAAATGTGAATTAGTCTCTATACATGATCACCCCATGGTAGACTTATATGAAATCCCAGTTAAAGAGAGAGTGAAATATTTAGGTGTGCTTATTACAAAAGACATCAAAACTAGAGAAGAACACAATTTGGAGACAATTATAAAGAAAAGTAAAACTATTCTCAACTCCTGGTAGCAAAGAGACTTGTCAATCTTTGGACGGATTCTAATCACTAAAAGTGAAATAATGTACCCTGCCTTTTCTTTAGATATTTCTAACAACTCAATTAGATCAGTTAACCAGTCCATCTTTAACTTTATCTGGAGAAATAAACATCACTATATTAGAAATAGTGATGTGGTAAAATCTATCGAGGAAGGGGGTTTAAATGTGATTGACTTTGAATCAATGAATGGTATGATAAAGCTTAAATGGCTACAACAATTCATACGCAATAGCAAAACTTTCTGGTTTAATATTCCTTCTAAAATATTTGAAAAATGTGGTGGTATAGAATTTCTCTTGAGATGTGACTTTCTTGTATCTAAACTTCATCATTTCATCAGCAAGTCCTCCTTTACTGGAAATTGGCCTATAAACACAATTTTACCCCACACAACTGTCCAATATGGAATAATAGATGTATCTTGTTTAAACGTAAGTCCTTATATTATCATGAGTGGGTGGAGAGAGGTATTTGGTCTATTTTACATTTAATGGATTCAGGGGGGAATTTTCTTGATTATAATGATTTAATGGTAAAATATAACATGGAATGTACAACTAAACAATATTCAACACTTATTAAGGCGATTCCTCAAGCAATCATAAATATGGTAAAAGGCACATTGACATATCAAAAATGATACAAAAGTTACCTTCTCTTTATATAGATGGTTTGAATTTGGAGAGAAAAAGTGCACAAATAAAATTATTAGAAGATCTTTAACATATGAACTCTTCCCAATTCCACTTAAAAGAAATTTTCTTTTGAAAGATTATTCTGTTGATAATATTTCAAGAATTAGGACCGAGTACCTCACTCTCCCCATCTCACCGAAAGCAAAAGAAACACACTTTAAAATAATTAATGACGTCTACCCATGTAATGAATTCCTTAGAGAAAGATTCAATATTGAAAGAAATAACTGTGTGTTTTGTGATGTTGAAATTGAAACCCAACAACATCTATTTTACGATTGTAATTTTTGGGGTTCGTTTAGAAATTGGATTTTTACAAAAGAACTAAATTTTCCAACTTTAGAATATAACAAAATAAAATTGGGTATTTTAATGGAAGACAAAAAGCAGAGGAGATTGTATAATGCAATCATTATCTTGGCCAAACAATACATTCATAAATGCAGATTTCTAAAAGTCAAACCACTTTTTCTCATTTTCATGAATGAATTAACAAATTTACAAAGATCAATCATAAAGATTAGAACTAAACAAGCTGCTGAACTAACTCAAAGTTTAAAGTCATTGTTTCCAACTTAGACCTCAGATATTTGTGTTTTAAGTTATATTGTTCTATTTGTTCATGGTTCTTGTTTTTTTTGTTGTTGTTTTTGTTTGTTTGTTTGTTTGTGTATTAAGTCTTGTTAAGTCAAGCTCGGTGTGTAACTTTCGATGTAAACTGTGATTTTTGTAATAGTCAGATTTTGATTATAAATAAATTGGAGGAAGAAAAAAACAACAAAAACAAAACAAACTTAATGCCTTGCACTGTCAAGGGCAAATGCTCAATCTGATTCAATGTCAGGTGGCACCTGAGGGGTTAAACAGTGTTTTTGAATGTCTAGTTTTTTTTCCCTTTATTGTTGTGTTTGAAATACATTGACATTTTTTAAACAATTGTGACACAGCAAACCTTGGGACAACTTAAGTCCACTCCAGATGTTTCTGCCATTGCAAAACTACTAATCGAATGGCTTCATTAAATGACGACGGACCCCACAAAGATAAAGAATTAATAAAGTTTCGTTGTGCAGCCACTAGCGTGTGTACTAAGTTATGCTCTTTCAGTCAGTAAAAGTTTTACTTCAACTTGGACGTGTGGACATTCATTTACCTGCGTGAAGTTGGCCCCCACCCCACGCAAAACTTCGGGATCATAGTCGCGTTTGTTTGTGCTGTAAAAAGTTTTGTTTGTGCTGTTTCTGTTTTTGAGTTATTAAAGATTATTATATAGGTCATCCTGAGGTCACCAAGCCCCCCATCTTCTCCAAATTGACCCGGAATTGTCTTGTTTGTTTGTGCTTCGTTTGTGCTGGGGGAATCCCCGGAGGGAGGGGTGACGTCATCGCCCGACAATAAGACTTAAAATATCTATGAAACCAAAACAGCACAAAGGAAAACTTTTTACAGCACAAAGGAAAACTTTTTACAGCACAAACAAACGCGACTATGATCCCGAAGTTTTGCGTGGGGTGGGGGGCCAACTTCACGCAGGTAAATGAATGTCCACACGTCCAAGTTGAAGTAAAACTTTTACTGACTGAAAGAGCATAACTTAGTACACACGCTAGTGGCTGCACAACGAAACTTTATTAATTTTTTATCTTTGTGGGGTCCGTCGTCATTTAATGAAGCCATTCGATTAGTAGTTTTGCAATGGCAGAAACATCTGGAGTGGACTTAAGTTGTCCCAAGGTTTGCTGTGTCACAATTGTTTAAAAAATGTCAATGTATTTCAAACACAACAATAAAGGGAAAAAAAACTAGACATTCAAAAACACTGTTTAACCCCTCAGGTGCCACCTGACATTGAATCAGATTGAGCATTTGCCCTTGACAGTGCAAGGCATTAAGTTTGTTT
This sequence comes from Symphodus melops, assembly GCF_947650265.1. Taxonomy (NCBI): domain Eukaryota; kingdom Metazoa; phylum Chordata; class Actinopteri; order Labriformes; family Labridae; genus Symphodus; species Symphodus melops. The sequence goes on from NC_136691.1 coordinate 55,904,416, forward strand.
TGTTTTTGTTGTTTTTTTCTTCCTCCAATTTATTTATAATCAAAATCTGACTATTACAAAAATCACAGTTTACATCGAAAGTTACACACCGAGCTTGACTTAACAAGACTTAATACACAAACAAACAAACAAACAAAAACAACAACAAAAAAAACAAGAACCATGAACAAATAGAACAATATAATTTAAAACACAAATATCTGAGGTCTAAGTTGGAAACAATGACTTTAAACTTTGAGTTAGTTCAGCAGCTTGTTTAGTTCTAATCTTTATGATTGATTTTTGTAAATTTGTTAAATCATTCATGAAAATGAGAAAAAGTGGTTTGACTTTTAGAAATCTGCATTTATGAATGTTTGGCCAAGATAATGGCTGCATTATACAATCTCCTCTGCTTTTTTTCTTCCATTAAAATACCCAATTTTATTTTGTTATATTCTAAAGTTGGAAAATTTAGTTCTTTTGTAAAAATCCAATTTCTAAATGAACCCCAAAAAAGTTTTTGTAAAATAACAATCATAAAATAGATGTTGTTGGGTTTCAATTTCAACATCACAAAACACACAGTTATTTCACTGAAAAAAAAATGGAGTGCTAGTTACTTAGAAAAACCTAGGTAAGTTTTTCCACGCAGAAATCCTGAGTAAATTTTACAAGGGTGATTTTCAAGTAAACTTTACTTACAAATATGAGTCATTTCTACAAGAATAAGTCAGTAACTTTACTGGTAATAATCAATTTTTTCATTTGAATTTTAATTAATTTTCAGGGTATCTTTTAAAATAGTTTTTCCCATTTTTTACAGGCTATATATAAGTAACATTTACACAACATTAGTTAACATTCAATTCCTATGGCAAATATTCCCTATATAGGTTCTGTTCATTGGAAGAAATCTTTACACAAACGGAAGCAGCTCTGTTTAAACAACAACACCTTTATTTTTCTTTTATGCGTTTACAAGGTAGGTTCAAGGATCATACTTTGCTGATTCCTTTGATCTATTAACTCTATATAGAGACCACTGAAGACATCACATAAACAATTAGAAAAATTGGCTGCAGTACATCTCAAAATAAATGCCAATACAACATCCAAAATGTGTAATTTTTTGGGGAAGAAAATCCACAACACTGAAAGAAGAAACCAAAAAATAGATTTCTTAAGACAGTACAATTCGCAGTAGTTTTGGCCTTGAAGTGACCAAATGCGTAAACAACTTCTTTTAAAATACAGTGTCCAACCTGCATTCACGTTCCAAGTTTGTTTCGCAGTGAAAGGACTTTGGGTGACAGTTTGCTTCATCTTTGGTGGGTAACTCAAGTTAATTGTGTCGATGATGCCCATGAGAAAGAGGCCCGCCTCGTCAACACTTCAACAATTGTAAAGTACCTCAGTTCCTTCAACAACAATGGACACATCAGGACTGGATGGGCCTTCATGTTAGTCAGACACAAATTGTCAGAACTTGCTCAGTCTGGTCCTCTTTGACTGCATCGCTGCTGACATCCTGCAAAATATATGAGAAATCCATGTTCAGGTGCACAGTATGACTCAATTTGTTATGAAAATCACTGAGTTTTGAACAGGTAATTTGTTGGATTAATTAAAAGAAGAAATGTTCATAATTTTGAATTACACCTGAAATGATAGCCAATGTAGTTGTCACTTTAACATCATTTTAAATTTGAGACAATAGTGACAGATAGAAATTTAGTACCAGTTGATAATAATCTCCTGATTACCCAAAGTTTATTTACTGACAGTTCAATCTGTTTAGAAGTTTTAATTAGACAATTGCATGTTTGTAAATCAATTTAATACCATTCAAAGAGTGTGACAAAAGCTTACATGTTATTGATTTTTGGGTATCAGATTTACCATGTAGTCCTTGATGAGTTCCTCTGACGACTCCCCCAGGTATTCCATCAGGCAGTGGATTATGGTCTCCCGTTTGGCTTCAACGTGTTGCTGTAACAGACAGAAGATACTTTTGTAGGGACTACAATATGAACTCATTAATGCACAAGTGTTGTGTTATTGTTGGTGAGAGCTGCATCAAACGGTATATAATATAATGACATCCTGAATCACACCAATTGTATTCATTTAACTCTTTACCTGGCTAAGTGAATCCAGCAGGGGTCTTATTTTAGTCCCACAAACTCCACCTTTTCTGGCAAATATCTCCTGCAGTTTTGGGGTGTGGTAGTCCAGCGTGTTCTGAAAGGTTCTCTCCAGGTGAACTGCTGTAATTCTTTTGAACTCCTCCTTAATCTTAAAAGAAAAGTACATGATTCAAAACCTGCATTTGCCTTTGGTAATGCCCAATATACTAAAAAGGGAAGCAAATGTGGTGCTTCAAGGTAACCAGAGGTCTTCCTGCCACAGTGTAGCAGAATCAGCAGATATTTTGCTTTCTTACCTGTATAGCCAAATCATTTTCTTGTGGTAAAGCTGTTTCTTGAGCGGGCACTGTTTCAACGAACTGCAGACTTGTTGCTTAGAGCTGAGGGACAAATCAAAGTAGAAATACAAATCACACACTGAAATTTCACAAACATGACACCAAATAAACTTCGAATCACTGTCTTTTGTTGAAATAATGTTAGTCTGTAGTGGATAGTGGCCACTTAAGATTTTAAACACATCAATATAATAATGAGGAATACATCAACAAATATTTTTACTTTAGCTTACCTAGAAATTAGCTTTATATCACACCAAGGTTCACCTTACTGGTAAGTAACAAAAGTGAAAACGTAGTTTGAGATTTCATTAATAGAGATAGTCAATATATGTTGTCATTTAAAATTCAGTTTGTCTATGTAACACAAATATAATTACTTAATCGACCACATAGACCCTTCCCCACAATCGGTGTCCCCTTGAGACGACCTGTTTAAATAAGTTCCACAGCTCCTCCCATAACAGCTGCTCCACACTGTTCACTCTTAATATTTACTTCTGTCCAGTCAAGGCTTTCTATACGTTTTTTTGGTCAATACAACACGCAAAATATCAGTTTCCCACTCGTGGTGACTTGTTATTTAGTGCCGATGCACAACATGGACAGACACCCGACACGGCGCAGAGAAACAGCCCTCAGCATGCTACACTGCACGGGGCTGATGGTTATGCACCGCAATGAATGAGAAGCTCCGCAACACAAATTGTGTTTGCACAAGTACTTTAGCCATACCGGTATACTGCTGAGAAGGCTACGTTACAGTTTAAACTGGGCTTCATATCTATTTCTATCTGCACTCTTTGCAGATTGCTAGCTAACGCGTGTGTAACACGTGTGTTAGCTAGCAAGGAAATAAACTGACGGATAACTAGAAAACGGAGAACTACGTATGTTCTCCATTTGTAATAACTTCGCTCTGAATTAAGTTACATTTAATTTTAACAATCAAGAAAGCACATAAAAGCGCATTTAATACTTACAAGAATTAGCTGACTGCCTCCGCTCTGCCGGTTCACGTTCTGTCCGTTTCCAGTTGTAGCGCGTTTTTTGCTGACGTCACTCGCCAGGTTTGAATGAGGTTGCCAGATTTTTCAAGTAAAAGTTACCTGCTTTTAGCACGTTGACCATGTAATTAATAAATTGAATAATTACTACTTCATAATGTCATTCATGTTTACCTTGTTAAATGAAGTTAAAGAAATACATCGAAATGTCAAGTATCATATCTGAAAAATATGATGTTTTACTAAGTAAAATCAAGGAAACAGGAAACTCATGTAGAATTTAATTATGAAGTAGAGGTCATATTTACAAGGCCAAAAAAATCATTTTTTTCAGTGTTCTTTCAATATTGAATCTTTCTCTAAGGAACTCATTACATGGGTAGACGTCATTAATTATTTTAAAGTGTGTTTCTTTTGCTTTCGGTGAGACGGGGAGAGTGAGGTACTCGGCCCTAATTCTTGAAATATTATCAACAGAATAATCTTTCAAAAGAAAATTTCTTTTGAGTGGAATTGGGAAGAGTTCATATGTTAAAGATCTTCTAATAATTTTATTTGTGCACTTTTTCTCCCCAAATTCAATACCATCTATATAAAGTGAAGGTAACTTGGGTATTATTTTTTGATATGTTAATGTGCCTTTTTACCATATTTATGATTGCTTGAGGAATCGCCTTAATAAAACATTGCAGCCAAATTAATCGGTCTCCTCACTCCCACCCTGTCAGAACTCAACTCAAAGGCCATCACACGCATCGCACACACAATAGCACTGGACACCACCCACCCTCTCAACTGCCACCTCACCATCATGCCCTCCGGACGCAGGTACAGGTCCCTGCTGTGCAGAAAGGCACGATACGGCAGAAGCCTGGTGCCTGCAGTCATCTCAGCCCTCAATAAAAATCCTCCTCAGTCCCAATCCCCGGTCCCCCCATAACCATATGCACCGTATGCCCTGTCACTGTATGCCCTGTCACTGTATGTTCTGTCACTGTATGTTCTGTCACTGTATGCCCTATCACTGTCTGTCCTCATGCTCCACATGTATGTCCTGTTGTCTCTCATGTATCTCCCTGTGCCTGTGTCCACCCCCTGTAGGCGTGCTGCCCTTAAAACTGTACACTGTGAAAAAGAATTTCCCCTCGGGGACAATGAAATAAAAAGTCTAAAAGTCTAAAGTCTAAAAGTCTAAAAGTCTAAAAGTCTAACTGTTGAATATTGTTTAGTTGATAGATAGATAGATAGATAGATAGATAGATAGATAGATAGATACTTTATTGATCCCGAGGGAAATTCAAGGCTTCCAGTAGCAGTATACAGACAGGCAGGACACAAGACATTAGTTACCATACACACCCGCTGTCCCCCCTCCCTCTCTATACAATAATCCCCCAAACAAGATTTAGCAGCCCCTATGTGACTAAGAGTAAAGGTTAAACCTGTGCAGTTAGCATTAGCATTAGACTTAAACTTATATAGCATAATGTACATAACCTGTGAGGAGAGAAAAACATGTGCTGATTAAAAGAGACCTGTAAACAGTTAAAGAGCCTTAGAAACAAAGTGCTGACCTTTAGAAGCTAGTTACATGTGCATGTACAGAGGTGTTTGAGGTATTGCCAGAGGTGTGATTGCAGTCATTAAACAGTCAAGGTTCAAGGTTCTTTATTTGTCAATTCCAAAATATGTCAGACATACAGTGAAATCGAAATTACGTTTCCCCCCTCCCCACGGTGCAATGTAGATAAAAAAGGTAAATAAAATAAAACAAGGTAAAAAAGATAAATAATATTTACATTGATAAACCTAAATGTGCAAAAAGCACAAGTTAAATAAAATGGAGTATAAAACAAGATTAGAAGAAAAGTGAAACTTGTGCAAGCGTGCAATAAGTGACCAGGGTTCTGTTTCAGTGTTCAAACAGGAGGAGGTTCCAATGTTCAGTGTTCATGGGGGCAGAGGGGAGGGAGGGGAGAGAGGGAAGAGAGGGGAGGGAAGGGAGGAGAGAGAGTTCAGCTTCCTGACAGCTTGGTGGAAGAAGCTGTTTCTCAGTCTGGTAGAGCCGGCCTGCAGGCTGCGGTACCGTCTCCCCGATGGCAGGAGGCTGAAGAGGTTGTGTGAGGGGTGGGTGGGGTCACTCACAATGCGGGTTGCTTTGCGGGTGAGGTGGGTGCCGTAGAGGTCCAGAAGAGAGGGGAGCGGGACACCGATGATCCGTTCAGCCGCCTTCACTGTGCGCTGCAGGGTCATGTGGTTGGCAGCAGTGCAGCTCACCAGCCACACAGTGATGCAACTGGTCAGGATGCTCTCCATGGTGCCTCTGTAGAAGGAGCACATGATGGGTCAGGATGCTCTCCATGGTGCCTCTGTAGAAGGAGCACATGATGGGTCGGGATGCTCGTGCTCTCTTCAGCTTACGGACGAAGTAGAGGCGCTGCTGGGACTTCTTGGCCAGTGATGTGGTGTTTGCTGTCCAGGAGAGATCCGCACTGATGTGGACCCCCAGGAACTTGGTGCTGCTCACTCTCTCCACAGCAGCACCGTCGATGGTCAGGGGGAGTTTGGGAGTGGGGGCCCTCCGGAAGTCGACAACAACCTCCTTGGTCTTGTCGATATTCAGGAAGAGGTTGTTGTCTTTGCACCACGTGGCCAGTTGGCCCACCTCCATCCTGTAGTGCGTCTCGTCGTTGTTGGAGATGAGACCGACCACTGTTGTGTCGTCCGCGACCTTCACAATGTGGTTGCTGCTGAAGGATGGAGTGCAGTCGTGGGTCAGCAGCGTAAAGAGCAGGGGGCTGAGCACACAGCCTTGGGGGGCCCCAGTGCTCAGGATGGTGGTTTTTGATGTGTTGCCGCCAACCCGCACAGTCTGAGGCCTCTCGCTGAGGAAGTCCAGCAGCCAGTTACACAGGGAAGTGCTGAGCCCCAGCTGGTCCAGTTTGCCGATCAGCTGCTGAGGGATGATGGTGTTGAATGCTGAACTGCAGCAGCACCAAGTTCCTGGGGGTCCACATCAGTGCGGATCTCTCCTGGACAGCAAACACCACATCACTGGCCAAGAAGTCCCAGTAGCGCCTCTACTTCCTCCGTAAGCTGAAGAGAGCACGAGCATCCTGACCCATCATGTGCTCCTTCTACAGAGGCACCATGGAGAGCATCCTGACCAGCTGCATCACTGTGTGGCTGGGGAGCTGCACTGCTGCCAACCACATGACCCTGCAGCGCACAGTGAAGGCGGCTGAACGGATCATCGGTGTCCCGCTCCCCTCTCTTCTGGACCTCTACAGCACCCGCCTCACCCGCAAAGCAACCTGCATTGTGAGTGAGCCCACCCCCCCCTCACACAGCCTCTTCAGAATCAGTGTTTATAAAAGAAACATCACTTTTCTAAAAGTTACTTCTGCCCAGATCAAAATTTCCACTTGGTCTCAGCTTTAATAAATACAACATACAGGAGTAGGTACAATTTGCTATGGTTGATTCTTTCGACTCTATTGTCCTCTGGTTTCTGGAGCCTGATTCTCTTTGTCCTTGTGTATTCAGGCTCTTCAAATCTACAGGATGCTTCAGGTGACCAAGAGACGGTCCCTTCACTATCAGCGTGGTGCCTTCACTGACCTGCTGTTCTACACTGTTGTCTCCCTCGCCCTGATGAGCTCATGTAGAGGTGAGTTACAGACATTACAAACAGTCTGGTTCATGTTAACATGAAGAGTTAAATGACTGAAGTTTAAGTTTGTGCTTCTTACATGTTGCTCTGAAATGTTTGTTCTTCTAATGAAACCATGTGACTGATTTTAATGATTGATTTTTCTGAGCTGTAGGAATAAAACATGAATCCTTGTTTATTGTTTATTTACAGCTCAGTCTGAGTTGATTGGTCCATCTCAGCCAGTCGTTTCATTGGTGGGTGAAGACGTTATTCTGCCATGTCACCTGGACCCTGTCATGAATGCTTACGACATGACTCTGCTGTGGTTGAGACCGGACCTGGACCCCAGATTTGTCCTTGTGTGGCGTCAAGGCTTTGAAGTGGAGTATAGAAAAAATCCATCCTTCAGAGGAAGAACATCAGTGTTCATCGATGAGCTGGAGAAGGGAAACATCTCACTGAAACTCTCCAAAGTAAAAGTCTCTGATGAGGGAGGATACAGATGCTCCTTTCCTGAATTGTCTAAATACTCCATCGTTCAGCTTCTTGTTGGTAAGTGGACATGTTTTATGATGTTTTAATAAATGCTAATAAATGCTGATGAGAGAAGAATAAGCCAGAAGGGAATTCCTAATAATGTCTAGGACTGGCAACTCCAAATTTCCAACTTGATCCATGCCGGGACTTTAACTGCCGGCTCCTTCGGTTCCCAACTCAAGTCCTTACAGACTGAGTTACTGCCACTTTAAATATGTAAATGAGCTGTGTCTGACCACGCCCCCTCTCTGGAAGGGCTCGGGTGTACTCGCTGCTTTTTGGCTCCATGTCCTATTGTTTACGGTGAGAAGGCAGACTCAGAGGGCAGAACAAACACCTAGCTGTGGGAGTGTCACCCACCTGGGGGAGGGGCTACTGCCCTTTGTGATGTCATGAAGGGAAAATCTCCAAACGGCCTGTTTGAGCAGGCAGAAGACAGAGAGGATGGACTTTTCTCCTCGTTGGGGGGGGGGGTTGTAGACAGACTGGAGACACATGTTAGAGGAACATGGAGAAGAAACTGTGTTGTAGAGACTTTATGATAACGTTCGAAACGTCTCTCCTTTGTAGGTGCGGTGTCCTCACCTGTTGTTCAGGTGAGCAGAAACAACAGTGGAGTGTTGTTAGAGTGTGAGTCTGCAGGCTGGTATCCAGAGCCGGAGATGTTCTGGCTGGACGGCGAGGGAAACCTCCTCTCTGCTGAACCCACTGAGACAGTCAGAGGCCTTGATGGTCTCTACACTGTCAGCAGCAGAGTGACTGTGGAGACCAGACATGGGAGGAACTTCACCTGTAGAGTCACACAGAGAAACATCAACCAGACCAGAGAGGAGCTCGTCACTATTCCAGGTAAATATAAATAATTAATTATAATGATGGAGTTATTAAGCTAAACAGTAAATACAAACAATATTTTCTTTCTACCATTTCAGATCATTTCTTTGTGGGCCCCAGTACTCCCAGTCCTCCCAGTACTCCCAGTCCTCCCAGTACTGCCAGTCCTCCCAGTAGTCCTCTTACTTATGTAATCAGCGCTGTGATTGGCTGTGCTGCTTTGCTGTGTATTCCTGTGATCCTCTTTGTTGTTTAGAAACAGAGACAAAGAAAATCCAGTAAGTGACAAACTGTCAGTCTTCTAATATTAACACACCTGAAGGTTTAATGAAGTCATGCAGACCTTTGAGGATGGATTAATGAAGCGAGAGTCCAAGGAGTTATCTGTCATTAGTTTTTGTTTGATTGGTCTACATTCATTTATGATGAGGTCAGCTTTAATTTACGAACTTCACCAGTTTGTCCGTCTTTTGTGTCGTCACAGAAAACAAGAGGACGAGACGTGAGGATGGAGGTGAACACTCTGAGGAGGAAAATACAAAAGCAAGACTTCCACTCACGTCAAGTCAAGAAGAAGAGAAGAATGTGGAGAAAAGAGGAGAAAAGAGAGAGACTAAAGATGAGCTTGGAGACCAGAGTGAACAGGAGACACAGAAACCAGTTAGAGACGATTCAGGACTTTTAATGGGACAAATAAAACACATCAACACTGATCAGAAGATGGAGAGGGAAGAGACACAGCAAGAGACAGAGAGGGACGAAGACCAGACAGAGACAAAGACTGAGGAAGAGACCAAGACTGAGGAAGAGACAGAGACTGAGGAAGACAGAAAGACTGAGGATGAGACAAAGACTGAGGAAGAGACAAAGACTGAGGATGAGACAAAGACTGAGGAAGAGACAAAGACTGAGGAAGAGACAAAGACTGAGGACGAGACAAAGACTGAGGACGAGACAAAGACTGAGGAAGAGACTGAGACTGAGGAAGAGACAAAGACTGAGGACGAGACAAAGACTGAGGAAGAGACTGAGACTGAGGACGAGACAAAGACTGAGGACGAGACAAAGACTGAGGAAGAGACTGAGACTGAGGAAGAGAGACTAACGAAGAGAGAGAAGAAGCAAAAAGAGAAAAGGATCAAAGAGAAGTCAGAGAGTAAAAACAGAAAACAGAAAGATGGAAGGAGAGTTCAGGTTCAGCATCTTTTAGAAGACAGAGAGCAGGAGAGGAGTCAGGCAGAACCTGAAAGAAACCAAAGTACCCTCACTACAACACCAGAAGATAAGGCAGGGGACACTCACAGAGGAGAGGACAATAATGAACATCAAGGAGAGGTCATGAAAACACAAAGCAAACATCAGAGAGAAAGAGAAGAAAAGAAGAGACGAGCAGCTGAACGCAGAAAAACAATACAACAAGCAGCTGGAAGAAAAACACAAAAAACAGAAGAGAGCTCTGAAGACCAGGAGAGAGGAAGAGACAAGAGGATTTAGAAGAAGACCGTGTGAAGACACAGGATCATCTCCAAAACATTAAACAGTACCAGGATGAGGGAGATGTTCATATGGAGTCTGAAGAAGTTTAGTTTAGTTTAGTTAGTTTATTAGTTAATTTGAGCAGCAGACAAAATAACAGAACAGATTTACTCACAGGGAATAAACGAAACAGAGAGAAAATGTTCTCAAAAGGAGCAGGGTGAAGTTCCCAGAACTTATGTGACCCCTGACTTATCAAACATGAAAGAGAAGTTTGTGACAATTAACTAGTGATCATTTAAATTATAAAGAAGAGAAGAATACAAAATTTTTACCATCAATTAATCCTTTGATAGGTCCTTAATAACACCTATTTGATCATTTATGATCGTTCAAGTTTTTAGAAAATGAAAAACAGAAATACAAAAACATTTACCAAGTCTTTCTTCGACCTTTGACAGGTCCATCATAACTATTTTGTCGTTTTTGAACGTACAAATTGTTAAAGTAGGAAGAGAGATACCAAACTTTCACCATAGATTCTAGCAGCATCTCGACTCATGATTCATGTTTTACTCGTTTTGTTCATATTTGAGAAATATAAACTCTTTGTAAACCTTTTTAAAATGTGCCAGGTTTTTGAAAAGTCTGATGTTTTCATCAAGATTATTCCACAGTTCTACGCCACGTCTCGTGGCACACGTGCTTTTCAAGGTCGTTCTGGAGAATTGTTTATCAAAACTCTTTTGACCTCTCAGGTTGTTCTTGACTTCTCGTTTGAAGAACATATTTTGTATACTTTTGAGGTTTTAAACATCATTCGAGCCGTCTTGTATTCAATTAGGTCCGCAAATTTCATCGTTTTGGATTTGAGGAATAATGGATTTGTGTGTTCACGGTATCCAGCTACATGGATTGTTCTTATTGCCTTCTTTTGAATTTTGAACAGTGGGTCAAGATTACTTTTATATGCATTTCCCCAGATCTCTACACAATACGTTAAGTGTAGAAGAATAAGTGAACAGTATATAGTATATAAAGCTTTGTTGTCAATGATATATTTTGATTTATTCATTAGAGCTGAGATCTTTGCAATGTAATGTGTATGTATAATATAATATAATTTAATCTTTGTAATGTGTATGTATAATATAATATAATTTAATCTTTGTAATGTGAGGTTTCCAGCTAATTTTGTGATCGAGTGTTACACCAAGAAATGTATGTTCATAGACTCTTTCAATTACTTCGTTGTTAATTTTGACTGGTATTTGTGCATTAACTAGTCGATTTCCAAAGAACAGTGTTTCGAGACAATTTGTTTTGGCAGAACCAATCTTTCAGTTTATCCATTTCTTTTGTAATCTCGATCACCATTTGCTGTAAGTCTGATCCTGAAAGTATGATTGTTGTATCGTCTGCAAAAAGGATTAATTTAAGCTTTTTGGAAACCAGGTACAAATCGTTGATGTATAATAAGAATAGTTTGGGTCCCAGCACCGATCCTTGGGGGACGCCACATAGTCGAGTATCACACATGGATCTGTGCTGCCCCATTGTAACATACTGTTTACGGTTTATTAAGTAGGATTTGATCCAGTTAAAATCAATACCTCTTATCCCATATTTTTGTAACTTGTTCAGGAGTATGTTATGGTCCATAGTGTCAAACGCTTTCTTAAGGTCGACAACAATGCCTATTGAATATTTTTTTTGGTCGATATTGTTTGTGATTTCCTCAATAACTTCCATTAACGCTAGAGCTGGAGATCTGTTTTTACGAAAGCCATGTTGGCTATCATTTAAGATATTGTGTTTATCTATGAATGAATCTAGTCGGACTGTGTAGAGCTTTTCTAATATTTTTGAAAATTGAGGTAGTATTGAGATCGCTCTGTAGTTTGAAAATTGAGTTTTGTCGCCATTTTTATAGATGGGAGTAACTTTAGCCATTTTCATTCAATCTGGAAATTTGCCAGTTTCAAAGGACAAGTTAAAAATATGGGACACAGGTATGTCTATGTGTTCAATGACTTGCTTGATTATGCTCATATCTATCTCGTCACAATCAGTGGACTTCTTATTTGTGAAGTTTCTGACAATATCAATTACTTCTTTTCCTGTTGTTGGCGCTAGAAACATTGAATTTGGGTTTTCCTGGACACATTCATAACCATACTTTGTGCATGGTGGAGTTATTGAAGAGGCTAATTGGGGTCCAATGTTTGTGAAGTACTTATTAAATTCGCGCACAATATTGTTTGGATTTTCGATTTTTTTCATCATGAAGCTCTGTGGTAGCACATTTTCTTTTGAGTTCCTTCTAAGTACATCATTGATGGTACACCAGAGAGCTTTAGTGTTTGTCCTGTTTTTTTAAAGTTGTGTACTGAAGTATTTTTTTTTTGCAATTTCTTATTATGTTAGTAAGTTTGTTTTTGTATCTTTTGTACTTATTTTCTGTTTCTCTTGTTCTTTTTGTTAAGAAAACCTTGTACAGTGATTTTTTTTTTCTTACATGCATTAGCTAAACCCGTAGTCATCCAGGGACTTATTTCCTTTTTTTTTTTTAATTAAAGTTACTTTCGATTTTGGACAGTGCAGGTCGTAGAGGGTCATAAAAGAAAAACTTATAAGCTGCACCTTATTTTTTGGTTTCTGTTTACTTTAAGCATGTCATATCCCTTTAAATTATCAGGTTTGTTATCATCTAGCCAAAGGGGGTGCACATCGTTGAACACTCTTTAAATGTTTTTTGTATGTTGATTGAGATTTCTTTTTTACTATCACATTAAAACCAAAACTCGTGTGATCTTTTTAAAAGTTTGTAGACTTGATGTTAAAGCTGCTTTCACTCTGCACCTCCTGGTGGTCAGCTTCAACATTTGAGTAAACTAACACCACCGACCCTCTGTCTTCACTGAACCTCCTGAAAGCTCATGCAGTACCAGAGTTGGCCAGCAGATGGCCCCGCTGAGCTCTTGATCTGATGAGCGTTTGACCACACTGGACTGAAAAGGAGGTAAGCAGGCTGTTATTATGGAAACACACTGGGCACATTCAGAGAGCCAGCTGCTCCCAAACACACCAACACTTCTGTGACTGAAGGTTTGATGGGAACAGTCTGAATCAGGAGGATGAAATGAGTCTCCACATCCTCAAACATATCTGCAGATAATCAAACAATACAATTATTTAAAACTAGATTAAGGACACAACAAACATTTTCTTTATTAAATAACAATTTAAAGGCAAGTTAATTTGTGTTATTAAATGAACACTTTTTGGAGCATTTTCTGTGTTGTAGTTTTGATCTTAAGGATAACAGATCGAGCTGATGGCTCAACGTCCTCCATTTTTGGTTTCATTGCTCACGTTTTTTAAAAAGGATCTTAAGATTTATAAGAAAAAAATATGTTGTTGCTATCAATAGGGATGTAATAAATTTACTTCCTCATTGACCAGTGACAAGAACTCCAGCAGAAATTTTGAAAGATTTCGAGTCGTCATCTGTACACCGTGTTATGGATTCTGTCAGACAGAAGACTCTTCTTTCATTGGCCCTGGAAGAAATCCAGGCAGACACATGTAGAGAGAACAACATGAGATAGCAGCAGCAGTAGCTGTAATGGTCGGCTGCATCATAAAAAATAAAACAATTTAACAGCGACACCGCCTCTAAACAATGGTGTCGGACTGTAAAGGCTACTCAGATGGTGAAGGTCAAAGGTCAGCTCTTGTGTAGTGTAAACCAGATGGAGATTGCTGTGAAATAGCATGACATCATAGCAGCCCAATACAGTGTAGCCCGCTATTAATTTAAGAATAACAAAGAAGAAAGGGACACAGTCAACAAAAGCCCCATTTCCACCAAGCGGTCCGGTATGGATCAGCACAATTTGGTATGGTTGATTCTTTCGACCAATCAATGGACTGCAGTGTTTAGCTCCACCTTTTAGGGCTAGATCGGTACCCTTGGCACCCCAAATAGAAGGGCACCAAAAACGTAGGATGGCACTGATCCCTTATTTTGATACCATTCCCAACTTTTGTTGGTGGAAACACTAATAAAAGGGTGCCACATCGAAACAAATGACCCAGTCCGATTGGTGGAAACAGGGCTTTAGTATCTATTGAACAATATGAACGGTCACGTCCACTAAAGTGCATGAAACATGAACACACCTTTTTTTTATTACAGGTGAGCCGAGGATCTGCTTATCTCCCTGATATCAGACTTTGACCCATCAGAGTCGTCGGTAGACTTCCACAACGATCCAACAGGTATGAATATGTTTAATTTAATGTGTTAATGTTGACTTTATAACACGCTGAAAATCAATCTTTCTGTGTTTAAACATTAAACACGCAGACTCGACTTTTTGTTTTGTCTCTGCAACAGATCAGCTCCCACGATATGTTTACAGGATTAAGTTTATTATAAATGATTAAAAGGCTTATTATGTGTATTTAACGAGTTAATAGGCTATAATCAAACTAAATAACTGACTATATTACCGGCAGCTGGTTCTGATTTTAGTCTTTTACTCCGTCGGACAAACTCTGACAGTGTGCTGAGAGAGGTGTTGAACTTCCTGCTGAGCCTTCTTTATTTAAAACGGTCTCTATATAAAACATTTAATATGTCTAACTTATGAAAAACTGTCTGTTTATGTTTAAATATTGTTAAATTCACTTTATCGCGTTTTTTTCTTTGTGGATGAAAGTGAAACTAAAGTGTTTGTTTAAAACGTGCAGCATGAAGGACACAGAAGGACTTGTTAATTTATTATATTTAAAGACAACATATAAGCGGTTGTGGCTCAGTTGGTAGAGACGTTGTCCCTCAATCGGAAGGTCAAGGGTTCGATCCCCAGCTCCTGCGAGCAACATGTCCGATGTGTCCTTGGGCAAGACACTTAACCCCAAATTGCTCCCCCTGCTGCGTCTGGGGCGTATGAATGGAATTAATTACTGGATGGTCCACATAACCAGCCATCAGTGGGAATGGGTGTGAATGGGTGGGTGTGATCTGCGGTGTAAACAGCTTTGAGTAGTCAGAAGACTAGAAGACATAACCCCCCTTTTCCACATTTTCAAACAGTCATCTGTGGTCTGAATGAGACATCTGTGCTGTGCTTAATATAACATGAATCAAGCAGCAGAGGAGGTTTGTGACCCTGTAGAAACCAGCTCTCTCAGAACGCTCTGTTTTGGTGTGTGTGTCTCTTTAAATGTAATGACCCCTCCCCCTGAGATTTCCCCATAGAAATCATCCGTTTGCTATGTTGGGGTTTTTCAAAGCTAATACGTGGTCAACATTCATGTTGGGTTTCATAGAGTACAATTTGTTTGTCAAATAAACATTAATAATTATCTTTATATTATTATTAATATAAATCAACAATATTATTAAACTGAGTTAACAAACCGAGGGGGCACCACTCTGATATCAGCGAAGAACCAAATATTACAATATCAGTCTCAAATGAATTAATTGAATACTAACATTATTAGTCATTAATAACCATTATTGAATTAATTGAAGGTGTGAAATTTGAACACAAAGCCCTGGCACCCAAGAAAATGTAACTACTCAACTCATCTGAACAAACACACAATTTGATTAATGCAATGTCTAAACAACAACAAAAATGTAATCTCCCCAAGAAAACAGAATTTTCTTCAGAAGAATCACATTAAGGATTGAAAGTATTGATTACTCTATATGAAGACTGCAACAAAGCTAATTTATGAAGGGCCTCACACGGGGCACCATAATGTTGAGGTTTTGCAGAGTAAATATTCGGTCAACATTTATGTTGGTTTTTATTGAATTAACATTCATAATTATCTTTTATTTAATTACAAATGTAAATCAACAATATTATTAAACTGAGTTGGGGTCGCCGGTGGTGCAGCGGCAGTGCGCGCGACCCCACGTATTGAGGCTCAGTCCTCGCGTGCGGGCGGCCGGGGTTCGCGTCCGGCCTGTGGCCCATCTCCCGCATGTCTCTCCCCCTTTCCGACTCTGTCCACTGTCCTCCCTCTATCAATAAAGGCAAAAAGGCCAAAAATAAAACTTCAATATCGGTATCAAATGAATGATCTATAATTAATAACCTGTATTTAATAAATTAAAGGTGTGAAATCCAAACACAAAGCCCTTTCACCCAGCTTATGTCACAAATACAACAATAATCACAAACAGCTGCTCTTTTAATTGTAACAGAATTTAATTAACAAAGAAACATCAAGTTAATCAATGAATGTAAATCAAACAAATATACAAACTAAGCTGTAGAATACAAAGCATAAACAACAGTGTGCCACATACAATCATCAGTGTTTATAAAAAAAAATGAATAAAAAAAACCCACCAGGTCTTCTAAAAGTTATTTCTACCCAGACCAAAATTTCCACTTGGTCTCAACTTTGTTGAATGTTAAAATGAGCCTGAGGCAGGTTTCCTTCATGGCAGATAAAGGAGTAGGTTGGAGGATTCAGATTTTGGACCTTGCTCTGTCCTTATGGTTTCTGGAGCCTGATTCTCTTTGTCCTTGTGTATTCAGGCTCTTCAGATCTACAGGATGCTTCAGGTGACCGACAGACGGTCCCTTCACTATCAGCGTGGTGCCTTCACTGACCTGCTGTTCTACACTGTTGTCTCCCTCGCCCTGATGAGCTCATGTAGAGGTGAGTTACAGACATTACAAACAGTCTGGTTCATGTTAACATGAAGAGTTAAATGACTGAAGTTTCAGTTTGTGCTTCTTACATGTCGCTCTGAAATGTTTGTTCTTCTAATGAAACCATGTGACTGATTTTAATGATCGATTTTTCTGAGCTGTAAGAATAAAACATGAATTCTTGTTTATTGTTTATTTACAGCTCAGTCTGAGTTGATGGTTCCATCTCAGCCAGTCGTTTCATTGGTGGGTGAAGACGTTATTCTGCCATGTCACCTGGACCCTGTCATGAATGCTTACGACATGACTCTGCTGTGGTTGAGACCGGACCTGGACCTTGGATTTGTCCTTGTGCGGCGTCAAGGTGAAGAACTGGGGACTCAAAAACATCCATCCTTCAGAGGAAGAACATCAGTGTTCATCGATGAGCTGGAGAAGGGAAACATCTCACTGAAACTCTCCAAAGTAAAAGTCTCTGATGAGGGACGATACAGATGCTTCATGCCTGCATTGTCGAAATCCTCCATCGTTCAGCTTGTTGTAGGTAAGTGGACATGTTTTAGGATGTTTTAATAAATGTTCATGGATTTGCTCCTGATGAGAGGAGAATAAGCTAGAAGGGAATTCCTAATAATGTATAGGACTGGCAACTCCAAATTTCCAAATTGATCCATGTCGGGACTTGAACTGCCGGCCCCTTCGGTTCCCAACTTAAGTCCTTACAGACTGAGTTACTGCCACTTTAAATATGTAAATGAGCTGTGTCTGACCACGCCCCCTCTCTGGAAGGGCTCGGGTGTACTCGCTGCTTTCTGGCTCCATGTCCTATTGTTTACGGTGAGAAGGCAGACTCAGAGGGCAGAACAAACACCTAGCTGTGGGAGTGTCACCCACCTGGGGGAGGGGCTACTGCCCTTTGTGATGTCATGAAGGGAACACCTCCAAACGGCCTGTTTGAGCACACATTTTCTGAAAAGTGGAGCAGGCAGAAGACAGAGAGGATGGACTTTTCTCATCATTGGGGGGTTTGTAGACAGACTAGAGACACATGTTAGAGGAACATGGAGAAGAAACTGTGTTCTAGAGACTTTATGATAACGTTAGAAACGTCTCTCCACTACAGGTACGCCGTCCTCACCTGTTGTTCAGGTGAGCAGAAACAACGGAGTGTTGTTAGAGTGTGAGTCTGCAGGCTGGTATCCAGAGCCGGAGGTGTTTTGGCTGGACGGCGAGGGAAACCTCCTCTCTGCTGAACCCACTGAGACAGTCAGAGGTCCTGATGGTCTCTACACTGTCAGCAGCAGAGTGACTGTGGAGACCAGACATGGGAGGAACTTCACCTGTAGAGTCACACAGAGAAACATCAAACAGACCAGAGAGATCCATGTCTATGTAACAGGTAAATACAAGGTCAGAGAGTGACACTGAGCTCAACAGTAAATAAAATATTGTTCTTTGTTGTTTGGTTTCAGATCACGCCTCCATGATCCCCAGTCCTCCCAGTACTCAGCATGTTGTTATCGGCGCTGTGATTGGCTGTGCTGCTTTGCTGTTTATTCCTGTGATCCTCTTTGTTGTTTGGAAACAGAGACAAAGAAAATCCAGTAAGTGACAAACAGTCAGTGTTCTAATGGTAACACACCTGAAGGGTTAATGAAGTCATGCAGACCTTTGAGGATGGATTAATGAAGCGAGAGTTCAAGGAGTGACTCGTCATTTAGTTTTTGTTTCATTGGTCGACATTCATTTATGATGAGGTCAGCTTTTATTTACGAACTTCACCAGTTTGTCCATTTTTTGTGTCGTCACAGAAAACAAGAGGACGAGACGTGAGGATGGAGGTGAACACTCAGAGGAGGAAAATCCAGTAACATCTAAAAGTGATGAATCAGATTACCTGTCCTCAGTACACTTGTCTCGCTACACCTCTCCTCAGTACCTGTCCTCAGTACACCTGTCTCGCTACACCTCTCCTCAGTACCTGTCCTCAGTACACCTGTCTCGCTACACCTCTCCTCAGTACCTGTCCTCAGTACACTTGTCTCACTACACCTCTCCTCAGTACCTGTCCTCAGTACACTTGTCTCACTACACCTCTCCTCAGTACCTGTCCTCAGTACACCTGTCATCAGTACACCTGTCCTCAGTACACCTGTCCTCAATACACCTGTCCTCAGTACACCAGTCCTTAGATCACATGTCCTTAGATCAACCGTACTCAGATCAACTGTACTCAGATCAACCGTACTCAGATCAACCGTACTCAGATCAACTGTACTCAGATCAACCGTACTCAGATCAACTGTACTCAGATCAACTGTACTCAGATCAACTGTACTCAGATCAACTGTACTCAGATCAACTGTACTCAGAGCAGCTGTCCTCAGAGCTGAGCTCAGGAGCAGAGAAACTTTAGGAATTATGATCTTAAATTGAATCTTATCTTATTGCATCTTTCATATTTATCGTAATGTACTGACATGCATCTGATCGTATTGTTGATCAGAAGTTAAGTGGCTCTAAACTCACAAGTTTTACTCTCGGACTGAGACTAGAGAAACAAAGGAAACAGATCTTTAACTGCCATAAATATGATTTATGTCATAGTTTTTTTTAATGTCATCTTGAAATAATTTCATGTATAGTGATAAGAAGTAGGGGGGGGGGGGGGGGACAAAAGGTGACACACTTGAGAAACATGAGGCAAGAAGTGCTTAGGATGTGTCTCTCTTTTTTGTTTATTTAGCGATCTTTACCTTTCTTTCCTCAAGAAGCACACAGAAGATTTTAAGTGCTGGAAGTTTTTATGTTATCATTTTTCTTCAAGATTCTTTCCCTCTAAGGGTTATACAGCCAACGAGATATGCGTGTATATCGGTTACTGTATTGTTTCATCACGTAAGTTTTTGTTCATATTCTATGTTAATTAAGTTTGACGGTGGATTTATGGCAAAGTAAAAGTGGATTGAAGGTGGAAAGGAGTTGGAAGAATGAAGAATAAACCCATCAGTATAAAGAACTTTTGGCCTGGTGTATTTCCTGGAGGGAGCAAAAAGATCTACCTGTGAGTCTAAAAGAAGAGGAAACAAACCAAGAGCAGGAACAGGGACAAAGACCGGAAACTAATGATGGACATGAGAGATATTAAACCCAAATTTATGATTACACTTCATATTATGAAGAAACTTTGAGTAAAGAAGAGAAGGGAGATGAGCTGCAGGAAAAAGTCGACATTAGACGACTCAACAGAACATAAAAATGTAAAAACACAAACAAGGTGCAAAGCAGGAGCTGTGCAGGATTTACAGTCACAAGCAGTGTGCAGTGTAAACAGAAAATATCCAAGTCCAGTGAGCTTTAATGTAACACATACATTCAGTTTCAGCCTTCACATTACTGTTGTGTTTTCTGACTGAGGGACTCATGAGCGTCTGTGTTTATGTGGACAGCAGAGAAGAACCTGTCATTGTGGAGAGAGGATCTGCTGCTGATATTCTGCAGCCTCTGACCATCTTTACATGTTTTTTGTTTACTGTATATGTTGATTGAGATTTCTTTTTTTTTTTTTTTTACAGTTAGATTAAAAACACAACTCCTGTGATGTTTTTTTTTAAAGTTTGTAGACTTGATGTTAAAGCTGCTTTCACTCTGCAGGTCACACCTACACATTCACACCCTGATGGTAGAAGCTGCTCTGTGACATGTCCATCACTAAAGCCCCGTTTCCTCCGAGCGGTTCGTCTCAGTACAGCGCGCATTTTGCGGCGTTTCCATAGACTAATCTCGGGAAAGATTCCCAAATAACCGACCTGTACCGTCCCACTTGTTTGGACCCTTTCGTTGGGGTGCCAAGAATGTCGAGCCGACCCGAAAAGGTGGAGCTAAACACTGCAGTCAGCTGATTGGTTGAAAGAATCGTCACTTTCTGTGTGACAAACTAAACTCCGCCGTGTTTAAAGCATTGACCGTTGGTTTTGTTTGTGTCGCGTTTTTCTCCATTGTTGAATTTATTAGTTAGCAGTTAGCTGATAGCTGTTAGCGGTTAGCTGCTATCATATGACGCTATTTACATAGCGATTATTGTTATCCAGCTTACACGCCACCTACCAAATAGGGCCCTGGTGGCTGTGGAAACACAAACGGGATTGAGCTTAATCGAACCAAACTGTACTGATCCGTAACGGACTGCTGTGTGGAAACGGGGCTTAACTAATCTATTCAGGGTCACGTGTCCTGCCAAAGGACACATCGCTGTATAATAAAAACTTTAATAGACGTTCAAACTCAACTTTCCCATCTCAAACCATTTCCCTTCTTTTCTTAACTTCCAACACCAAGTGTACCTCCTGGTGGTCAGCTTCAACATTTGAGTAAACTAACACCACCGACCCTCTGTCTTCACTGAACCTCCTGAAAGCTCATGCAGTACCAGAGTTGGCCAGCAGATGGCCCTGCTGAGCTCTTGATCTGATGAGCGTTTGACCACACTGGACTGAAAAGGAGGTAAGCAGGCTGTTATTATGGAAACACACTGGGCACATTCAGAGAGCCAGCTGCTCCCAAACACACCAACACTTCTGTGAGTGAAGGTTTGATGGGAACAGTCTGAATCAGGAGGATGAAATGAGTCTCCACATCCTCAAACATATGATAAAACAATGAAAACAATTATTAGAATAATAGTAGAAGGATATAATGAACATTTTATTTATAAGATAAAAATGTAAGGCAAAGTTATTTGTTGTGTTATTAAACAAGTCGTTAGTTGTATTGTAGTTTTTATTCTAAGGATAACGGACCGAGCTGACGGCTCCACTTCCTCCGTCTGAGCGGCGGCCCTCCTCAAAGATCGTATATTAAAGCGATGAACCTCCAGAAGCGAAAACGAATAATGAACGAAGTCAGAGATTTCTAAATTCAAAATACGAGGCACTTAAATAATTTATTTTCTCATTAGATGTAGAAAATATATAGCAATATATGGCATTTACAGACATCATTAAAATCAAGCTGTTAGAGAATGGATCACGAAACAACAAAAAATACAGGAAAGAAAAATTAAGGCAACGGGTTAAGGGATATTATTAATACTTTTTTTTAAGGTGGAGTTGTTATTTTTTTTAATCAATTTACATCAGAACTTCATAATATAGTGCTAATTCTATGGAAAAAATCTGCCAGAAGGATTTGTGTCTCTCAATACTTTTAAGACTTTAAATGAATAAAAACGTTTCTCCTGAATGGGGAAAAAAGAGGATATTGTCTGTATACGTGCTTGTATATGACTACAATGCTGCCTATTTTATTTATTCATTTCTATCACTCTATTACTCTCATGCACCCTTTGTACATGTTGCGTTTTTTATTATTATTCTTTATATTTGACGTGTCTTAAATTCTATTTTATACACTTCTCATATTTTATTTTGTTTAGGTAACAAGTACAGCACCAAGACAAATCCCTCGTATATGTAAATGTACTTGGCAATAAAACCTATTCTGATTTACATTGAGAGTAAAAAGGCGTAGCTCCTCGATTCATCCTTGATGAATATGGTACTCTGAAATGTGCTCGGAGTGAGCCCTCGTGTTATTTCTCCCCTCTGTGCGCTGCCCATATGTCAAAGTCTTTGTGCTTTTCAAGACAGAAGAAAAAAAACAGCTGGATCTGAGGATCCGTGCAGCTAGCTGTGTCCTCTCCCGGAGCTCTCTCCCTTTGCCTGTCGGACTTTGAAAAACAGGTAAGGAACCATAAAACCTGTCTTATAAAACCAGAAGAATAATAAAAGGGGGGTCGTCAACCTGAGGCTTCGCTTTTTGACCTAATTTTCCAACAGGCTAACCAGCTAGCTTCACATTAGCCTCTGTGGATGCTGATTAGCCAGCTAGCTTCATGTTAGCTAATTAGCCCTGAGCTGCTTCTTTAAAGAGACAGAAGAGGATAAATAAGCCTCTCCATCTTCTTTAGTCAGTGTTTTCATCTGTACCTGAGCTAGCTGCCTTAGCTCCTCATAGACTGATGGACTCTGTTATGGAAATAATCATCTTTAAATACTGAAAATAAATAAATAAATAAAAGAGTCACTCAGGTTTATTTAAAATCATTTTTTTAATTTAATTTAATTTAATTTTTATTTCAGTCTCATCAACACATCAGACTGAATTTATTAGTTTTTACATTAATTAACAGAGTTTATATTAAATTATACTGTTTAATTTAAATTAACTTTATGTGACAATACGGACAAATCTCACATTGAAAAAATTATACATTATCAATAGTCATGTAATCAATAATTTAATAGATACAAATATAATACAATACAAATCAATAATGGTTTAATAATCAGATAAATATGAAAAAATAATGCAAGCAAATGAAGTTTTTAAAGGTGTAGTTAAATGTTCTTTCTTTAGTAATTAATGTTTTATAGTGTGTGTGTGTGTGTGTGTGTGTTAAAGTTGTATCTGGACATTTTTTTGCTGGAAAAAAAAAAAGGGGGCGTGGCATGTCTCCCGTGTCATCACATCACCGCCTCACAGCGCTCTGTGAGTTTGACCTCGAGTCGTGCGAATGCGGCTCCACGATCCGAACCAATCAGCTCGTCTCTGCACGCTTTGACACGACCACCGTGAAGTCGCTCAGAGCCGGACTCGTCATGTGACCCGCTCTGCGTGTGTGATGTCACTCAGGTGTTTGTCCTGACCTCTTGAGACAGACGTACAGAAACACAGACTGATCGACTCTCTCTCTCTCTCTGGAAACTTCCGTCCCTGTTTGTTGACTTTTTCTCGTCTCATCTCTCCGGGTGTTTTGTGCGTCTCGCGGCCTGCCAGGATTCGTCCTCGTCAGCTGTTCCTCCAATCAGACGCGGCGCTCTGCTCTCAGGACTAAACAGCCGTTATCAAAAGACGCCGGGCTCGCCTGTTTTCTCCAAGCTGCAATCAGAGGTTTTATTTGGACCTCTGCGGTCGCTCCCACACTGTCTGAAAACAGCTGCTGCCCTCCGACGCCGAGCGTCCCCGTCACCCTGGCTGTGGACGCCGTCTCATTTCGAGACATGAAGACGGCCTTTTTTTTTTAATGTTAACTTTTTACACCTCGAGCTAAAATCAAACTGTGGAAGAAGTTTAGACTAGAGCTTAGTGTGTGTGTGTGTGTGTGTGTGTGTGTGTGTGTGTGTGTGTGTGTGTGTGTGTGTGTGTGCACCGTGTGTGCGGAGGCTGGAGTCCTCCAAGTGGGCGGTCCAGGTTCAAATCCGACCTGTGGCTCCTGCAGGTCTCTCTCTCTCTCTCTCATCTCTCTCTCTCTCTCTCGCCCTCCCTCCCTCTCTCTCTCTCTCTCTCTGTCTCTCTCTCTCTCTCTCTCTCTCTCTGTCTCTCTCTCTCTCTCTCTCTCTCTCTGTCCACAGTCGTGTCTGTAAAGACGGGCGTACAAAAGTCCCGAAATAACACAATGAGCTGGTGCTCTATCACCGCAGAGAGAGAGAGGAGCGAGCGAGAGAGAGAGAGTGAGAGAGCGAGGGAGGGAGAGAGAGAGGGAGAGGTGATAAGGAGGAGAAGCTGCCGTGGTTGCAGCTGTAGTTTTAAGGGAAGACAGATTCCTCTCTCTCTAAAAGTCGTTTGATGGCGTGCCGGTGATTATTGAGCGCGGACACGCAGCTCTCGTGTCAACGTGGATTTCATTTCAGCGCTGAAGTCACCAGAAACATCTGACTGTTGTTTGGAAGGACACGCTCTGATTGGACCGTCGCCTCGTCTCCTGCCAGTTGGCTGAAAAACAAAAAAAACGAAACAATTTGGGTTTCTGCTACCTGTCATTTGCGTCCCGCCACCTCCACGCCACCTGGAGGACGGCACAACTTCCTGTCTCTGTAGAATCTGTGTTTGATTTCGTCTTAGCTCCGCCTCCTTCATGGTTTCTC
>NC_136691.1:55929205-55954205 GCF_947650265.1 Symphodus melops
GTGTAGTTAGTGTGTAGTCAGTGTGTAGTCAGTGTGTAGTTAGTGTGTAGTCAGTGTGTAGTCAGTGTGTAGTCAGTGTGTAGTCAGTGTGTAGTTAGTGTGTAGTCTGTGTGTAGTCAGTGTGTAGTTAGTGTGTAGTCAGTGTGTAGTCAGTGTGTAGTCAGTGTGTAGTCAGTGTGTAGTCAGTGTGTAGTTAGTGTGTAGTCAGTGTGTAGTCAGTGTGTAGTTAGTGTGTAGTCAGTGTGTAGTTAGTGTGTAGTCAGTGTGTAGTTAGTGTGTAGTCAGTGTGTAGTTAGTGTGTAGTCAGTGTGTAGTCAGTGTGTAGTCAGTGTGTAGTTAGTGTGTAGTCAGTGTGTAGTCAGTGTGTAGTCAGTGTGTAGTCAGTGTGTAGTCAGTGTGTAGTTAGTGTGTAGTTAGTGTGTAGTCAGTGTGTAGTTAGTGTGTAGTCAGTGTGTAGTTAGTGTGTAGTCAGTGTGTAGTTAGTGTGTAGTTAGTGTGTAGTTAGTGTGTAGGTCAGTGTGTAGTTAGTGTGTAGTTAGTGTGTAGTTAGTGTGTAGTCAGTGGTGTAGTCAGTGTGTAGTTAGTGTGTAGTCAGTGTGTAGTCAGTGTGTAGTTAGTGTGGTAGTTAGTGTGTAGTTAGTGTGTAGTCAGTGTGGAGTTAGTGTGTAGTTAGTGTGTAGTCAGTGTGTAGTCAGTGTGTAGTTAGTGTGTAGTTAGTGTGTAGTTAGTGTGTAGTCAGTGTGGAGTTAGTGTGTAGTTAGTGTGTAGTCAGTGTGTAGTCAGTGTGTAGTTAGTGTGTAGTTAGTGTGTAGTTAGTGTGTAGTCAGTGTGTAGTTAGTGTGTAGTCAGTGTGTAGTTAGTGTGTAGTTAGTGTGTAGTCAGTGTGTAGTCAGTGTGTAGTTAGTGTGTAGTCAGTGTGGTAGTTAGTGTGTAGTTAGTGTGTAGTTAGTGTGTAGTCAGTGTGTAGTTAGTGTGTAGTCAGTGTGTAGTTAGTGTGTAGTTAGTGTGTAGTCAGTGTGTAGTTAGTGTGTAGTTAGTGTGTAGTCAGTGTGTAGTCAGTGTGTAGTCAGTGTGTAGTCAGTGTGTAGTCAGTGTGTAGTCAGTGTGTAGTTAGTGTGTAGTTAGTGTGTAGTTAGTGTGTAGTTAGTGTGTAGTCAGTGTGTAGTTAGTGTGTAGTTAGTGTGTAGTCAGTGTGTAGTCAGTGTGTAGTTAGTGTGTAGTTAGTGTGTAGTTAGTGTGTAGTCAGTGTGTAGTTAGTGTGTAGTCAGTGTGTAGTTAGTGTGTAGTCAGTGTGTAGTCAGTGTGTAGTCAGTGTGTAGTCAGTGTGTAGTTAGTGTGTAGTCAGTGTGTAGTCAGTGTGTAGTCAGTGTGTAGTTAGTGTGTAGTTAGTGTGTAGTCAGTGTGTAGTCAGTGTGTAGTCAGTGTGTAGTTAGTGTGTAGTTAGTGTGTAGTCAGTGTGTAGTTAGTGTGTAGTTAGTGTGTAGTCAGTGTGTAGTTAGTGTGTAGTTAGTGTGTAGTCAGTGTGTAGTCAGTGTGTAGTTAGTGTGTAGTTAGTGTGTAGTTAGTGTGTAGTCAGTGTGTAGTTAGTGTGTAGTTAGTGTGTAGTTAGTGTGTAGTCAGTGTGTAGTCAGTGTGTAGTCAGTGTGTAGTTAGTGTGTAGTTAGTGTGTAGTCAGTGTGTAGTTAGTGTGTAGTTAGTGTGTAGTCAGTGTGTAGTCAGTGTGTAGTAGTGTGTAGTTAGTGTGTAGTTAGTGTGTAGTCAGTGTGTAGTTAGTGTGTAGTTAGTGTGTAGTCAGTGTGTAGTCAGTGTGTAGTTAGTGTGTAGTCAGTGTGTAGTTAGTGTGTAGTTAGTGTGTAGTCAGTGTGTAGTCAGTGTGTAGTCAGTGTGTAGTCAGTGTGTAGTTAGTGTGTAGTTAGTGTGTAGTCAGTGTGTAGTCAGTGTGTAGTCAGTGTGTAGTCAGTGTGTAGTTAGTGTGTAGTTAGTGTGTAGTCAGTGTGTAGTCAGTGTGTAGTTAGTGTGTAGTCAGTGTGTAGTCAGTGTGTAGTTAGTGTGTAGTTAGTGTGTAGTCAGTGTGTAGTTAGTGTGTAGTCAGTGTGTAGTCAGTGTGTAGTCAGTGTGTAGTTAGTGTGTAGTCAGTGTGTAGTTAGTGTGTAGTCAGTGTGTAGTCAGTGTGTAGTTAGTGTGTAGTTAGTGTGTAGTTAGTGTGTAGTCAGTGTGTAGTTAGTGTGTAGTCAGTGTGTAGTTAGTGTGTAGTTAGTGTGTAGTTAGTGTGTAGTTAGTGTGTAGTTAGTGTGTAGTCAGTGTGTAGGTCAGTGTGTAGTTAGTGTGTAGTCAGTGTGTAGTCAGTGTGTAGTCAGTGTGTAGTTAGTGTGTAGTTAGTGTGTAGTCAGTGTGTAGTCAGTGTGTAGTCAGTGTGTAGTTAGTGTGTAGTCAGTGTGTAGTTAGTGTGTAGTTAGTGTGTAGTTAGTGTGTAGTTAGTGTGTAGTTAGTGTGTAGTTAGTGTGTAGTCAGTGTGTAGTTAGTGTGTAGTTAGTGTGTAGTCAGTGTGTAGTCAGTGTGTAGTTAGTGTGTAGTTAGTGTGTAGTCAGTGTGTAGTCAGTGTGTAGTCAGTGTGTAGTTAGTGTGTAGTCAGTGTGTAGTCAGTGTGTAGTTAGTGTGTAGTTAGTGTGTAGTCAGTGTGTAGTCAGTGTGTAGTTAGTGTGTAGTTAGTGTGTAGTCAGTGTGTAGTTAGTGTGTAGTCAGTGTGTAGTTAGTGTGTAGTCAGTGTGTAGTCAGTGTGTAGTTAGTGTGTAGTCAGTGTGTAGTCAGTGTGTAGTCAGTGTGTAGTTAGTGTGTAGTCAGTGTGTAGTCAGTGTGTAGTTAGTGTGTAGTCAGTGTGTAGTCAGTGTGTAGTTAGTGTGTAGTCAGTGTGTAGTCAGTGTGTAGTTAGTGTGTAGTCAGTGTGTAGTCAGTGTGTAGTTAGTGTGTAGTCAGTGTGTAGTTAGTGTGTAGTTAGTGTGTAGTTAGTGTGTAGTCAGTGTGTAGTTAGTGTGTAGTCAGTGTGTAGTCAGTGTGTAGTCAGTGTGTAGTCAGTGTGTAGTCAGTGTGTAGTTAGTGTGTAGTTAGTGTGTAGTCAGTGTGTAGTCAGTGTGTAGTTAGTGTGTAGTCAGTGTGTAGTCAGTGTGTAGTCAGTGTGTAGTTAGTGTGTAGTCAGTGTGTAGTCAGTGTGTAGTTAGTGTGTAGTCAGTGTGTAGTTAGTGTGTAGTTAGTGTGTAGTTAGTGTGTAGTCAGTGTGTAGTTAGTGTGTAGTTAGTGTGTAGTCAGTGTGTAGTCAGTGTGTAGTCAGTGTGTAGTTAGTGTGTAGTCAGTGTGTAGTCAGTGTGTAGTCAGTGTGTAGTTAGTGTGTAGTTAGTGTGTAGTTAGTGTGTAGTTAGTGTGTAGTCAGTGTGTAGTCAGTGTGTAGTCAGTGTGTAGTCAGTGTGTAGTTAGTGTGTAGTCAGTGTGTAGTCAGTGTGTAGTCAGTGTGTAGTCAGTGTGTAGTTAGTGTGTAGTCAGTGTGTAGTTAGTGTGTAGTTAGTGTGTAGTTAGTGTGTAGTCAGTGTGTAGTCAGTGTGTAGTCAGTGTGTAGTCAGTGTGTAGTTAGTGTGTAGTCAGTGTGTAGTTAGTGTGTAGTTAGTGTGTATTTAGTGTGTAGTCAGTGTGTAGTCAGTGTGTAGTCAGTGTGTAGTCAGTGTGTAGTCAGTGTGTAGTTAGTGTGTAGTCAGTGTGTAGTCAGTGTGTAGTCAGTGTGTAGTTAGTGTGTAGTCAGTGTGTAGTCAGTGTGTAGTTAGTGTGTAGTCAGTGTGTAGTCAGTGTGTAGTTAGTGTGTAGTCAGTGTGTAGTTAGTGTGTAGTCAGTGTGTAGTCAGTGTGTAGTCAGTGTGTAGTCAGTGTGTAGTCAGTGTGTAGTCAGTGTGTAGTTAGTGTGTAGTCAGTGTGTAGTCAGTGTGTAGTCAGTGTGTAGTCAGTGTGTAGTTAGTGTGTAGTCAGTGTGTAGTCAGTGTGTAGTCAGTGTGTAGTTAGTGTGTAGTCAGTGTGTAGTCAGTGTGTAGTTAGTGTGTAGTTAGTGTGTAGTCAGTGTGTAGTCAGTGTGTAGTCAGTGTGTAGTTAGTGTGTAGTTAGTGTGTAGTCAGTGTGTAGTTAGTGTGTAGTCAGTGTGTAGTCAGTGTGTAGTCAGTGTGTAGTCAGTGTGTAGTTAGTGTGTAGTCAGTGTGTAGTCAGTGTGTAGTTAGTGTGTAGTTAGTGTGTAGTCAGTGTGTAGTCAGTGTGTAGTCAGTGTGTAGTCAGTGTGTAGTCAGTGTGTAGTTAGTGTGTAGTCAGTGTGTAGTCAGTGTGTAGTTAGTGTGTAGTCAGTGTGTAGTCAGTGTGTAGTTAGTGTGTAGTCAGTGTGTAGTTAGTGTGTAGTTAGTGTGTAGTTAGTGTGTAGTCAGTGTGTAGTTAGTGTGTAGTCAGTGTGTAGTCAGTGTGTAGTCAGTGTGTAGTCAGTGTGTAGTTAGTGTGTAGTCAGTGTGTAGTCAGTGTGTAGTCAGTGTGTAGTTAGTGTGTAGTCAGTGTGTAGTCAGTGTGTAGTTAGTGTGTAGTTAGTGTGTAGTCAGTGTGTAGTCAGTGTGTAGTCAGTGTGTAGTTAGTGTGTAGTTAGTGTGTAGTCAGTGTGTAGTTAGTGTGTAGTCAGTGTGTAGTCAGTGTGTAGTCAGTGTGTAGTCAGTGTGTAGTTAGTGTGTAGTCAGTGTGTAGTCAGTGTGTAGTTAGTGTGTAGTTAGTGTGTAGTCAGTGTGTAGTCAGTGTGTAGTTAGTGTGTAGTCAGTGTGTAGTCAGTGTGTAGTTAGTGTGTAGTCAGTGTGTAGTCAGTGTGTAGTTAGTGTGTAGTCAGTGTGTAGTCAGTGTGTAGTTAGTGTGTAGTCAGTGTGTAGTTAGTGTGTAGTTAGTGTGTAGTTAGTGTGTAGTCAGTGTGTAGTTAGTGTGTAGTCAGTGTGTAGTCAGTGTGTAGTCAGTGTGTAGTCAGTGTGTAGTCAGTGTGTAGTTAGTGTGTAGTTAGTGTGTAGTCAGTGTGTAGTCAGTGTGTAGTTAGTGTGTAGTCAGTGTGTAGTCAGTGTGTAGTCAGTGTGTAGTTAGTGTGTAGTCAGTGTGTAGTCAGTGTGTAGTTAGTGTGTAGTCAGTGTGTAGTTAGTGTGTAGTTAGTGTGTAGTCAGTGTGTAGTCAGTGTGTAGTTAGTGTGTAGTTAGTGTGTAGTCAGTGTGTAGTCAGTGTGTAGTCAGTGTGTAGTCAGTGTGTAGTTAGTGTGTAGTCAGTGTGTAGTCAGTGTGTAGTCAGTGTGTAGTTAGTGTGTAGTTAGTGTGTAGTTAGTGTGTAGTCAGTGTGTAGTCAGTGTGTAGTCAGTGTGTAGTCAGTGTGTAGTTAGTGTGTAGTCAGTGTGTAGTCAGTGTGTAGTTAGTGTGTAGTTAGTGTGTAGTTAGTGTGTAGTCAGTGTGTAGTCAGTGTGTAGTCAGTGTGTAGTTAGTGTGTAGTCAGTGTGTAGTCAGTGTGTAGTCAGTGTGTAGTCAGTGTGTAGTTAGTGTGTAGTCAGTGTGTAGTTAGTGTGTAGTCAGTGTGTAGTTAGTGTGTAGTCAGTGTGTAGTCAGTGTGTAGTTAGTGTGTAGTCAGTGTGTAGTCAGTGTGTAGTCAGTGTGTAGTCAGTGTGTAGTTAGTGTGTAGTCAGTGTGTAGTCAGTGTGTAGTCAGTGTGTAGTTAGTGTGTAGTCAGTGTGTAGTCAGTGTGTAGTCAGTGTGTAGTCAGTGTGTAGTTAGTGTGTAGTCAGTGTGTAGTTAGTGTGTAGTCAGTGTGTAGTCAGTGTGTAGTCAGTGTGTAGTCAGTGTGTAGTCAGTGTGTAGTTAGTGTGTAGTCAGTGTGTAGTTAGTGTGTAGTTAGTGTGTAGTCAGTGTGTAGTCAGTGTGTAGTTAGTGTGTAGTTAGTGTGTAGTTTAGTTTGCGTACTGTGCCTTTAAATCTGTCTGTGAGTCACGCTGCTCTCTGATTGGTCCTGATAATCCGGCTGTTTGTTGCCTTTGATCAGAGCAGCTCAGACGCTGAGTTGACGCTTCACACGGTGACAGACGTGCGGCGTGCGGCGTTCCTGAGGATTTAATGACCTTAAAGCCAATCGAGCTGTAACAATGACATCATCAGGTCATGTGACCCCTCAGCTTCCTGCAGCTCCGTCCGGTGTTTTTATTCCTGCTGATCAAATCGACAGGATCTTTATGAAGCTTCAAACGTCTGTGAGCTGTGATCTCTGCGTCTTTATCTCACCTGTTAATGTGTGTGTGTGTGTGTTAATGTGTGTGTTAATGTGTGTGTTAATGTGTGTGTGTGTCAATGTGTGTGTTAATGTGTGTGTTTGTTTGTGTGTGTGCAGCGTGTCGGGGCAGCTGATGATGCCGTGTAAAGATGGAGGCTCCTGAATACCTGGACCTGGACGAGATCGACTTCTCGGATGATTCGGCGGTCAGTGAAAAGATAAACGAGCAAACAGATTAATGACATCACTGCGTCTGTGCTCGACCTTCAACGAAGCTGCGTGGTTAAAGGAAACACTCGACAGGTTCAATCAGACGCCACGTGGTGCGAGCGCTGTGACAAAACGCTCACAGTTAAACTAGATTAAACTTCACATCAAGGTCCAACACTAAAACATGAACATCGTCACCTTGGTAAAATAATTGCGACGTCATTTTAAAAAAAAAATTTGTTTGTCGAACTTGACTCCTTATGAGGTCGACCCCCTCTGGTGCCTTTAAAATCAGTTAAACAGGTCATGTGATCACCTTTAATATGATGGACTGTGTCAGGAGTCAAAAGAGAAAATAAAACAGTGGCATGTTAAAGTAATTTCTCTTCCTCGTGTTTCTCCGGTCGGCTCAAAAAAAGGACTTCACACATGTTTATTTGTCTTCTTTATATCTTTCCAGTGAAGGAACACGGTGAAAACTAAAATAAAAAAGACAAATACTGTTTCAAACTCTTCACATCATTATTTACATAAATAACAAATTCAGGTAAACGGAGCTCTACGAAATAAAACGTTAGCGTGTGCGCCTGTTTGACCAGCAGTAGAGTTTCTCTCGTCTTCTCCCGCCGTCCGTCACACACTTCCGCTTCTCGCCTCATCCGCTCAAGATATTTTCTTCCAATAACTAAACGTATAAAACTATGATGCCACGATATTTACATTCCCAGACAGCTGTGCACTTATCAAAAGGATCAAATAAAACAGAAAGAAATCTGTTGTCATGGCAACCCATACACTAACTAGCTACATGCATCATTGACAAACATCGTCGTTGTTAGCATGTTCATAGTGATCTGTTTTAAAATCATTTAAACGTCAGATATTCAACATCTGGCTCAGATTTTAGTTTCTCCTGAAAAACTTGAAAAAAAAGAATTAAATGAATTATTTTAACAAGCTGTTAAAATAAAACACAGTTTTCATGGGACAAATAAAGAAAAGTGAATTTTACTGTCGACAGATTTAAAAACAAAATAATAAAAAATTTGACCCAGCTGCTCGAGCTGTCGGTGAGATTTTCCTGTGCTAGAATAAATACTGTATACATACTGTGTAAATACTGTCAAAATAACTCTCAACATGCCCCGCCCCCTTCGTCCTCCCGCAGTATTCTGTCACGTCTTTGAAGAGCATCCCCGAGTTATCCCGGAGGAGCGAGGGCCAGGCCGAGGAGCGAGCAGGTAAACACGTCAGGGAGGACGAACACGAGTCCAGAGTCTAGACCCACAGCTCACCTCCTCTCTCCTCCTCCTGTAGCTCCTCCCATCAACTGGAGCCGTGGCGTTTCCTCGCACGCCGGCGGGGGAATCAAACCCACGGGGCATCGCCGAGGTCCACAGTAAGTTCCGGCCGGTGAAGCGGGTGTCTCCCCTCAAACACCAACCAGAGACCCACGGAGTCTGACTCCGACGGTAAAGTCCAGAGTCAGGGGGAGCCGGGCGAGAGCGGGAAAGATGACCCGAGCTCTGACAAAACCACACACGCCTCCTCTGATGGCGGCGGAGGGAAGGCAAAGGGCGGCGGTGGCGGTGGCGGCGGCGGAGGAAACAACCCTCAGGCTCTGTTCGGGGAGCTGGAGCACTACGACCTGGACATGGACGAGATCCTGGACGTGCCGTACATCAAGTCCAGCCAGCAGATGTCCACGCTGCCTCGCGCCACCCACGACAAGCGCTCGGTGACGGCGAGCAACCTCGGGGGAGGAACCCTGGAGAGGCCGAGAGGAGGCGGGCTGAAGAGCTCCGCTTTAGCCCTCAACGAGCCTCTGAGCCTGGGCAGCGGGAGCTCGCAGACGCAGGTACACACATCCGTCTCTTTATAGAGGAAGTGGGCGGCGTCCTACATAACTGCGTGACTGAAACATGCCGTCATTACCGGCTGTGAAGCCACGCCCACCACACACAGACCTGACATGTTTCAAAACTCGTCTTCAAACAATCAAGATTATGATTAAATATATTTAACCAACCTTCAATTCTGTCAAATCCCGATTTATTCCCATTAATGGAAAGTTTCCAAATTTGAAAATTCCCAGATTTTTTTTAAATGTTTTATTTTTATTATTTTTTTTTTTATTTGACATTTTTTAAACAATTTTATTTTATTTTTTTTACATTTTTTAAACAATTTTATTTTATTATTTTATGTTTTTACATTTTTTATTTTATTTTTTATTTTATTTTATTTTATTTTATTTTATTTTTTATTCACTGATCCGTGAGCGTGAAGACGCTGATTTAGGCCGACAGCTGCATCGTAAAATAAACAGAATGTAACATGTTAAAGAAAGGGGCGACGCCCCCTCTAAAAGATGGTGGAGGAACGGGACAGTGGAGGTCAAAGGTCACCTCTGTGTGTAAACTGCTCTCTTTTGTGTCCTGTCCCCGGTGAAGTGGTCCGACCTGAGGAAGTCCAAGTCCATGGATCCAGACCTGCACCTGCTGCACCGCTCCCCGGGAGGCTACCAGTCCGACCTGCTCCCCTCCGGACTCCTCAGCTGCTCCTCCTCCCTCTCCTCTTTCTCCGACGCAGGTACGCTCGCCGTCCTCTCCCCCTCCTGGTTCCACTTCCTGTTTGGTCCTTAAAAACTGTCCGTGTTCGATTCCTGCCTTCCAGACAAGCTGCTGTCCGCGCGCGTTTACACCGACTCCCAGAGGCCGAGCGTGGAGCCAGCAGGAGGCCCGGGGCTCGCCTTCCCCCTGCCCGGGTGCAGCCTGGGCAGGCAGGACGCCACGAAGACCTGGACTCCCGGATCAGGAGGAGGAGGCGGGCCGAGGGGGTTCGGAGGAGCTGGAGGGGAGACGGACGAGGAGACGAAGAAGAATCAAAACATCTTCAACATCGTCCGAGACGGACAGATCTCGCTGCTGGTGAGTTCATGTTTCTCCTTTTATTTCACTCCTCCTCCTCCTCGCCGTTCTCTAACCCCGCCTCCATCGTGTTGTTGGTCGTCCCTGGTGTGCAGCCTCACCTGGCAGCTGATAACCTGGAGCTGATCCGAGACGAGGACGGGAACAACCTGCTGCACATTTCAGCCTGTCAGGGTCACGCTGACTGTCTGCAGCACCTCACCTCCCTGATGGGAGAGGACAGCCTGAACGAGCGCAACAACCAGCAGCTCACCCCGGCCGGGCTGGGAGTCAAGGTCAGACCCCCCCCCCCCCCAACACACACACACACACACACACACCCCCACACCCCCCCACAGATTCAGTGTAGTGTAAGAACCAGGAAGGAGGTGTGTGTGTGTGTGTGTGAGGACGAGAGGAACACTAAACAGACTTTGTTGTTTTGCATTCTGAGTCTCATGTTTCTTTTTTTCCAAAACACACACACACACACATCACACACACATCACACACACACATCACACACACACATGCACACACACATCACACACACATCACACACACACATCACACACACACATGCACACACACATCACACACATTACACACACATGCACACGTGTGAAAACCCAAAAACAAACCTTTTCCTGAAGTAACAGAATAAATTTGTTGAGTCCGTGTTGGAACATGATCGACATGTTCATGTTAACTCATCACACACTGATGGACACACACTACACACACTCTTTACTGTGTGAAGGGACCATCAGTGTTAACTCATCACACACTGATGGACACACACTACACACACTCTTTACTGTGTGAAGGGACCATCAGTGTTAACTCATCACACACTGATGGACACACACTACACACACTCTTTACTGTGTGAAGGCACCATCAGTGTTAACTCATCACACACTGATGGACACACACTACACACACTCTTTACTGTGTGAAGGGACCATCAGTGTTAACTCATCACACACTGATGGACACACACTACACACACTCTTTACTGTGTGAAGGGACCATCAGTGTTAACTCATCACACACTGATGGACACACACTACACACACTCTTTACTGTGTGAAGGGACCATCAGTGTTAACTCATCTAACACATGGCTGCAGGACCTAAATGAGTCTCACTGAGAACACTGAGCATGTTTTGTCTGCTCTGCTGTGGAAACCAGCGTCCTGATTGGCTGCCAGACAGGAAGTGTGTTTATCTCCAGACAAGCTGAGCAGCCAAGTCCTGATTGGCTCTTATCAGCAAGACTCAGATTAATAACAGACTTCCAACCTGGTGTGTGTGTGTGTGTGTGTGTGTGTGTGTGTGTGTGTGTGTGTGTGTGTGTGTGTGTGTGTGTGTGTGTGTGTGTGTGTGTGTGTGTGTGTGTGTGTGTGTGTGTGTGTGTGTGTGTGTGTGTGTGTGTGTGTGTGTGCGTCACAGAACGGTCACCTGGAGTGTGTCAGGTGGATGGTGAGTGAGACGGAGGCCATCGCAGAGCTGAGCTGCACCAGAGAGCATCCCAGTCTGATCCACTACGCCGCCCGCCATGGACAGGTAACACACACACACACGCACACACACACACACACACACACACACACACAGCTCTAATAACAGGCGTGTGTCTCTGCAGGAGAAGGTGCTGCTGTGGCTGCTCCAGTTCATGCAGGAACAGGCCATCTCTCTGGACGAGGTCGACCAGAACGGGAACACGGCGGTCCACGTGGCGGCTCAGTACGGACACCTCACCTGCATCCAGGTGTGTGTGTGTGTGTGTGTGTGTGTGTGTGTGTGTGTGTGTGTGTGTGTGTGTTAATCACACCCTGATCCTCAGTAACATCCATCCGAGTGTTTGACCACCTGGAGCTCATCAGTTTTTAATGCTGCCGTCTGATGGAGGGGGGGCGGGTCTTATCGGTCTCGTCTGCTTCCTGTCGGCCAATCAGAACGCAGAGAGAGTGATTTTGAAAAATGGCTGCTTGTTGAATCAGAGTGCCACCGATCCGTTTCTCGTCTCTTGAGTCCAGACTCTGGTGGAGTACGGCTCCAACGTGACCATCCAGAACCAGCAGGGGGAGCGGCCTTCCCAGAGTGCCGAGCGTCAGGGCCACACCACCTGCGCTCGCTACCTGGTCGTCGTGGAAACGTGCATGTCGCTGGCCTCGCAGGTTGTTAAACTCACCAAACAGCTCAACGAGTAAGTGACGAGTGAACGTCTTTAAACGTGACCGCAGTCAGACCGAGGTGAGGGGGGTCACCTGAGGTTAACGTGTGTGTGTGTGTGTGTGTGTGTGTGTGTGTGTGCGTGTGTGTGTGTGTGTGTGTGTGTGTGTGTGCGTGTGTGCAGACAGGCTGCAGACAGGATCGTTCTGCAGAAAAAACTGCAGAGACTGATGGACCCCAACAAGACAGACGGCACACCGTCCAGATCTCCCAGGTAACACACACACACACACACACACACACACACACACACACACACACACACACACACACACACCACTAGGACTCCCAGATAAAGTATCAGCAGCTCGTTTAAACTTAAATTGTAAAAGATAATTTCTGTTTCCTCCTCTGGACTCCAGTTCCCATCAGCCCTCGGTGGAGGCGTGGCCTGAGATGTTGCTGACAGCGGAGGGGACTCCCGGTGATGGTCAGTGGTTGGTTCGACAGGCGGGACCAGACCCGGTGCTGCGGCAGCTGCTGGGGAAGGACGTGTCGGACTCGCTGTGTTCCAGGCCGCCTCCGGTGGGCGTTCCCGGCCCCGGGGCCCCCGCCGCCCGCAGGACGGCGCTGGGAGAGAGGCGGGAGCTCAAACTGGCGAGACTGAAACAGATCATGCAGCGCTCTCTGAGTGAGTCCGACACAGACGGGTATCCACCGGAGGAGGGGAAAAGTCAAGCCGCCTCGGCCTCCAACACGCTGCGACCTGATAGGCCGTCTCACCTGCCAATCGCAGAGGAGGAGCCGGCGTCCAACCACCTCGACCTGCCGATGAAGAGCCACCTCCCCGCCTCCGCTCCAACTTCCACAACCGAGAAGAAGCTGGCGTTTTCTCTCAGCGGCTCAAAGTCGGTGGACAACATCGGTTACAACCCCTCGCCGACCTCCAGCGACCCCGAGGCGGCGGACGCCAAAACATCGGACGCTTCAACCGACTCCTCCCACGACGGCCAGAAAGTCGCCACCAGCCCCAAGAGCGCCCTGAAGTCGCCCTCGTCTCGCAGGAAGACGTCTCAGAACCTGAAGCTGAGGGTCACCTTTGACGAGCAGGTGCACAAGAGCTCCAATCAGGAGGCCGAGCAGACCAAGGTGCATCATGGGAAGGAAAGGACTCCGACAGGAAGCTCTGAGAGCAAGCGCTCGTTCGGGGCGTTTCGCTCCATCATGGAGACGCTGAGCGGGAACACCAACCACAACAACAACAGCGGCGCTCAGTCAGGCTCGGCCGTGAAAGCGCC
This sequence comes from Symphodus melops, assembly GCF_947650265.1. Classification (NCBI taxonomy): domain Eukaryota; kingdom Metazoa; phylum Chordata; class Actinopteri; order Labriformes; family Labridae; genus Symphodus; species Symphodus melops. The sequence goes on from NC_136691.1 coordinate 55,942,091, forward strand.
CGCCTGCCAGAACTCACCGGGCAGGAAGTCGGAGGGTAAAGGTAGCCCAGGGGGCGGAGCCAAGGGCAAGAGCAGGACCAGTAACGTGTAAGCAACAAACCAGCAGCCAATCAGTGCCCGCTGAGGCCAGAGCGCTCGCAAACCGCCGGCGCCGTGACGACACAGAGCGGCTCTCAGAGGACGGGAGCAATGTAACCCTCGCACGCCATCTTCAAGACTCCGCCCCCCCCCCCCCCCGACAACGCAACAGAAACAAAACAAACAAACAGAGGAAGAAAAAGCTGCACGCAAAGTCCCGATATTTCACGTTTCACCGCCTTCAGTGAACCTGATCAAAACGCTTCACGGCTCGTGGTCGTTTCCGTCTCCGGTGGAATCTTGACGGGTGACTCGTCACGCTCGCCGCGCTCTCCGTTCTCCGCCGAGGACGAGAAAATGACCCCTCGTTTCATTCTTCGTGGACTGACGAGGTGTACCGCGCTCGAGCGGGAATCCAAGCGCTCGCCGCCACCGCCGCTCAAACGTCGGCTTCTACTCGAGTCATTCGCTACTTTTTTCGGACCCGCCCACGAAAACAGAAGCTCCTCCCCCCCGTCTGAGCGTGGAAACGCTCTGCGTGCTGAATGAAGGAGCAGAAACTTCGCACACTTTAATGTTTTAAACGTGGTTACAATCACGCACGCGTTCACCGTGTTTAAAACCCCTGTGTGTGTGTGTGTGTGTGTGTGTGTGTGTGTGTGTGTGTGTGTGTGTGTGTGTGTGTGTGTGTGTGTGTGTGTGTGTGTGTGTGTGTCTGTGGTCACTTTCTATTGTTACATTTTATTTTCTCACTCTTTGTTTTGTTTAGCATGTTGTTGTGTGAAGGTCACGTCTCCTCCTCGTCAGTATAAATACACACAGAGAGGTTGTGGGTTCAAATCCGACCTGGACCCTTTGGCCCTCAGGTGGTACCCCCGCTGCCTCCTCCCAGGGTGTCATGTTTCAATCTGAATCTTTTCATCCTGCAGACAGAAGTTGACGGAGACTGAATTTTGGAGCTCGTCTGTCTGAGCATCGAACCGTCAGATTCACGCCGCTCTCACGCCGCTCTCACGCCGCTCTCACGCCGCTCCAGCACACGTGTAAAAAAAATTCTGTTGTTTCAGATCCAGATGTAGCGAGGTGTCGTCGTCGTCGTCGTTCTCACGGGTCGTGAATGTGTCAACATTTATCGATTTATACTTCTGCGTCTACCCTGACGCGAACTGCAAGGACTCTGATTGGTCCGCTCAGAACGCCATTCAGAGAACGCCATTAAAAGGCTGTACACGGCGAAGAAAATCATCCGAGTGACATTCGAAAGTAGCACAAATAAAAAAACTTCATCAGGTTCCTTTCGTGAGCTAACGAGTTAAATTCACTCGTTTAACGTCTCTTCTGCCCCCTAGTGGTCTGACGATGAATTACAGAACAGTTCATTCGCTCGATGCAGAACTATAAATGCACAACGACGACGTCGACGTGACGCAGAAGTATAAACGAGCGTTTAGCCGGCCTGTGGCGGAGGATCACGGAGGCGTCGGGAGTCTTGAGAGACAGATTTACGCTGAACATTTAAAGGAGCAGTACGACATTTTAACGTCTTCCCTGCACGAGGAGTTTGTGTTCGTTTAAAGACGCTCCGTCGGTTGGTGTGACGTCTCCGAGCCCTGAAGCCCGGTGTGTTGAGACGGTTTTTCTACTTTATTTGAAGCGTCTTCGATGTCGCCGCTCCATCGTCCTGCAGAGGAAACAAACTAATTGATGGACTTAAATAATATGAGGACGGATTTTTATATTCTAAATGTATAAAAAACAACAACAACCTAAAAATGCAATATCCTTGAATGTTTGAGATGTCTGACATCTTTTGTTTGTTTTTTACTAACCAGCGTGTACAGAGACAGACGGCTGAAATAAACGACTTGACTTTTGGCTAAAACATCTGACGCTTGTCTTTTTTTTAACGACATGAATATCCAGCCTGATGGGGAGGAGAGATCACATGATCAGTGTTCAGTCACTCATCTGTGCGTCACGCTTTCAGGGTGGTGAGAAGTAATACAGACGACGTCGTGTCCTGCAGTACCTGGAGTGTCCACTAGAGGCTGGCTGCAGCAGCACAGGAAGTCACATACACACCCATTCAAAAAGCCTGTTTTTACAGCAGACAGGGACACACGGGGGACTCCAGCGCCCCCTGCAGGAACACACTGGGGACTCCAGCGCCCCCTGCAGGGACACACGGGGGACTCCAGCGCCCCCTGCAGGGACACACGGGGGACTCCAGCGCCCCCTGCAGGAACACACTGGGGACTCCAGCGCCCCCTGCAGGGACACACGGGGGACTCCAGCGCCCCCTGCAGGAACACACTGGGGACTCCAGCGCCCCCTGCAGGGACACACGGGGGACTCCAGCGCCCCCTGCAGGGACACACGGGACTCCAGCGCCCCCTGCAGGGACACACGGGGGACTCCAGCGCCCCCTGCAGGGACACACGGGACTCCAGCGCCCCCTGCAGGGACACACGGGGGACTCCAGCGCCCCCTGCAGGGACACACGGGGGACTCTGGTCGGTGGTCTCTGCCTATCAAAGTTCCTCCTAACAGACCCCAGGAGACTTGTCGTTGTTTTGTTTTTCTACCTCACACCTGTGCGTGTGCAAAATGTCGCCGTTTTTCATAAAGGAACAGCATTTTGTCCGTTTCCATGACGACAGAGCGGGCGCTCTTTATTGCAGACAAAATGCAACAACCAGGTTAACGGTCGTGTAAACGGTTTAAGAACTGAAGTTATGAAGATGTGTAAAGTCCACTGTCCTTTGATGTCACCCAGGGCCTCCTCCCAACACTGCCAGGGGCCCCGCTGCAGGTCCCTGGACCCCACTTTTGACCCCCTCTGACCTTGATGGATGCCCTGTGTGAGTCGAGCTTAATGGACGATGTCGTAGCCGGCTGTATATTTATTTGCGAGCGCTTCAGCCGCATCAAAAACAGTCACTTAACAGCAGCAGGATTTATGGTGTTTGTGCAGCAAATTGGCCTTTGATGGTTCCCACGCAGGAGCCGGCTTCTTCCCCACGGAGACTAATGGGGTCCGCTCTAATGGCGTCCCTCAATCACCGCGGCGAAATATGAAACATGAGCGCGCAGGACCGCAATTAGCAAAACAACACGGCGAGATAACGGAGGAACGCTTCTCGCCGGGTCATGTTGCAAAAAACGAGAGCGGCTCGTTTTCTTCTCTCCCTCTCTCTCTCTCTCTCTCTCTCTCTCGTCTTCCTTCTCTTTGGGAGGGGGGGGGGGGGGCGAGGAGGGGGGGGGGAGTTAAACTGATAAATTAGACCTCATTTATTGGACAACAGTTTGAGTCGATACCCAGGGGCCTCCGCTCTGCAGCGTGGACCAGACTCCAGAGCCGCTAATTGGTTCGCTCTGTTTGGATGGAGGGGGTGTTTACAGGAGCGGGGGGGGGGGGGGCGGGGCCGACGGGATGGCACACACACACACACACACAGAGTTACTGTTGTCTCAGTGCAAACGTCCACGGCACACGCCATGAAAACGGACGAGACAAGCGGCTGATTTGACAGGCCGGGCGGAGGGGTGGAGGCTGTTCTGTTCTGGGGGGGGGGGGGGGGGGGGGGGGTTCTAAGGGGGGTGGAGGAGTCATGTATAGATTTTTGTGTCTGTTGTTTTGGCTTATTTGTGTGCTTCTTTTACTCAGTCAATCAAATTTAATTGACACCGCTGGGCTGGGGCCGGGGGCCCCGCGGCATGCTGGGATGACAGGCCTTTAATGCCAAAGAGGGGAGAGGAGGTTCTTCTGCCTGTGAAGGATGGAGGGGGGGGGGGGGGGACACTTCCGGCGCCCGTCAACAGCATTAATTGATGTAACAACAGTGATGATGGATCCTAATAAATTCAACCTTTAAGAAAAAAAAGCTAATTGGACGGCGTCCCGGTCAAAGCGCCGCCGCTGATAAACACCATTTGTCTTCCGCGGCGGCCTGCAGACGACACGCCGCCTCCTTCACATACTGATCACAGTCTGCATTTGCATGTTTGGCCTTCAGGAGACGAAACGCCGAGAGCAACAAGTGTTCTCCGTTCTGTTCTTCCAGAAGAGACGAAGTCGGCCTTCTTTATCCTGACCGAAGACGCCGAGCCGCCGTCTCCTCCGCCATCCGTCTCCTCACGCCATCCGTCTCCTCACGCCATCCGTCTCCTCACGCCATCCGTCTCCTCACGCCATCCGTCTCCTCACGCCATCCGTCTCCTCCGCCATCCGTCTCCTCCACCCCTGAGGATTCACAAACTTTAAACCACAGAGGAAAACTCCCTGAAGGGCCCCGTTTATTAGTCAATGAAGAGTCAACCAATCCGTCTACGGGAGAGAAAAACAGGAACATTTGGGACATCGCCAACGTATCGCTGCAGGCAGGCGACCACGGCGTTCTGTGGACATGCAGGAGAGACGCCACTCTCCATGTTATCGTGTTAGATTAGCTTACATGTTGCTGCTCATCAGGGTTTCTTCACGTTCGACAAGTCAACAGAAAAAGACTCAGAGGACGAGTGAGGATGAGAATCCCTGAGCTCGACTTGATTTAAAGTCCAAATGTGAATATGGGACAGAAGAACCAATCAACTGCCGTCTTAACGAGCTCCTGGTGACGTCTGCGGTGGCGGGCTTTTTAAAGGCGAGGAATCAAACAGCTCTCTTCTCTATTTAAGTATTTAAGTAATTGTTACGTGCAGTTCGCTCTCTCTCTCTCTCTCTGTCCTTGATTGTCCCTTGACTTTTCTTCATGCACAGAGAGCAGACTGCGCTGTAGTTCCCCTGCACGGCCAGCGGGGGGCAGCATTGCAGCAGCATTGCAGCAGCAGAAAGGAGCAGAGCTGCAGCAGCAGCAGTTTGGCATTTAGCTCGTCTGTCACGCAGTCGATTTGTTGATTGTGAGCATGAAAACAGCAGCGGCACCTTGTTAAAGTGTTTGTTTGGCCTTCAGACTGTTTGCCCCCCCGCCCCCCCTGCCCCCGCCCCCCCCCCCCCCCCCTCAGGAAACTCCCGTCTTATTTTAATTTGCCTCTGTAATAGACAGTGGGCTCTGTTTCTCTGTGACCCCGAGAGGAGGAGGAGGAGGAGGCTCGTCTGTAAAATGTCAGAAATACTCGACTCCTCCACTCAAACACATCATTGATTTTTTTTTTTTTTTCTTAAAAGTTGTTGGTCAGGAGGATTTCAGCTTCTTCTCTTCTTAAAGACTGAAAAGAAGAAATCAGGTCACCGTTTCTTTAAATCAGAAAGACGTAAATTTAACTTATTTTCTTTTTAAGCTGCGTTTAAAAATGTCACCAAACACGTCGTCACACGAGAGGCAAAATATGATTCGTTAATGGGAACATACTTTTTATTAATTCACGTATTGAACATCAACTTTCTGCTCAAATCTGAACTTTTAATTGATCTTCTGCTTCGTAGCATCAACGCTGTTTGTTTTTGTTTTGAACTGAAATCACGTGAAGAACGACTTCCCAACTCGGAAACTTGGACCATCAGAGGAGCACCTGAAGGCAGCACGATTCTCTCTGCTACTGTCGCGCTTCCCCTTTAAATATGGACTTGTCCTTGAAATATGTACTTGTCCTTTAAATATAGGACTTGTCCTTTAAATATGGGACTTGTCCTTTAAATATGTGACTTTTATTAAATATGGACTTGTCCTTTAAATATGGACTTGTCCTTTAAATATGTGACTTTTATTAAATATGGACTTGTCCTTTAAATATGGGACTTGTCCTTTAAATATGTGACTTTTATTAAATATGGACTTGTCCTTTAAATATGGACTTGTCCTTTAAATATGTGACTTTTATTAAATATGGACTTGTCCTTTAAATATGGACTTGTCCTTTAAATATGGACTTGTCCTTTAAATATGGGATTGTCCTTTAAATATGGGATTGTCCTTTAAATGTGGGACTTTTCCTTTAAATATGGACTTGTCCTTTAAATATGGACTTCTCCTTTAAATATGGACTTGTCCTTTAAATATGGACTTGTCCTTTAAATAGGGGACTTGTCCTTTAAATAGGGGACTTGTCCTTTAACTTGTCCGCTGTGGTTCACGGTGTGTAAAAAGTTTTGGGGGTAAACACGCTGAAGTCTGTCAGTTATTTCCGACAGCGGAGCCTCAAACCTCAGAGCGCTCGTTCTCCTCCCGTCTGTTATCTCCTCCTCAATGAAATAATAGTCAAATAAAACTCTCTCATTTTGCTGAGGGGTCCCCCAGGAGCCTCTTAGGGGCCCCTGAGGGTCCCCAGACCCCACTTTGGGAGCGGTGGGTCGGCCCTGCGTTTACAGGACGCGGTAATGATGCTTGTTTGTCCGGCGGTCTGTAAATCACACCGACATTAGAGCTGTCACAGGATCCACTGGAGACACAGCAGACCATCACTAATACCCCCGACCCCCGAGACCCCCCCCCCCTTACGGATCTATAACCAACCCAACAAATAAAAACACTTCAGAGACGCTGCAGGAGAGAGAAAAGTAGTTTTAAACCCAAACAGACCATCTTTAAAAGGAGCCAGGAGGTAAAACTCAGCAGGTCATTTAAACTGCTGAGTCATGGAATACACTGTGAACAACATTACCGTCTTCAGGTGGCTGTTTTTTTAAATCGCTAACACAGCTAGCTAACCTTCAGGTGACTGTTTTTTTAAATCGCTAACACAGCTAGCTAACCTTCAGATGACTGTTTTTTTTAAATCGCTAACACAGCTAGCTAACCTTCAGGTGACTGTTTTTTTAAATCGCTAACACAGCTAGCTAACCTTCAGATGACTGTTTTTTTAAATCGCTAACACAGCTAGCTAACCTTCAGGTGACTGTTTTTTTAAATCGCTAACACAGCTAGCTAACCTTCAGATGACTGTTTTTTTTAAATCGCTAACACAGCTAGCTAACCTTCAGGTGACTGTTTTTTTAAATCGCTAACACAGCTAGCTAACCTTCAGGTGACTGTTTGAACCGTCACTCCATGTCGTACTGCAAGGTGAGAAGAAGACACGTCGGGATTCATCCACACTGAGACAGACGGATGTTTGGGAGGGTGGAGGTGAGAGAAGGCCGCCATCTTTGCGTTTGGTCCGGGAGGTTGATCAGAAGATCGGGTAAAGGGAGTCTCAGACTGGACCAACAGGAAGTAACGATTTCTTTCAACCAATCGGATCGGTACCCTTGGCAACGCAACAAAGTGTATGGATCAGTTATTTTGACTCCTCCTCCTGAGTCTAAAACAAGATTATTTTTTTGGCGTCTCAGTGTACGGCAGGACGCTAAGTCATGAACCTTCGACTGTATTTATGAAAATAGTTCATGGTTAAACTCTTTGTAGGGATTTTGTGCGGCTGCGGGGTTTGATCCCTTTCTCCCGCAGCCACGTGTCCGATGTGTCCTTGGGCAAGACGCTTAACTCCAAGTTGCTCCCTCTGCTTCATCGGCGGTGTATGAATGTGTCATTAGCGCCTGTTTAATGACTCATTTTATATTCTCTTTAAAATGAAGGTTTTAAAACGTCTAATTGACCCTTTAAATATAAACGTGGTCGTTGTTTGTTAAAATAGAAATGTTCTTCTTCTCTCTCTCTTCGACCTCAGCTGTGTGTTTTTATTTTCTGCAGCTTCTTCATTCATTACGGCAGCTTCACTGAGAGAGCGCCGGCTTTTATTGGCACCGCCGCCTGAGAGACGAACCTTTAAACTGAGAGAGAGAGAGATGGACGTTCAGACGGTACACACACACACACACACACACACACACACACACACACACACACACACACACACACACACACACACACACTCACAGGGCTGCAGATAGACACATTTCCAGCACTTGGCTCCGAGTGTGTGTTTTGATATTTATTGGGAAGCGACGGCTCCTTTAACCTCACACATCGACCGCCCAGCGCTCCCATTAAAGCTGACTGGGATGTCTGTAGGGAGTGTGTGTGTGTGTGTGTGTGTGTGTGTGTGTGTGTGTGTGTGTGTGTGTGTGTGTGTGTGTGTGTGTGTGTGTGTGTGTGTGTGTGTGTGTGTGTGTGTGTGTGTGTGTTGGGGAATCTTTAAAAGGCAATAGGTTGCTTCTTGTAGTGTTTACGGGCTGATATCTCCGTCTGCAGTGTTTACTGTAAGTCCATCAGAGGGCGCTCATAAAAAAACAAACTATTTTAAAGACTTTTATTCGTCCTTGATTCTTAAATACGGCGTGTAATAATCTTTAAGCTGCATTATTTTAACTGGCCAGCAGGGGGCGCCACTGATTGCAAACTGCTTACTTTTATTTCCATGTGTGCGTGGAAAACTCAACAATCCCCTCCAAGTTTTAAAAAAGTCTTTGAAGCTCTTTTTATCACTTAATTTTTTTTCTGGTTCTTAGTTTTGTACCAAGCTGCACAAATCAAATAGATCTCGATAAATTTTAAATCGGCTATTCTTCCTTGAATTCCTTGAATTTCCCTCGGGATCAATAAAGTATCTATCTATCTATCTTCTTTGTCAACGTGCCATAAAAAGTTACAGGCTAACTAAAGAGCGCTAACATTAGCATGCTAACATAGCAGCGCCGGTCACAGACAGCTGCAGCTCGAGCCAATTCTGTCCTGAACTCCTTCATGTGACCTTGAGTGTAGAGGAGGTTTGGAGGCGTGTCTCTGGAGGGGGCGTGGCCTAACAGCAGCTTGTTTTGGTTTCATGCTCAAGGGCGACACCTACTGGATCAAAAAGTCGCACATGCTCTAAATGCTTTTCAAACTCTTTCATCTTTGATTGGTTCTCATCAAGTGTTCAAAATATTTTACTTCATCATAAAAATGAAAAACTTAAAGTCGTTTTAGACGCTTTTATTTGGCACATTTCATAAAAATAAAACAGAATCAACTCTCAAACGTGAACCCGTCCATCGGTCCTGTGAGACATGCAGCAATGAATACATCCGAAGGGATCCGAGCGGCGAGCGTGGTCACTTGGTCGGGCAGAACGGGCAGGAGTTGTTCTTGCTGGACTGCAGCCACACTCGGATGCAGTCTTTGTGGATGACGTGCGAGCAGCTGAGCGGGTGGCGGCAGTCTGGATCCACGTGGTTCTGACACATCAGGCAGAGTTTACGGGGTCCCACGCTCTGACCGCCGCCGCCGCCCGCCGACACCCCCCTTTGAGGAGAAGATGCAGGTCTCTGGATGGGGCCGGGTGGAGCGGGCCGGCTGATTGGACCGGGAGCCGGCCTCTCGCTCTGGGCCAGCTTCACGCCGACCTGCTCCGTGACGTCCTCCATGGACATGCCGGCCAACGTGCCACGCGACATCTTAACCTGCTGCAGCAGCGACATCAGCTGGGCCCTGTTGCATTGTGGGAAATGAGTCCCGAGCTTCTCCAGGACTTTGTCCAGCTTGCCGGAGGAGGACGGAGCAGCGGCAGCCGCGGAGGGAGGCGGGGACGGAGACACCGGCGGAACGGGAGGAGACGGCGAGAGGCTGGGAGGCGGAGTCACCCTCAGCTGCGCTCTGATGTGAGGCTGGAACGGAGACGGAGGCCGGTGCTGGGGCGGCGCCTGGAAGTGGTGCGGGGGTGGCGGGTAGCGGTGGTGGTAGAGGTGGGGGGGCTGCTGGTAGAAGTGTGGGTGTCTCTGAGGAGGTCGGCTCATCGGGTGCGGAGGAGGCGGGGCCATGAACTGAGGGCGGAGCAAAGGCGGCATCACCTGATTGAATCTCAGGTCGGCCTGTCGGGAGGGGAGAGAGAAAAATCAGAACCAACGTTTACGACACGTAAAAGAAAAAACACAACCAAGAAATGATCCGATGTAGAAGTTTTATATTCCGGTTGCCATGGTAACAGAACAGGCAGTAATCACCGATTGATTTTATACTCGAGTCTAAGTTAGAGTTAAAGTTCTGCCGACGTGACGACCTTCACGCCAGCACAGATCAAGTCCGTGCAGCGCTGCACGTCCGCCCTGTCGCCATGGCAACGCTGCTCTGTTACTTTTACCCCGTTTTTTTAAAGACTTTTTAACACTATCTACTCCTGGACGCCGCGGCGCCGCAGACGAGCGTGGAGCGTCCTGACAGGACTCACCGTGGGGAGCTGAGGCAGAGGCGGCACGTTGATCCTGGGGAGCGACTCTAAATCTCGACCCTGCTGCAGCTGCTGCAGAACCTCCTGGAAGCGAGCCTGCAGCTCGGCCTGGCTCCTCCGCACGGCGCCCTCCTTCTTCTCCCACTTCTGCCGCTCGTGAGGGTACTGCTGCGGGAACTCGTCCCTGAGAGCGTTCAGGTACTGCCCCACCTGAGACCAGAGTCAGAGGGTCAGAGAGTCCGCCGTCCGTCACGTGTCAGGATCTAAAGAGGCGGGGTCGACTTACCTCTTTGAGCCAGGCGTCGATGCGCTCCATGGCGACGTCTCGCTGCTTCTCCACGGCGGCGATCTCGTCCTTCAGCGCCCGCAGCTCGGCCTCCTGCGCCTCCCTCCTCACCTGCTCCATCTCCTGCCTCAGCTCCTCCAGCTCCTCCTGCCACCTGCTGTGCTCCTCGCTCTGCTCCTTCTCCAGCGCGCTCAGCCTCGCCGTGTTCTCGCTCAGCTCCTTGTCCAACCTGAGGAGAGAGAGAGAGCGAGCGAGCCAGCGCGTCACACGGGGATCTGGACCGCCCATCGCAGAACCTGCAGGGTGCTAATGTTCTGTACCTGTTCCTCTCCTCCTCGGCTCTGTTCTTCTCCGAGGTCATTTCCTGTTTCTTTGCGAGGAAGTTCTTCCTGGCGGCCTTCGAGTTGTTCAGCTGCAGTTTCACCCGCAGAGACTCCAGTTTGTCCAGAAGAGCCTGAACGCAACGTTAAATACACACCTGTAACATTCAACCTGTGTGTGTGTGTGTGTGTGTGTGTGTGTGTGTGTGTGTGTCTCACCTGGTGCTGCCGGACTGCTTCCTCCTTCTTCTTCTGCAGTTGTAGTTTCTCCCTCTCCTTGGCCCGCTCCTCCTCGTCCTGCGTCTTCATCAGACCGCTGTGCCGCTCCGTCAGCGTGGCGCTGTACTCCAACATGGCCGCCACCTGGCTCTCCCAGTCCGGATCCGTGTTGACGCCCTGCTCGTCCGTGCTGCCGTCCGTCTGCACGGCCTGAGTCCTCTGCAGCAGGTCTAGGAAACCAGGAAACAAGGAAAGAAAGAGGCAAAATAAGAAAACTAAGGAGGAGAGTAACTTAAAGAAAAGAGTGAAAACTGCCAGAAAACAAAAAAGTAGGTGAGAAGTAAACAATAACAATGAGGGAACAAAACATTATGACAAACTCAGCCGCTGAGGTTCATGGGTATTGTAGTTTTGACAGATAACAGCCCTAACAGAGCTTCCACAGTTACAGAAGCTCCTGAAGGAGTGATGTTTATGATCATGTATTAAATGTGTTCCAGTGTTTTCTTCTTCTTCTTCTCTGCTTTAACTCGTCGTTAGCATTTAGCCTCGTTGTGGTATTTTTTATTTTACTAAAATAAATAGCTTAAAACTTCTTCTTTCTAAAAGTGCTCTTACCTTCTACTGTCATGTTTGCTAAGACCAGCTCCAGGTCCTCCTCCGGGATCAGATTCTGGACTCGATGCTCTTCTGATGCTAACCCGTTAGCCTCCATGCTAACACAGCTACAGACCAGAAAGTTAGCTTTTTCCTCACCCGGAAGTGCCGATATAACCTCGAAAGTGAACTTAAAACGATAGACAGGAGTGTCAGCGGTAAGTGTGATCTGAAAAGTTACCTTAAAGTAATATTTTATCTATTTCAGAGGTCGTTTAACTCCTGTTGAACAGCATGATTCAAAGTTAGCCGACACTGATTCGCTAACGACACGGAAATGATCAAAAAGCGCGTCCTGACAAAGATCGTCTATAAAAGAAACACGTTTTTTTTTTCTTCTTTAAAACTTTATTAACTACAACAGAAGCGTAACACAAACATACAAAATATACATTAAACACAACTAAGCAATTTAAAATGACATATTTACATAAATTGTTTTATTTAATTATATCTTTAAGTATCTTAATGTATT
>NC_136691.1:55959430-55981930 GCF_947650265.1 Symphodus melops
TCATCCTCTCTGTCAGGAGCACACACACACACACGCACGCTCAGAGCGCGGCCGGGGGTCTGGCGTTGGAGGCGAGGAGCTGTCAGATGAGTTGGGGGGCGGGGGGGGAGAGAGAGGGGGGGCTGTCGGGAGCTGCAGACGAGGACGCAGTAGAGTTACAACCAACATTTATTTGGAGCCGACGAGAGTTTTGCCGCCTGTCAGGAGAGTTTTGGTTCTCTCTCTCTCTCTCTCGCTCGCTCGCTCGCCCGCTCGCTCTCTGACATCAGCAACAGAAAACACACAGCGGCTCTTTTTTCTGGAGCCAAAAACACAGAAAACAGAGACGAGAGTTTTACTTCAGGCGGCTGCAGCAGCTGTAGGATCTGCACGCCACGAAGTCACCGAGCAGAACGACACGTGTTAATATTGATTTATATATATTTATTAATATTTTATTTCTTTAAGTCTGATCGATATGGACTAAAACATCTGTCTGTTTCCAAACACGTAAAAAGAAACGCGTCTTAAATCACTCAGAGTAAAAAGACTCCACACGAGAGCGTAGGACTTATTAGATGAGACACACACACACACGCACACACACACACACACACACACACACACACACACAGATTTGTGATCACATGATGACGTTTCCTCCTGAGCTTGTCTCAGAGTCTCTGCTGTGGCTTTGTTAAACCACGCTGCCCCCTGTGGGCCACCAGCAGGAACAGCACGGCCTCTGTGACAGATACTCAGGCCTGCTTTATGTGTGTGTGTGTGTGTTAGTGTGTGTTTGTGTGTGTGTGTGTGTGTGTGTGTGTGTGTGTGGATAATTAAAGATGAGATCAAATCAGCAGCTTTTCAGTCTGATTGGAGAAACCGGCTTTAAGAAGCACCTGAGTGAGAACGATGCATTCAAAGACCTTTCTGAACAGTGAGACACGGTGACGACGTCGCTGCTGCCTTTCCTGCTTTAACTCCTTCGTTCTTTATTCTCTTTATATCGCAGACAAACAACTTCTTCTCTCTAATCACGAAACTTTGCTTCGCAGAGTTGATTCTCTTCATTCTCGAACTTGTTCAGATAAAATTCTTTTATCTTTTGAAACATGGAGAGAGGTTAGAACGCAGAAAGCTTTACAGACCCATGCAGAGCTGGCTAAACACTGAAGCTACAGTGTCCACCACATGCAGAGCTGGCTAAACACTGAAGCTACAGTGTCCACCACATGCAGAGCTGGCTAAACACTGAAGCTACAGTGTCCACCACATGCAGAGCTGGCTAAACACTGAAGCTACAGTGTCCACCACATGCAGAGCTGGCTAAACACTGAAGCTACAGTGTCCACCACGTGCAGAGCTGGCTAAACACTGAAGCTACAGTGTCCACCACGTGCAGAGCTGGCTAAACACTGAAGCTACAGTGTCCACCACATGCAGAGCTGGCTAAACACTGAAGCTACAGTGTCCACCACATGCAGAGCTGGCTAAACACTGAAGCTACAGTGTCCTCCACATGCAGAGCTGGCTAAACACTGAAGCTACAGTGTCCACCACATGCTGACCTGTGTGAGAGGAGGGGGCGGAGCCAGACAGCTCTCTGTGATGATTAGAGTTTAGACTGCAGTACTCATTTTAAACACTAGGGGGCGGAGCTACAGACTGCTCCTTTAAACTGCTCAACAACATGTAGACTAAGAGTTAGACTCACATCAGGAGGATTTTACAAACCAGGAAGTGAGTTTAACTTGAAGGTGTGAGGAGAAGTTTGGTTTCTGACTAACTTCCTGTTAGTCTGTGTTTGGTTTTGTTTTTTTGCTCATGTCACCGGATCTTCCTCTTTGCTTCTGGAAGCTCTGAACATTTTTTTATTATTATTATTTTCCTGCCTCTGAAATTTTGTTGCGTTTTCCCCGCCATGCCTTCCTGCACCCAGGAGATTGAGGAGGTAGGACCTGCCCCGTCTGTCCGTGTGTGTGTGTGTGTGTGTGTGTGTGTGTGTGTGTGTGTGTGTGTGTGTGTGTGTGTGTGTGTGTGTGTGTGTGTGTGTGTGTGTGTGTGTGTGTGTGTGTGTGTGTGTGTGTGTGTGTGTGTGTGTGTGTGTGTGTGTGTGTGTGTGTGTGTGTGTGTGTGTGTGTGTGTGTGTGTGTGTGTGTGTGTGTGTGTGTGTGTGTGTGTGTGTGTGTGTGTGTGTGTGTGTGTGTGTGTGCATCCACCTGCCTGTCTGCCTGCTTCACTCCTCTTCAGTTGCATTTCCATCTCTCTGTCAGAACTTTCACCACACGCTCGCTCCTCGTTGGTTTCCATGCTGTGATTTTTCTCCCGCTCTCAAAGCGTCACATGATCACTTCCATGAGTCGGTTTGTCAATAAAGCTTTGATTGTTCAAATGTACCCGTGGACACGATGTTTAACCTGAGCCTGGGCGCTCGGCGAGAGACGAACCTTTTCATGTGACACTTTCTGTTCTCATCAGACTCTCCTTTAAACGGCTCATTTAACGTCGTGTTTGTTGTGTAAACATCAATAACTTCAACCAATCGACTCGTCTGAAGCGTGACCGCTGCGTTTGATGAGCGTGCGGGATGTCGGCGTCGAATCGATTCTGAAACATCGGCTTCATGCCGCGTTATCGGCCGGCGTGCTGAAGTCCTTCAACAGAGCCAAGGTCGTCCGAGGTCGAATCGATGCGGCCCGGCTTTAAAGTGGAATCAAAAATAAAAGTTTGATTTGACTGATGTTGAAGGAAGTCGGTATTTTAAAAGCTGACAAACACAGACGTCAGGCTCGCATCGTGCACTTGTTGAAAGTGAAAGTGAAAGTAAAAAAGTTATGAACGTTGAAATTCAAAGTGTGTTCAGAGATATTCAAAATGACGATCTTTATTAAACTAAACGGCCGTTGCAGAAGCTGCACGTCTCGGCTCACAGGAAGGTTTCTCAGGTGGGAAATGTTGACACGTTCAGTGATCTGAGTAAAGTCATGTTTAGGATCTGAGGGGTTCAGACCGTGGAGGATTAATCTGATCATCTGAATCCAAACGGCAGATTTGAAATGTTTGTTTGTTTGTTTGTTTGTTTGTTGTAGCTGGAGGTGAAAGTCCAACAGGGAGAGAGAGACTTTGAGCAAATCTCTAAAACCATCCGCAAAGAAGTCAGCAGGTTTGAGGTGAGACGATGGATGAGTGATGGATGAATGATGGATGGATGGATGATGGATGGATGAGTGATGGATGATGGATGGATGAACGATGGATGGATGGATGATGAATTGATGGATGGATGATGGATGGATGGATGATCGATGATGGATGGATGAATGATGGATGGATGTTGGATGGATGTTGGATGGATTGATGAATGATGGATTGATGGATGGAGGATGGATGGGTGATGGATGTTGGATGGATGATGGATGAATGATGGATGGATGGATGGAGGATGGATGGGTGATGGATGGATGATGGATTGATGGATGGATGGATGAATGATGGATTGATGGATGGATTGATGGATGGAGGATGGATGGGTGATGGATGATTGATGGATGATGGATGGATGATGGATGGATGGATGGATGATGGATGGATGGATGGATGATGGATGGATGATGGATGGATGGATGATGGATGGATGGATGGATGATGGAT
Organism: Symphodus melops; assembly: GCF_947650265.1. Lineage (NCBI taxonomy): Eukaryota > Metazoa > Chordata > Actinopteri > Labriformes > Labridae > Symphodus > Symphodus melops. The sequence goes on from NC_136691.1 coordinate 55,963,064, forward strand.
GGATGATGGATGGATGGATGATGGATGGATGGATGGATGATGGATGGATGATGGATGGATGGATGATGGATGGATGATCGATGATGGATGGATGATGGATGGATGATGGATGGATGGATGGAGGATAGTTGGGTCAAAAATGAAACTGTCTTAAAAAACGGGACCTGTCTTTTGTTTGTGAACAGAAAGAGAGAGTGAAGGACTTTAAAGCGAGTATTATTAAATACCTGGAGTCCCTGGTTCAGACACAACAGCAGGTAAACACACACACACACACACACACACACACACACACACGTTTCTTTTATTATAAGAGCAGGAAGTGGTGACAAAACGTAAACGCCAACAACTCCACAAACTGAAACTAAACGGTTGCCGAGCAACCCGAACATTCCATTCTCCTGTTGGTGTCCATGGTAACCGCAGAGCAACTCCTCTGCCTCTGTCCACCGAGCGTCTCTGTCTGTTCAGTTGTTTTCAGCGAGTCGAGCTTTGACGTGTTTGTGAATTAGACGATATTGATCGACCAATCAGAGGGAAGCTGTGGAAGCACATGACGTTGTGATTTATGTTTACAGTGTTTTTATATTTGTCTCCTTCAGCTGATTAAATACTGGGAGGCCTTCTTACCCGAGGCGAAGGCCATCTCATAGAGTCCACACAAACACAACAGACAGTCCTGACTGGCTCCAGTCAAACTGCACTACCCATAATGCACCAGTCCCCTCGGATCACCCTCTTCCTCCTCCTGTCAGCGCCCCCGAGTGAAGAAGAGGAGCGAAAAACAAAAGTCAACAGCCAAACTCCGACCAACATCTTCTTCTTCTTCTTCTTCTTCTTCTGCTGCTGCTGAACTCTGTGATGCGTTCAAGTCCTGTGGGAATTCTTAGCTTCTGCATTGTTGAACTTCACACGTTTGTTTTTGAGGGTGATCTGAATGAAGGCTGTCAGATTAAAAAAAATGTGAAGTTCGAGTTACGACGGGGTAACTTTTAAATCAAAATTTAAAAAAAAGTGATTTTATATTAATCCCATGCAACCTGAACGCAGCACGAGTCATGCATGACCCTGGTGATGGGTTTGTTTGTTTTTCTGCACATAATTAGATTGTAACACGGCGTCCTTTTTAAACGACCACATCGCTGTCATTCGTTTAACGCGACACGAGGGGGACGTGACGGCGGTCGAAGAATGACCTCCGTTACCCTCAACAAACACACACATACTTATTCAGAGATAAAGAAATACTATATCGTCTTCCCCCCGTGAGTTCTCTCTTACAATGTATGGAAGCACATTGTGGCCAAAATGTGGAGGGAAAAAACGTAAAATGAAGAAATTTTTAAAAAAAAAGTCAATATTTAAAAAGTGCGTTTGAGATGTTGAAGAGATTTTGAAGACAAAGTCACAATTATGGGACAATGAATGTATATTAAAAAAAAAAAAGAGAGAGAGCTTTACTTGTACCAGTCTGAAGCTCTCTGATTGGACGTGTCTTGCTGCAGGGTTCTCTGGGAAATGTAGTTCTTTGTTTTCTTTTTTGTCCCCCCCCCTCCTCCATGCAGCGTCAACCTTAAGATTTCTTTCAGTAAAGCAGCTTCTGTCTTTGTGTTTTATAAGCAGGAATATTACAGTTTTATTCTCCCGTTGTCGAGCACTATGGGTTGCCGTGGTAACAGCGCTAACAGCAGATCTTAACGACGCATTAAATTCCCCTCTCCGTCAAACTACCCGAGCTTTTCTGGGCGTCATTTTGAAAAGGACGGGGCCCGACTGCAGCCTTTTTCGCTCTGTTGTGTCTTGTACTTCCTGTCACCTGTTCAGTCTCCTCGCTTCCTGGCATACCTGTCAAAATAAGAGCCTTTCTTTTTATATTTTGTTGCTGTATGACCGAGAAGTGAAGGCAACACTTTGAGTTTGAGAACGTCGTTGAGGCGAAGAGAGCGGAGAAGGAAGAATCTCACCTCCTGATGTCGTTCACGGCACGAAACATTTCAGCTCTCAAGGTCGTGACCTTTCCTTTTTTTATTATTATAAAGGAGAGAATAACGAACCGTCGTGCCCACCTAGCGTTTGTTTCTGAGCGCCGCCATCTTTTCTTCTCGTGTTCAGTCCGTCTACAGAAAAAGCATGGCGTCTCGCTTTCATTTTTCTTGCAGCCGTTCTGAGCGCTCAAGTTCAAAAGAAAAATTTTATTCGTTAAACTTTTTTTAAAATTTTTTTTTAAAGAATTTCAGCTTTTCATAAAGGTGCTTTTGGCGTCATCGCCGCTCTTTTTTTCCCCGCTGTAGTTTATCCGCTTACAGATCGAGTCTTTTACCTTCACTCATCTCAAACAAATAAAAAAAAGTAACGGAGCAGTGTCGGTCGGTCATGCCGTCGTCATGGAGACGGGATGGGCGATGTCTCTGCAGAGATCCGGTCTGTAACGTTATCAGACGTCCTGGTGTCGTTCTTCCTCCTCCTGAAAAACTCCGAGACGAATCAAACGGCTTTAAATATTTCATTTCTCGCCGCTCGCTGACGCTAACGCTAACGTGCTGCGGATATGAACAGACTGAAGCTTGAGTCAGATTTCAGAGCGTCGATGCGAGTGATTGACAGGTGACAGAGTGTGTGTGTGTGTGTGTGTGTCTGTGTGTGTGTGTGTGTGTGTGTGTCCGTCCAGAGAGCAGCCTCAGACTGTGAGGATTATTTTTACCGGCTGTGTCTCTTCGTGTTGATCGGCGTGAGCGGCCGCGCTTCACTTGATTTTTAGTGCCGTTGAATTTAAAGCACATTTCATTATTTTTTTTGTTTTAAATCCTGAATCTTTCAAAAAAAAAAAAATCATTTCTGTCTTTTCCTGGATTAAAAACTGGAGACATTTAAATGATCCTTCTTCTTTCTCTCTTCAATCATATAAGACTGTAAGTGTTGATTGCCTCCCTTTTGTTTGTCGGTTTATTCCTCTTGTTGCCGCCTGATGATGGTTCAGTTTGATTTGATTCTCACAGATGTTGAAATGCTTCCTCTGAGCAGATTCTTTTTATTTTATTTTTTATTTTATTTTTTTTAAAGCTCTTTTGGTTTTGACGTGACATTCCTGCAGCTCAGCAGACGTTTCCGAATTTAATTACAATAAAGGAATGTATCTCATCTGGAGTTCACTCATTCTTCTCTGATTTAAAATCCTGTTTTGGAGCTTCATGGCTCGTTTAGAAACTCGAAAGTCCATCCTCTGCCTGCTCCACTGGAGATGTTCCCTTCATGACATCACAAAGGGCAGTAGCCCCTCCCCCAGGTGAGTGACACTCCCACAGCTAGGTGTTTGTTGCAGACTTCCGGGACATTTCCATCTTAGTTTGCTCATGTGAAATTATTGTTCAGTTTGAGGTGTAAAATATTCCTTGAATGAAGTACTCAAAAGAAAAAGCAGACGTCAAAGATTCAACATTTAGAAAGTAAATAAGCAAGATGTAAAAAAACATAAAGACTACACAGTTAATAACAAAAAGTAAAAACTATTAAATTGTTACAATAAATCGGTGAATTACTGTTAATCCTGATTAGTCACGTTTATAATTTCCATTTACCACAAAACAGATTTAGTCATGCTTTTATTTTGAAATGTTAACAGGAAGCTGCGTCACCTGTCCTCCGTTTCTCACATGTAAAGTTTGTGTCTCATTCGGCTTCAGAGCCTCGAAGTGATGATCAGAGAGCGGAGGCTGGAACACATTCACGGACTGTCAGGAGGCTTCACACACACACACACACACACACACACACACACACGCGCGCGCGCGCGCTGTCAGAAAGGAGCCGTGCGTTGCTTTGCATTGTAGCTGTCACAGCATCGACTAGCTGTCATCGTCAGGCTGCAGGTTTCTGTGGAAGACGAACAAATTCACAAATCAGACTTTATTAAGAGACGCCAGAGTGTGTGTGTGTGTGCGCGCGCGCCAGGCTGTTCTATATCTTGGAATCCGCTTTTTGCAGCAGCTTGGAACATAAACTTTGTAAACTTCTGGAGTTTTCTGCGGATGGGACCTTAAAACATAAATGTAGCTGTTTGATGCTTTCCACCGGAGTTAGCCCGAATGCTAATTTACATCTGCAGTCCCTTTGCAGGTCACAAAACAACATATATAAAAACATACATCACTCAGTAAGTAACAAATAAAAATATATACTGCTCATGAAATGTCCATTTTGCGCGCACACACACACACACTTTGCCAGCCCCATGCGGAGATTACAAAAAAGTGATAAAGAGTAAATGACGATATTAGCGACAGATTTTTTTTAGATTAGCTTTGAAGCTACCAATTTATTTTTTTTATCTCTGCTAATGTTTGCACAATTTTGTTTAAATCTGTGAGAAATGATCAAATGTTACTTCAAATGAGGCAGATTGTTGCCTCGTGTTGATTCACTGTTGGACTAATTGTTAGTTGATGAATCTGCAAACACAACAAGGACAGAGAGACGGTCCATGAGAACGTGTCCTTCTCTAAAGCTAGCTAGCACGTTAGCATGCTTGCTTAACGACCTGAAACATGATTCTAGTTTAAAATGTAAAAAAACAACAACACTGCACAAAGCGACCGGACACCTCCGTCCACGTCCACAGATTTCATTCACTGAATTATTTTCACACCAGAGAATCTGAACAAACCAGGAGGTCAGAGAATAATCCGTCTCGTCCACTTCCTGACATGTAGAATTCTTCTAGAAGCATGTGGCACTTATTCCTAACTCGAGCCTCGCCGTCTCTCTCCGCTTGAGAATAATGTCGGTAAACCTGCATCCTTAACCTCCCACTATCACATCAGCTGAAGAGTAATGGCGCCCCCTCCTCCCCCCGCCCGCCGCCGCCGCCTGCCTCACCTCCACCTCTAAAATGTTCACGTTGACTCCAGAATAATGTATCTGCATGTGTTTTCCTCGCTCGCTCTCACCTCTCGCTCTCACATGACTCCAGAATATTTATTCCAGCACCTCCTGCCTCGACCCCCCCCCCCTCCCCGCCCCTCCCCGTCGCTATCGGCCCGCCGTTAGAGTAATGTTAGCACATCTGTTTCCGCTCAACCTCCCTAACCCCTCGATTTCCTCGCCACTTCAGGATAATGTAGGTGCATCTATTATCTGCGCCGCCGACTTTTTAGAATAATGTGGCCGCGTTTACAAGCGCAGCCGCTTCCTCCTTAAAGCTCGCGCACCAACGCCGCAGGGGCCCGCGGGGATAACAAAGCACCGACACAGCGAGGCCCTCAAAGTGCTTCAACAATCCTGCACATGTATTTATTGTTTTAGCTTTATCATTTGCACCAAATCACCAGATTTCGCTCCTTCCCTCCATCTTCTACTTTAACAGGTTTCCTCTTTTTTTTTTTTTTCCTCCTGCAGAGACACAAACACAGAGCGGAGGGAATGAAACAAAAAGCACTCGCTGAAAGATAACAGTGTTGTTGCAAGCAGCCGCGTTTATTTATCATATCTCCGAATGGCGGTGTAGCTGTTGTGCTGCGGTCAGGATACAGTGACCTTAGTTGATCAAATACCCCCCTCAGCAGCCTGATAAGAGGGCTAATATAACAGCGAGCGAGGGGGGAAGGCTGTACTGTAATTATTTCTGCGCTGTCAGAGGGGGGGGGGGGGAAACAAAGTACGCTCCCCCGACCCCCCGTGATTCAAATCTGAGCAGAGACTAAAAAGAAGAAGAAGAAGAAGAAGAGGAGGAGGCACGAACAACAACGCCAGTGTGACAAATATCAGGCAGCCGCAGAGACACGCCTGAAATTGGACCAGTTTGTCATGCACAGCGCTGACACACACACACACACACACACACACACACACACACACACACACACACAGAGGACTTAATTCAAACTTTACTGGTTACACACAAACACAAAATGTTCACTCAGTAGCTGAAGTAAAAAATCCTCTCTGACTTTTATATTTAATCTTTACCATAAAAAGTTCATTGACTCATTAAAGGAGCAGAGTTACAACTCTGCCCCCTGGTGTTTAAAATGAGTACTGCAGTCTAAACTCTAATCATCACAGGGAGCTGTCTCCCCCCTCCGCTCACACAGGTCAGCATGTGGTGGACACTGTAGCTTCAGTGTTTAGCCAGCTCTGCATGTGGTGGACACTGTAGCTTCAGTGTTTAGCCAGCTCTGCATGTGGTGGACACTGTAGCTTCAGTGTTTAGCCAGCTCTGCATGTGGTGGACACTGTAGCTTCAGTGTTTAGCCAGCTCTGCATGTGGTGGACACTGTAGCTTCAGTGTTTAGCCAGCTCTGCATGGGTCTGTAAAGCTTTCTGCGTTCTAACCTCTCTCCATGTTTCATCTCCAACATTGATCCTAGTTTGAGCAGCTTTCTGCTGCTGGAGCTTATTAGAAACATGCAGAGGCTTTTTAGCTCGGGTACAATCACTTCTATCTGAAGCAGTTCCACTGCCCGCTTCCATCGCTGCAACACCTGTTCACCTGATAACTGCTCTCATATCTGGCAAACCCAGGGGCGTCCAAAACGGCCTTCAAAGCCCCGCCTACCTTCTCTGGTCCAATCAGATCCAGAGCATTCAGGAGCAGAATCTAAAGTTAGAAGGAGGACATACTGGCTGCTGCATTGTTGGATTTTCTCACTTTTCTGTCATGTGATGCAAATGGACCAATCACAGTCCAGCTTTAATTACAGGAATAATTATGAGGCAGTTTTTGATTCTAAAGCCACCTTCGAAAACTAAATCCAGCCCAAGTTTGTTTGACCTTGAGGACAACAAACAAGAAACCCACCGCTGCTTTGTCGTCGAAAATAATTGTAAGAAGCCAAAAAAAAAAAAAGTCAATTGTGGCTTTTATTGTGAAGTCTGGAGGATGTATGGGCCGATGTCGCCCGGTGATAGATGACACGATACACGGCTTTCCTGATTTCGCAAATTTCTATGAAATGTGTCCTGAGTTGAGGAAGGCGAGGAGATAAGAGGCTGGAGGAGGCTCGCCGGCCAATAGGATTCATCCATTTCTGCCTCTTATCGGCTGATAGAGGAGGACCCTCGCTCCTCTCCTCCTTCCTGTCCTCTCCTCTCAGCTCCTTTCCTTTGCTTCTTCATCATCATCCTTTATCTCCGGTTTCCTCCTCCCGCTCTTCTCTCTGTCCTCCCTCTTGTCACAGATCGGTTGTTTTTCCTCCTCTTCCTCTTCCTCTTCCTCTCTCCTCCTCCGCTAACTTCCTCTCTCTCTCTCTCGTCATCTTATCGTCATCGCTTCTCTCTCTCTCTTTGTCTCCTGTTCACTTCTTCTGTTTCACAAAGACAACAAATGAAGGAGGACTGTTTTGAGATCGGACGCAGCAACGCTCTCTCAGCGAGTGTTTATTCAGCATGACTGAAGGAAAAAGTCAATTAATGAACATCAGGTGCTGAATTAAGATCAGTTTGAGATCTACGAAAAGAAGATTCAATTATCTCAAGAATCTCCACTACTGTCTCCACTGAGGGAGAAGCTGGAGTCCCTGCTGTGTTGTTGTTCGAGCTGTGTTTACATACGGGACGACTGGCTCCTCCCCTTTGTCAGTTGCCCCCTCCCCTTTGTCAGTGGGCTCCTCCCCTTTGTCAGTGGGCTCCTCCTCTTTGTCAACAGACTCCTCCCCTTTGCCAGCTGGATCCTCCCAATTGCCAGAGGGCTCCTCCCCTTTGTCGACTGCCCCCTCCCCTTTATCAGCTGGCTCCTCCCCTTTGCCAGCGGCCCCTCCCCTTTATCAGCTGGCTCCTCCCCTTTGTCAGTGTCTTGCTCTTAACGGTTGAAACGTTTCGTCTCCTCAGCTGTTGAAGTGCGTTCTGTTTTTGTGTTTTTACTTTATATTTCTCCGTTGAGGGATGAATGAAAGTTTATCGTCACTAAAGAACATATTTTATTACGTTTTAATGTAAAAGTCAATCTCGTTCAATATATTAATATTAATTAATGTTAATATCTTACACGTGTCTTTTTTCAGCTTTGTGAAAAATGAAGTTAAACGTGAGGGGAGGGGCGTTGGAGGCGTGTCTCTGGAGGAGGCGTGTCTCTGGAGGAGGCGTGGCCTAAACAGCAGTTTGTTTTGGACATCTCCTGGATCACATTCAGTCTTATTCCAGGTTTCTCTGCATGTAAACATCCTGATTCTGATCCAAACCAGGACGAGACTCAGAACCAGGATACTTTAAACGCTGTCGTCCATGTTTGTAGTCTTTGCTCACGCTGGCTTCGTTCACACAGACGGGACAGGGGCCCCGCTCGTCAGCAGGAAACTGCTTCAGACCCCAGACCGGTTTGTTGGGGCCTCTGAAGGATCACAAACCTCCTTGAAGAGGCCCCGTACAGGTTCTACCTCCTGGATGCATCAATAACGTAAGATTCACTAATTCATGTGGACCACTGTGATCTCAGACCCCCCCCCCCCCTCTCCCCGCCCCCCGCCCCCCCCCCGCGTCTCTGAAAACTGCCAGCGCTGCCGTTCATCCGGCCGGGACACTAGATCTTCTTAAAGACACTTCAACCCTTTTTTTTCCTCTTTTTTTTTTTTTTTTAAACATCCCTTAAAACAACATTGATTGTTTTCCACAACGACTTCCTGTCGCCGTGGTAATGATTATGCAGATGTGGCACAACCTTTCCGTTTGACGGGCGGTTCCCACGGGGGCGGCGGTGACACGGCGGCTGTTTGCCACGCGGACAGGCGACCGACATGTCCCCCCCCCCTCCCCCCAAACCCACCCGACCCGTCTCCTTGTGCTTAGTCCGGCCTTTTCCTGGACGCTTTAAATCAACACGGACGAATCCACGGAAACGTTTTTTTTAAAGTCACTCGTTCTTTAAAGTCTGAACGTTTTCATCACTTTTAATTTCAGACTTTAAATCTCAACTTTAACGTCTGAATAGACTGATGAGGCGAACAGATGGCCTAGCGGTCGGTCCTGGTCCCGTTCCTCTCTCTCTCTCTCTCAAACGTCAAAATACGTGCCGAGTTAAAGTTTTCAAATGGTGTTAAAATAGTTGAGTTAAAAGCCGCTGAACTGGACCCATGTGATCCAGGTTCTGGGTTCTGGATCAGCTGCAGGTCTTTGACTTCATGGACGAGTTTCTGCAGGTCGCACGTCCTCGGGTTCTGACCTTCCTGCGATGTCTCCAGTTTTTACTCGTTCATGTTCGAACCGAGGTCTGCCCTTTCAAAATAAAAGCAAAGAAGATCAACAACAGGTGAAATAAAACATCCAGTGGTGGACGGAGATTCGTTTCTAAATGACCTTTGAACCTCTCACATCCTGTTTGTCCTCTTTTGGATTCTCTTTGAAAACTGCAGATTTTTATCTCTCATTTAAAGTCGTCCCCGTCCTTAAACATGAACGCAGCCTTTTGTAGAGTCAACGTGTTTGTTCTCTCTGCTTCTCCTCCAATGACAGCCCCCGCTCGGATTTATTCTCTGCCATGATTGGCCGTCTGCCGTCTCATTGACAGCCAGTCTTCTTCATCATATCTCCACTTTTTCCTCCTTCTTCTCCTCCAAATCATTTTTCCTTTCATAGTAAGTTTTTTTTTTTCTCCCTCCTCCTCCGCCCCCCTCCGATCCGCCTCGGCCTTTTTTATTTGACGGGAAATATTCCAGCCGATGTGGGTTGGTTGTAGATCTCGGGGCCGTGGCAGACGTTATCGATCGGCCTGATTTGCATACATAAATCTATCGGCTATCTGACACTTGCCAATATTCTGGGCAGCAGGGAGTGGCGGTGCTGAGTCGGCCGGGTCACATTATCATTGGTGATGGAGCTTTGATGAAGTGTGACAGCGGCGAGCAGCTGCTGAGAGACTGCACTGTAAAAAATCACAGGTCAAGTTTAACGGCAGCGTGAGGCTCTTTAACCATGTTTAGAACTCTACAACACACACACACACACACACACACACACACACACACACACACACACACAGGAGCTGCATGATATAAGAAGAGAAACAGTCTGTGATGGGGATCCAGACGTTATGAATCTTCCTCCTTCAGATCAATGAAGCAGGACGAGCGGGTTCGACGGCGTTCTGAACACGGAGCGGGCGCTACAGACGGAACTCCAGTCATCATCACCTCCAATCTATTACTATATTTATATTACTTACTATGTATTAATATGTTTTATTATTATTATTATTATTATTATTATTATTATTATTATTATTATTATCATTATTATCATTAATATTATTTTATTATTATTATATTATTAGTTACATTATATTATATTTATTATTACTTATATTTTTATTACTATATTTCTTTATCATTTTATTATTATTATTATTATTATTATTATATGATTACTTACATTATATTATATCTATTATTACTTATATTTATATTAATATATATTATTACTTTATTATTATATTATTAGTTACATTATATTATATTTATTATTACTTATTTTTTTATTACTATATTTCTTTATCATTTTATTATTATTATTATTATATTATTACTTACATTATATTATATTTATTATTACTAATATTTAATTATATATAATATATACTTATATTACTTATTATTACCACTCAAACAAAAACTCAAGTGTTGAAACTTCTCTGCTGCTTTATTTATTTGCATCTCGCAGCGTCAGTGATCTCCCTCAGCAGACGGACTCAACGTGGACGCCGTCTGGTTCGTCCGTCCTCTCCGAGCTTGGGGGAATGTCGTCTTTAGCACTGCCATGGCGACGTCTTCCAGGTGCTGCTGGTCGTGCATCTTCTCGGGCTTCAGCTTTTCCGCCTTCTTCAGTAACCTCATCAGCTCCGCCAGCGACCCCGAATGATCCGGCGTGTCGGCCTCCAGCTTCTCCTCGAGGCCGAGTTTGAGCAGGACGAGTTCACCGTGCAGCTTGGCGTAGTTCTCGCTGCACTCGTTTGAACGCGTCAGCTGCGTGATGACGGCGCGGCTGTGCTCGCTGTACTCCTGCAGCCGGATGTTCCGGGCGCTGAGCTCCTCCAGGTGTTTGTCCAGCATGGTGCTGGTCAGGTTGAGGAGCGTCCTCCTCCTCTCCAGCAGCTCTCTCCCTGTTTCCTTTAAGCTTTGGATCAGCCTCATGCCGTCAGTCCAGAGCGGCTCATCGGGCTCCTGCAGGGACGCTCCTCCGACCCTCAGCTTGTCCGGCTCCTCCTCCAGCTGCTGCGTGACCTCCGGGTCTTCAGCCACGAGCGGCGGCGCCTGCACGGCGTCCTGCTCTCTGAGCTCCGACCTCTTCTCCATGTTTAGCGTCTCTGCGTGTTGAAGGCTTGTTTGAGTTTGACTTGTTGATTTTTGACTCGGCTGTTTGCTTTGAACACGCACAGAATGTTTCTGTTCAACGGGCGCCGCCGTCGCCACGGGAACACGTGTTTCTGCGTACGTTTACAATCCACTCCTGTGCTCGTGCAGGTTGCCTGGCAACCACAGGACTCAAATCAAAACGGCTACTTGTAGCCTGTTCGCGGTGCGTTCCGTTCCATTTACAGCGCTGGGAATGATGTCATACCCGAGCTGAGCCAACCAGGTGGCAGCATGTCGGAGCGGACTGTCAGGGGACACGTTGTGGTTTTTTTTCATTGGCGCCTCCTTGTGGCCGTTTGTTGCAAAACACGATGATAACTGTTCAAGTGTTTTTAATTGGTCAGTGCAGATCATGTGATTCAAAGGTCAAAGGTCAACTGAAGTTTGCTTGTAAGTTTCGTTACTTTTTTTCTGTTTTTTGTGCAAAATTAAAAACACACTTTTGCGACTCATGGCGACTCCCCGAGCTGCCGGTCACAAAACAAACGAAGAAGAAAAAAGCTTCACGAGGACGTCGAGGACGCTGACGGACTGGACGGAGAGCGCCGAGCTGCTCGCCGCCTTTCTGCACGTCCGTCTGCAGCGCAGAGTTTTAAGTGGCTCCTTTAATCGCCCCATCGAAAAGGTTTTTTCTTCTTTTTTTAAATTAGAGCGAGACAAACCCCGAACATGAATAAATGTATTTCAGGCCTTTAATCTGTTTGTATTGTTTTGTTTGAAGGGCTCCTTCCCCCTCTGCTAACACTGTAACATGTGTTTAAGACGAAGACATGAATCCAGAGTGATGGCAACTAGATCTGAAATGATTCTTTATGAATAGAACACAAACACATAGATATCCAATCAGCACACTTATAAGTGTCTTTCACTCTGTGTGCACTCTGCAGCCCCTCTCTCTCTTTTACAAGTGAGTGGGTTTCTCTGTGTGTGTGTGTGTGTGTGTGTGTGTGTGTGTGTGTGTGTGTGTGTGTGTGTGTGTGTGTGTGTGTGTGTGTGTGTGTGTGTGTGTGTGTGTGTGTGTGTGTGTGTGTGTGTGTGTGTGTGTGTGTGTGTGTGTGTGTGCAGCCTCCAGTTTCTTTGTTTCTTGGAGGAAAAGGTCAAAGCAGCAGAGAGAATTAATTGAAGAGTGAGAGAGCACAGCTGGCTCTATCACACCAAGCAGTGTGTGTGTGTGTGTGTGTGTGTGTGTGTGTGTGTTTTAAGACTTTAAGTTCTGTTAGTTTTTTATAATTCCTTTTGGACTCTCTTCATAGTTCGGGGTCACTTGGAGGGGTCACGACCTCGGCTCATCGTCCGTCCACACAAACGTTTGTGCGTCGAGTACGTGAGCGTGTGGTCAGCTGATCTGGCTGTGTGTGTGTGTGTGCGTGTGTGTGTGTGCGTGTGTGTGTGTGTGTGTGTGTGTGTGCGTGTGTGTGTGTGTGTGCGTGTGTGTGCGTGTGTGTGTGTGTGTGTGTGTGTGTGTGTGTGTGTGTGTGTGTGTGTGTGTGCGTGTGTGTGTGTGTGTGTGCGTGTGTGTGTGTGTGTGTGTGTGTGCGTGTGTGTGTGTACGATACAAACATCTCCAGTCATCAAATGTTTAAACAGTAAAATGCCCTTTCAAAATAAAATCTATTTTATACTAAAGCTCATTTACACTTAGTCGACTTTCATGCAAAAAATAGTTTCAGTTCAAGTTTGACTTCATAAAAAGCTTTTAGTCAATTATGTTAAAATCAACAGCTGTTACATTAAGTTTAGTTTATTTCCACTTTTAATTTGTTAAAAAAAAAAGTCCCAGTCCTTCTGTCCTGGTGTGTGTGTGTGTGTGTGTGTATGTGTGTGTGTGTGTGTGTGTGTGTACACACACTCCTTTGCTTATTACAGTATAACTGAAAGCTTGTGAGTTTGTGTGTGCTCTTGTTAGTATGTACATCAGAGTCTGTGTGTGTGTGTGTGTGTGTGTGTGTGTGTGTGTGTGTGTGTGTGTGTGTCTGTGTCTGTGTCTGTGTGTGTGTGTGTGTGTGTGTGTGTGTGTGTGTGTGTGTGTGTGTGTGTGTGCACGCTCCCTCATTACCTGGCTGTGTTCCCGGTGTTGTGTCGTGGGAACGTGGCGTGACAACCTGCTGCTTTGGTATGCAGCAGCACGGCGCTGATGGCGGAGCAGAGTTAATAGCTCCTCTGTGGCGAAGCTCTGATCCTTACACACACACACACACACACACACACACACACACACACACACACACACACACACACACACACACACACACACACACACACACACACACACACACACACACACACACTGTGATACAAACACCGAGTGGCACAATTTAATGAAGTTCTGTTCTTTAAAAGGAGTGTGCGGTGCGAGCGCCTCTCTGCTCCTTCATCTGTTTCTTTGAATAGTTTCCACGAGCCGATCGATGAGCCCGTTCTCTCCTGGCCTTTCGGCGCTGTCACCCGTCATCGAGGGATGCAAATGCACGTCAGAAACTGACCTGACACTTTTCCTGCGATGAAACGCCGCAGCTCAGCAATAAACGGGGTGAAGGCCTTCGTTTCTCCCAAGGCCGACGCAGAGGAAGAGAGAGACCTTTTCCATCAAAGTTTTCTCTCCGCGCTCTGACAAGATGAGGATGTGAAAGGACACCCGGTAAAGTTCATCTCTCTCTCTCTCTCTCTCTCAGACAGCAGAGAGAGAGAGAGAGAGAGAGAGAGAGAGAGAGAGAGAGAGAGAGAGAGGGAGGACGGGAAATAAGGAATCTGCTTTTTGATAGTTGACTGTTCGAGAGAGAAATTCATTTGATGCAACCGAGTTACATGATGTCACAACCTGTGAAACAGCTGAATATGTTCTCTCAGATTTTCTGCTCCACGGAGCTTCAACAGCACAGCATGCTTCTCTTCTTTGCCTCGTGTCAACATGCTGCAGCGTACGGTGGCCGACGAGGGCGAAAAAACTCCTGCTTCAAAAAAACATGAACACACCCCAAAAATATGCCGTTAAAGAAACGCTGTGCAAAAAGACAACACACAAAGGAGCAGTCTGTAGCTCCGCCCCCGAGTGTTTCAAATGAGTACTGCAGGCTAAACTCTAATCATCACAGAGAGCTGGCTCCGCCCCCTCCTCTCACACAGGTCAGCATGTGATGGACACTGTAGCTTCAGTGTTTAGCCAGCTCTGCATGTAGAGACACTGTAGCTTCAGTGTTTAGCCAGCTCTGCATGTGGTGGACACTGTAGCTTCAGTGTTTAGCCAGCTCTGCATGTGGTGGACACTGTAGCTTCAGTGTTTAGCCAGCTCTGCATGTGGTGGACACTGTAGCTTCAGTGTTTAGCCAGCTCTGCATGTGGTGGACACTGTAGCTTCAGTGTTTAGCCAGCTCTGCGTGGGTCTGTAAAGCTTTCTGCGTTCTAACCTCTCTCCATGTTTCATCTCCAACATTGATCCTAGTTTGAGCAGCTTTCTGCTGCTGGAGCTTATTAGAAACATGCAGAGGCTTTTTAGCTCGGGTACAATCACTTCTATCTGAAGCAGTTCCACTGCCCGCTTCCATCGCTGCAACACCTGTTCACCTGATAACTGCTCTCATATCTGGCAAACCCAGGGGCGTCCAAAACGGCCTTCAAAGCCCCGCCTACCTTCTCTGGTCCAATCAGATCCAGAGCATTCAGGACCTTCACTTTACACTTTATTTGACCCTCAGCGTTCAGCTCTAATGTTTAGTGAACAGTGTGAACATGTTCATATTTTAGGAACCATTACAGAGCTGGGGGAAAAGAGAGAGAGAGATAAGAGGTAAAATCAAAGAGAAAGACCTTTTCTCCAGAGTGCGTCGGCTTGTTTTCTGACACGCTGAGAATGTGAAGCAGCTCAGCGTAAAGTTCACGCTCTGTCTGCAGGAGGAGAAAAGAGAGAAACTACAAACCAGTGGGAAGAAGAAGAAGACGTCAGGCTGGGAACAAACTAACAGACCTGAAACTCCTGCAGGTCATTTGATTTCATGACATTTAAAAATGTTTGAGGACTGAACCGCTGCAACGTTTTCACTTCTGAGTCTGGATGTTTTTTTCACAGGATCTTTAAAGGCAGGGTTGGTAACTTTCTAAAACTAGCATGATTTTAAAAGTAGCATTCCCTCAGTGCTCCTTCTGCACCAGCCCCCTCTCCTCTGTGCTCGATCTAAAGCCACGCCCCCTCCCCCTCTGTGCTTGCTCTAAAGCCACGCCCCCTCTCCTCTGTGCTCGCTCTAAAGCCACGCCCCCTCCCCTTCTGTGCTCGCTCTAAAGCCACGCCCCTCCCCCCTCTGTGCTTGTTCTAAAGCCACGCCCCCTATCTGCTCGCTCTAAAGCCACGCCCCCTCTGTGCTCACTCTAAAGTCACGCCCCCTCTGTGCTCACTCTAAAGCCACGCCCCCTCTGTGCTCACTCTAAAGCCACGCCCCCTCACTTACACGTTCGACCTCAGCTCGTCTCTTCATCGTGTAGAAACGACGTCCTCTCATGTCTCATTCAGCGGTCAGTAAACTCTCAGTATAAACTTCGTCATCGATAACGAGCTTTGAGTCTGAGCTAGAGCAGGGAGGCCTGTGATTGGTTCATCAGAGAGCAGGGAGGCCTGTGATTGGTTCATCAGAGAGCAGGGAGACAGGGAGGCTGTGATTGGTTCATCAGAGAGCATTGAGACAGGGAGGCCTGTGATTGGTTCATCAGAGAGCAGGGAGACAGGGAGGCTGTGATTGGTTCATCAGAGAGCAGGGAGGCCTGTGATTGGTTCATCAGAGAGCAGGGAGACAGGGAGGCCTGTGATTGGTTCATCAGAGAGCAGGGAGGCTGTGATTGGTTCATCAGAGAGCAGGGAGACAGGGAGGCTGTGATTGGTTCATCAGAGAGCATGGAGACAAGGAGGCCTGTGATTGGTTCATCAGAGAGCAGGGAGACAGGGAGGCTGTGATTGGTTCATCAGAGAGCAGGGAGGCCTGTGATTGGTTCATCAGAGAGCAGGGAGACAGGGAGGCCTGTGATTGGTTCATCAGATTGGTACCTCGTGGCAGACATTGGTTGAAGTTTTTACAGACTTACAAACTGATACAGATGATGGATTTACTTTGTTCCTTTTTCAGAGAACCTGAGTTATTAATGTCTGTCAGGACCTAAAGACAACTTCAAACCAGAATCTGAAAGGAGGAAAGAGACCGACCCTGCCTTTAACTTCATGGCTGAACTTTTCCAGCACACACAAACACACACACCTTCCTTTTGTCCCCCGGTGGAGCTCGACTCTTCGGAGGCGGAGGAAACGAAAGAACTGAATCTTTTTCTCCTCTTGACCCACTTTCAGGTTGTTCAGTAAATGTTTTCATCCTTCCTCCATCATCCTCATTCCTCTCTCTTTCTCTTTCTCTTCAACGTCTCGCCTCCTCTTCCTCCCTCATCCTCTACTTCCTGTTCTCCTCCTTTCACCTCCACCCGTCTTCTCTTCGTCTCCTCTTTCATCGCATCCTTTCTTCTCCTCTTACTTTCCTCGTCATCACTCCTTCCTCCTCTCCTCATCCCCCTCTCACCTCCTCTTCCTCTAACGCACCGCTACTTCCTCTTCTCCTCTGTTGACCCCTTCCACCTCCTCCTCACCTCCTCTCAGCTTCTGTTCCTCCTCTCCAAATGAACTTTTCTCCTCCTTTTTCTTCAGTTTTTTCTCCTCTCCTCTTCGCTTCTCACTTTACGCACACTGTCCTCACCTCCTCTCCTCACCTCCTCTCCTCCCCTCCTCTCCTCCCCTCCTCCCCCCTCTCTGCCTCCAGCTTATTAAGATTTCAAAGATACAAATGGCGGCGCGCTGATTGCTTTCAGGGAATCTGCCTTTGATAATTACAGGGTGAGAAGCTTGAGGTAACGTTTGTGGGGCAGAGACTAATGGAAAACTAGATTTTTCACTGAATTAGAGCGAGGAGGAGGAGGAGGGGGAGGAGGGGGGAGGAGGGGGGAGGTGATCCATATATTGACAAGCCATCAGCGGCCGTAGATCAGGAGAAGTGTTTCGGACTCGTCGGAGAGATCGGAGGCAAACTGGCTGTGATGCTTCGTGGCACCTCGATACGCTTCATCCGGAGAGGAGGAGGATCCAACCCTCCTTTAAGAGGAGGAGGGGGCGGAGTTAACCTTTTATCTTCCCTCGTCCCCCCTCCTCCGTTGGAGGTCTCGAATCAAAATGTAAATGGCGGAGTCTGTGCTCTGGGATCTGCTCGTATTGATTCTATGAAGTGAGTCTGAGTCGCTTTGTTCAACCCCCCCCCCCCTGCACCCCCCCCCCTGCACCCCCCCTGCAGGGCTTCTGCTGCTAATGACATTTCAGATTTCAGCTCACACTCCTGCCCTGTCATCAGATGCAAAGATTCTTAATGACTTTCAGCTTCAGGCAGTTAAAACTGTTTTTAATAACGTGAAGAGACAGCAGTCAAACTGAAGGTCATAAATGTGTCCATCAGAACCCCCCCCCTGCCGCCCCCCCCCCCCCCCCTCGCTCCCAGGCCGGATGATGATCCCTGCAGGAAACTTTGGGTCCACCTCGGGGTCTCGGGGCCCCGTCATCTCGCTCCTTTCGCCTCCTCGCACACGGATCCGCCGCCATCTCCGTCTTTCGCTCACTAGCCGAAGCTCGTGAGCGAAGGCGAAGGTTGGAACGAATTCACGACCTCTGACCTCTGACCTCAGACTCAGCTCGGTGTTCACAGCGCTTCAGTGCAACAAAAAACCTGCACGTGGAGCGTCACGGACTCCTGAGGAGCTTCAGCACGGTCTTGGACGTGGTCGGGCGATCACTTCCACAGACCTTCCTGTGTGTATGTGGAGCTCGCACTGCGTTAACACGCCGCCAAGCCTGCAGCCATGACCATGACCTCTGACCTCTGTGTGGAGGAGGGGAGGGAGCAGGAGGATTTCCCCGAGGAGATCAGTGAAGGATCAGATCTCTACACAAAGGATCCCTGAGGAGGCGGAGCTCGACCTCGCAGAGGAAGGTGCAGCGCCGCGTGGACGGCGTCCCTGCACGTGTTATGACCTCATGTAGCCCGCAAGAGCTAAGGGCCGCTTCTAGGGGCTGTTGGGGCCCGAGGCAAACATTTACTGGGGGCCCCCTCCTACCAGCATGCATTATTATTTTAACAGCAACAATGCACACGACACTCTGCAGGGCGTTGACAGTGAGTGAGTCAGAAGGGGCCCCATCAGGGGCCCCATCAGGGGCCCCATCAGGGAGGTTTCCTACTGTCGTTGCAAAATTTGTCAAGTTTGAGGGAATGAATGTGGTTTAAAGTTTGTCAGCTGTTGGGGGGCCCCCTGCTGGCCTGGGGCCCCAAGCAGCACCTCCTGTGCTCAGGCCTGGTTAGTCCTGGAGCAGAGTGAGTGCAGGGCAGCAGGGGGGAAGTGGAGGGGGGGGGGGTCTCTGAGTCCAGAGCTGGGGCAGCTGGGCGTGTGAAGCTCTAAACTTTCATGCTAAAATGTCTAAAATGCTGTTTTGATAAGAGCTGGACCGTCTCTGTGTGTCCCTGTG
>NC_136691.1:55984430-56061140 GCF_947650265.1 Symphodus melops
CCCTAACAGAAAAAAAAAAATCGATACCGGGGGGGTGCGGGGGCCTTGAGGGGCCGCGGTGGCTCCTCAGGACTGACCAGGTAAGGGTGAGTCTTGCAGGGGGGTTTGGGGGCTCAGAAATGCTGATTCTACATTTAGCCTGACAGTGATGCATGCCTCGGCCTCGGCGTCCGGTTAGCCCGGTACCTGAGGGTCCGAGAGACGGAGATCAGCTGCAGACCAGGACCGGGTTCAGGAGCAGAAAGTTATTTTTAGAGCAAAGTCTGGGAGGGAGGAAAGATGGAGGAGACGTGGGGGAAGATTTTTTTTTTTTTTTATGAGGGTGGGCGACGGGGGAGTTGAGGAGGGCAGGAGAAAAATCTGTGGGAGGAAAAAGATGTTTTAGGAGTCGAGCAGTCTGTGTTTACATCCGGGATTCAAATCGCAAGAAATTAGGACCAATCAGAGAACATCCTCATGTCCTCATGTGAACAAAGACCAGACGATTCAGACCAGAGCAAACGATCGCCCCGACAAGTCCTGTCTCTGTAACACCTGTACGAGTACTCAGTACGAAGACGTTTGAATAACGCTACCTAACGAGGCCTCAAGTGGACACTCGAGGTACTGCACTTTCTTTTTCACGTCTGCATTGGCCTCATTTTTCAACACTGGAGGTTGCAGCTTGACACACACACACACACAGTTCTCTGTGTCTTCTGACCTTTGACCCTGACCTCTCAGTGGAGCGCGTGCAGGGTCATCATTAGGTGGTCTGCAGCCTGTGGGAGACGGGCGGCGCTGTGGAGGTTTGTGAACCGTTCACGTCTCCTCTTCACTTTACTGCTTTCATTTTATTTTTTTTTTTGACGTTTTTGAAGTCGACTCTGCGTTTCTGCATTCAGAGAAATGTTTGAATCTGAGAGGCAGACTGTCACCATGTGACCTCGAACCCTCAGCCATGAAACCAAGTTATTTTAATGTCCGCTCCCTCTGGGAGGAGAGTCTGAGACGTGAAAACAAAAACACGACTAAGAGCCCGTGTCCACCTGTGACGTTTTTATTCCCGGGCAAAAAAGACAAAAAAAAAGACCGATAAAAGACCGATGTCAACAAAAACGCTCAGCGGCGACGGGAATGAGTCAGGCGGCGATAACGACGGCGTGAAGAAGTCGTCGTTTGTTGCAGAGGCTGGTTGAAGCTGCAGGCCGAGCAGCTGGACACGAGTTAAAAATAAGAGCTGCAGTCCGAACAGCGAGGGAGTAAATCCTCCGTCAGGATGGATGTGTCTGTCCGTACGGCTGCTGCTGTTGTTGTGTCCACCATTCCTTACACAGACAATGGTGTTAATGAGCCTCACACATCAACCACAGCACACTCCTGTGTGTGTGTGTGTGTGTGTGTGTGTGTGTGTGTGTGTGTGTGTGTGTGTTAGACGGGGGCGGTATATCTCAGTGTGAAGGGTTTCTTTAGCTGGTATTTGTCTCCTTTTGTCTTGAGAGGCGTCACACGCTCACTAAAACAGCAGGAATGACTGACGGCTGATTAGCTTAGCGCTGCGCCTGTTAGCTTAGCCTCCTAGCATGGTCAGAGAAAGATTGGAAATGGAAGTTGTGTTTCTCTTCTATGAATCAAGTAGATTTAAATATGACTCCTCAGATCGTCTCTCTGTGGTGTTTTTGTTTTTTGGTGGTGTTATCATCTTTACTTTAACAGTAAACCGTTAGCACAGCCGGCTAGCTCTTTAGTGATGCTAAATTAGCTGAAGTCAGACTGTGATCTCTCGCTGGCTTAGCCAAATCTTCGACCCTGTTGATTTCCTGCCCGCCTCTTATCTCCGCTCGTCCATCCAGCAGGTAGAGAGCAAAGCCAGGAGGTGGGCGGGGCTTGATGGTGTGTTCGCCGTCTGTCAGTTTGCGGGATGTTGAAGAAAATCTCTGTTGGAGTCAGGCTCGGGTTTGCCATCTGTCAGTGCTGACGACCCGGCTATCGATCCGACGCTGGGGGGTCACACCAGGAGCCTGACCCCCCGCATCACACACACACACACACACACACACACACACACACACACACACGGAAACAGAGCAGGTTTAGGTATGTTGTGACAGTAATGTGACATTGTGACTGTCAGCTACACGGCTGTCAGTCTTTTTATCGTCCACGCTACACGACATGCTGTGTGTGTGTGTGTGTGTGTGTGTGTGTGTGTGTGTGTGTGTGTGTGTGACAGTTTTCCTCAAACTTCTGAGATTCAGAAAGAAAAGCAACAGAAAGCTGCAGCGTCAAAGCCCGGGAAGGAAATCTGAATGAAAAGAGACGAAAAGAGACATGAAAAACAAAACAGTCAGTAGAAATTATCAAAAAGAAAAAGAAAAAAAAGGAGATTTTGGTCACAAAACCCTTTTTTAATTTTTTTTTTTTTTGTACATTGGCTGTTCGAGACCATTCGACCCGGCCTGACAGTATTCATCTGAAAGTGTGCAGAACCATACTGAAAACCCCCCCTTTAAGAGACACCTCGTCCTCCCTGTAGCGGCTCGATCCAGACTCTGAAAAGCACTTAAAGACGATCTGGACGTCCAGGCGGAGGAGCAGCAGACGTGCAGCACAGTGAAGCAGCATCGATACTCAGTTAGGAGTCACTTCGATGAGCGGAGAGAAAAAAAAGCTGTTTGTTGTGCTTTTTGGTGTTTTTCCTTCGAACTCAGCTGATGTGCTCCGATCAAACTCTGCTGACACTTTCAAACACCAAAGTTTGAATGAGCTGCTTTTCTGTGTTTTCAGGAGGTTTCATCCTTCGATCCCGTCTCCACCTCCCGTCCAATGAGACGAAGCTTCAGGACGACCTCCGACCTCTGAGGTACACTCTGCTTTTCACCTGGTTAATGATTAAACCTGAAACCATTATTCATTTAAACCTCAAACGAAAACTCTACCTTCCTCCTGATAAGACAATGTTCCTCTGATTTATTGATTTATACCAATAAAAGAATCATTAACTCTCCAGCGCCCCCTGCAGGGACACACGGGGGACTCCAGCGCCCCCTGCAGGGACACACGGGGGACTCCAGCGCCCCCTGCAGGGACACACGAGGGACTACAGCGCCCCCTGCAGGGACACACAGGGGACTCCAGCGCCCCCTGCAGGGACACGCAGGGGACTCCAGCGCCCCCTGCAGGGACACACGAGGGACTCCAGCGCCCCCTGCAGGGACACACAGGGGACTCCAGCGCCCCCTGCAGGAACACACGGGGGGACTCCAGCGCCCCCTGCAGGAACACACGGGGGACTCCAGCGCCCCCTGCAGGGACACACAGGGGACTCCAGCGCCCCCTGCAGGAACACACGGGGGGACTCCAGCGCCCCCTGCAGGAACACACGAGGGACTCCAGCGCCCCCTGCAGGGACACACAGGGGACTCCAGCGCCCCCTGCAGGAACACACGGGGGGACTCCAGCGCCCCCTGCAGGGACACACGGGGGACTCCAGCGCCCCCTGCAGGGACACACAGGGACTCCAGCGCCCCCTGCAGGGACACACGGGGGACGTCTGTTAATATTTACAGTCTATGGTTAAACTTCAAACTTCTCCCCTTGGAAACAAATTCTGTTTCAATATTTTTCTTCATGGAAACATAAAAACATTTTTCCCATTAAAGCCAGTTTGAATTACCGGAGTTGAACCGGCAGCGCTGCAAAGACTAGAACCTTTGAGCAAGGTGAGTCTGATCTACCAACTCAGCTGAACCAGCCGCCGTGTCTCAGAGTCGTGCAGCGTGACTCGCCGTATCGTAGCGGGAAAATCATCATGCAGGAAGACGGTTTGAACGTTTTTACTTTCAGGAAAACAGAGAGCGACTTCTCTTCTGGACTTTACGGGAATCATTTTGTATTTTTCGAGCTTCTCGTCGGTCACAGGCTCCTGAAATCATCCCGACTTTTCTCGTCCGTACGGCGGCCTAATCATCTGTAAACAAACACACACTTCTTCTTCTTCTTCTTCTTCTTCTCGTTCTCCCTGCAGCTCGAGGACGAGGCAGCAGGAAGCGGGAGGTCCAGTTTTTCTTCTTCATTAGTGTTTGTGCCTGTAGGTGTTAAATAATATTAATGACCTCCAGCGTCACTACTTACCTCCTCGCTCGGCCTCGCCTCAAGTGATTTTATCGACTCCCGGTCTCCTCAGCGTGTGTGTGTGTGTGTGTGTGTGTGTGTGTGTGTGTGTGAGGGAGATTATTCTGCTGCGATATTATCAGGAACTTTAATAAGTTGATTAGCAGCGAGGCGCTATCTGCTAACTGGATCTAGATGATGATGTTGATTGGACGCAGCGCGGCGCCATCCATCTTTCTGATTGGCTAATAACTGAAATCCATCACGGTTTCACCGGGTCATGCTGTGTGTGTGTGTGTGTGTGTGTGTGTGTGTGTGTCCTGCTCTTTACACTTAATCGGCTTCGTTTTCTTCTTCTTCTTCTTCTCTTGTAGTTCACTTCGTCCTTTTTTTAATTTCACCTCCCTCGCTCGCTCGCTGCCTTTTTACTTTTATTCCCTCGTCTCTCTTTTTTTTTTTCCCTCTGTTTCTACTTTTTAAAGCTTTTTTCCCCGTCTCACTATTTCTTTCCACCGGAGAGCAGACTTGCAATATAGGGCACACACACACGCACACACACACACGCACACACACACACACAGTGTTACCCTTTCAGAGTCGAGTGTGAAACTTTCTTTTCTTCAAACGTCGGTGAAAAGAAAAAGTTTGTACTTTGGTCGTCTCGGTCTCGTGCTGTCGGGTTCTTGTTCTGCCCGGGTTCTCCTCCTCGTGGTTCTCTTGGCGGGCGGGTTTGTTTGGATCTTTGCTGTTGGATTGTGGTTTTTTTTGTTTTTCAAGGTTTTAAGTGAATAAATGTTTCATCATGAAGGGAAAGAAAGATTTTTATCTTCATAAAATAAACGTCGACTTGAACAGAAGGAAACAACGAGGCATCTGTGACTGTAAAGGTCAAACTCAAGGTCGTCTCCGTGGCGTCCGCAGAGCGGCTCGAGGTCGTCCGATGAGACGTTAGCTCGTCTCTGTGCTGGGCGGAGTCACGGCCAGCTCGCCGTCGGGCTCGCAGCCCACTTTGCCAACGTGTAAAAGCCTCGCTCGCTCGCTCGCTCTCTCTCTCTCTCTTTTTGTCTCATCTTCATCCCTCTTCGTCCTCTTCCTCTGTGGACACGAGCGAGACGTTGACACTTTAATGTCAAAACACACAATCATACGTATAATACACACTCCAGTGTGTGTGTTTTAAAGGTACACACACACACACACACACACACACACACACACACACACTTATAAGTCTCTCTAATTAATTCCTGCCTTGTTTTCTCTGCTGTAATGTTCCCACACCTCGCTGACTGACACACCTGTTGACATGTCGGTGTGTGTGTGTGTGTGTGTGTGTGTGTGTGTGTGTGTGTGTGTGTGTGTGTGTGTGTGTGTGTGTGTTTTAGCCGCCACGTCACTCTGAGTAATTAGTCTTTGGGCCGAGCAGAGAGCCAATACGCTGTTTCTACAGCGGCTGAAACTCCTGAGACTTACAATCACACACACACACACACACACACACACACACACACACACACACACACACACACACACACACACACTGAGACGCAGCAGTAGCAGGTTAGATTAATGTGTGTTGTGTTTGTCGTCCCGGAGGAAAGCAGCTCACTTAATAAAGAAAAATAATTCCTTTCCTCTTTCTCTGGATCGCCGACACTTTCTGGGAACTCCGTGTGTGTGTGTGTGTGTGTGTGTGTGTGTGTGTGTGTGTGTGTGTGTGTGAGTGTGTGAGTGTGTGTGTGTGTTTTGAAAATGCTGTCTAGTTAATAGCCTGGATCAGCCTGTATTACATTATGTGTGTTTTACTCAGCTTTATATTTCAGGGAGCAGCTGCTTTCTGTTTGTCTTTGAGAATCCCGTTATTGGAAAAGTAAACGTTGGAATATTTGAAACGAAACTCTTCGTCTAAACAAAAATGATTCTTCCTCATTTTTAAGTTTCATGTTTACACAGAAACATATTTCTTGTTGCGGAAACAGAAGCGGGAGGAAATAATCCTCCAGAACAGACGAGCAGCAACCCGACAATGTTCGATTCTAAAAAACTTTATTTGTCCCAATTCAAGGTCACACAGAGCGCCAAAGGAACGCCACGAAATGTAACCAAAGATAAAAGTGTCAAAATTAAAAGTATAAAATTATAAAGTGAAACACGAAAAGGTTTCATATTTTATTAGTAACATCACATCACCCCCGCCTGCCTGAAAAATCAAATTCTTCTGTCCACCTTTTTTTTTTTTTTTTTTTTTTACCTCAGACCGGGCAAAATGCTAACGGCTAACAGACTCGAGTTTGTTTGATTCTTTGTCTTGTCCTCTGATTTCTCGAGGTGTTTTTTCACGCCGCAGGTCACACCGACAAAGTAAATATATTAAATGTATATCAATGTGTAAAACGTATTCTCACAGTGAAAAACTGAGGACCTTTAGGAAGACTAGCTTCTCGCTATGCATTAAGCTAACGGGGATCCAAAATAAACAACTCTTGACCTTCAGGTTGAGACGAGACGACCGACGGAGAGACGACCGACCCAAACAACTGAAACAATTTGTGCTCAGATTTAAGTGAAAAATGTCGTTTTAAGGTTCATTTACACAAAGCTGGACGTCAGCATCATGCCCATGTTTTTTTCCTGAAAGTTGCATAAACAAACACACACACACACACACACACACAGTTGAAGGAGAGTTGCATCATCATTTAGTCTCGTTTTATTTCCTCTGTTTCCTCATTAGAAGCAGCAGATTAAAGCTGTACGGTCATTGGTCTTCATTTGGACCAAAACACACTGCTAATGGACCTGTGTGTGTGTGTGCGTGTGTGTGTATGTGTGTGTGTGTGTGTGGGGCGGCTGGCTGGGTAATTAGCCAGGTCGGGCTAATTGACCTTGTGGTGTGAGTTTGCGTTAGCCGCAGATTGCTAACGTTAGTGGCGCTGCGATGGCGAGCAGTGATGGATGTGTGTGAGAGCTCGTTACACAAACCAGCAGAAAAAAAACAAAACCCCAAAAACCCCCAACAGAACCACAAAGAACCTGCCGGACTGTTTGAATCTATCAGAGCGTCCCCGTGCAACACCTTTCCCATGTGTTTGATTGAACTTGCAAAGGATTGTGGGATGCGTAGTTCCTTCAAAATGATGGACACAGTTTGTGTTTTTTTTATTTTATTTTTTTATTTCTTTGAGCCAAATCAAATGTTTATAAAAAAAAAAGTGACTGATTCTTATTCAAATTCAAAAACTTTATTTGTCCCCCGACTTCTCCTTAAAGTCAAGCTGCTCCATTTGTCCCTTCTGGGCCTCCGTACATGTGTGACTGTGTCTGCAGAGACTCTGTCCTCTGACTGGATTTCACTGTTCGGGTTTGTTCTGGTTGACTCGGGACGTTTGTGGGTGGAGCTGGTGTGTTTCCTCCAGCCAATGAGAGCGCAGCAGGTGAGTTCAGTGGAGAGGATACAGGTCAGCGATCGGTCGCGATTCGAACCGGTGATTATGAACGTAGCGGCAAAGAAGAGAAAATATAATCACAGCCTCGAGCTCTCGTGTTCCCATCGGACCGCCTGGTGACAAACGCCAACCATTAGCGTGTGCTAGTGTGCGTTAACATGTGCTAGTGTGCGCTAGCTTATGCTACTGTGCGTTGGCTTGTGCTTGTGTGCGTTAGCTTATGCTTGTTTGCCTTAGCTTGTGCTAGTGTGCATTAGTTTATGCTAGTGTACGTTAGCTTGCAGTGTAGTGCTTCTAGAGGCCATGAGCTCAGGAGGAGGAGGGGCTAAGAACATTTCTACTGACTCCACCTTTAACAAAATGGTTTTGTTGTGTATTTATACGTCTCGATTTGCTTTTTTTTTTTTTTTTTAGAGTTTCGGCTTGTTTACATTGTAAAGTGTCGTGTTTTAGAAGAGTGCTATAAAAGAGTTATGATCGTCATTAAGGTGACGTCTGACACAGATTCAGACATTGATCACACGTTCAGGATCAGGAGCAGCAGTGAAGCGGTCTTCACTTAACAAGCAGGATGGATTTGTTCTTCAGATCCAGTCCTGACCTGTGATCGGCCTCCTCGCTCCGCTCCGCACACATCCTCTCTTTATTGACGCCTGGCGGCCGTTATGATTTATACCCAGAAACATCCAGTGAGGCCGGGCTGCTGGCGGACCCGTTTTACAAATGATGAAACGATAAAAACAGGAAGTCATATTTCCTTTTTTTCCTTTCTTTCTTTTTTTTTTTTTTTGAAAAATTAAGGCGGAGCGGTGGAGATGGATGAGGCTTTAAAGTGACGGCGGTGGTCTATGACTGCTATTGAATGGGCCGCATCCTTAACAAATGTCCCCATCACTCCTGCCTGTGTAGTGGAGCTCGATCGCCCGGCCCGCCCCTCTCTCTCTCCCTCTCTGCAGAAGATGGATGTGTGTGTGTGTGGCCTATGACAGAGTAATGTGTCCTGGCATGCTAGTTGGGTTTATTAGCAGAAACTAGTTATTTCTGGGCCCCCCTGTGAGTCCCTGTGTGTGTGTGTGTGTGTGTGTGTGTGTGTGTGTGTGTATCAGCAGTGATAGATGCAGTGTGGCTCCACTTGATTTTGTTCATTTGTCAAACGGCTGGAGAAAGGGTTAATCAGCCCTTTCTCCCTCTCACCTCTCCTTTCCTTTCCTCCGTCTCTCCTTCGACCGCCTCGTCTCTTCCTCTTCAATTTGTTTCTGCAATTTTCATTCATTCCCCCCCTTTTTTTTTTTTTTACTCTTTTCTCTTCCACTTTATATTTCCCCGCATCACGGCTGGTGTCGATTTGAACAGAAGTCATCGGGGGAGAGCGACACCATTGTTGTTGTGAAAGTTTCATTTCGAGGCTTTAAGAGCTGCAGATTTATTTTTCACAAAGACGACGAACACGCGTGTGCAGTGAATCCACTCAAACACACCAACGAGTCACGAACACTTTAAACACATTTAAGACAGTTGAAGATTAACCTCATTGTAACGCTGTGCAGCAAAAAGGGAAACGCCGGATTCAAACCCACGACTGCTGCACAGCCTCAGTGTACGCTAGGCCCGGTGCTCCGGCTCATTCCGTTTTTTTTTTGTTTTTTTTTAATCAAATAGTTTTTTCATTCACTTTCATTCCACTTCATAAGTTTTCTTAAGTTTGTGATTTTTCTTTTTTTTTAAAAATAATGTAAAGATTCTACAAGAAATCCGCCCCCCGAAGACGACCGCGTCACGAGACGGCAAAAACAATTTAAGGAGCGCGTGAAGATCGAGGAAGAAGGCGAGAAAGAAATAAAATCTAAAATCTGGAGGGGATGAAATAAAAAAAAAATAAAAAAAGAGACGGGAGGAAAAAGTTCAGAAAAGGAGTCGAGGAGGAGGAGGAGGAGGAGGAGGAGGAGGAGGAAGGCGACACGAGGGAAATGGACGAAAAAGAAAAAAGACGTAATGGAGTGAAAAGAGGAGGAGAGAAAAAAAGATAGAAACACTCGCTCGTCCCTCTGCTCGCCATCCGTCTCAGCTCGTGGAAATAAGGGCCTCCTTGTTGTCAGCTTGTTATTTTTTTCCCCTCTTCCTCCCTCCCTTCCTCTCTCTCTCCCCCTCTCTGTTTATTGCTGCCTCGCTCGCCCCGCGTCCTGTCGTCCGCCGGCGTTCTGTCATGTGTGAAGGTATCGATTTGCCAGCGTTTTAACCATCAAACTGCGGCTCCGCTTTTTAAACAATATCTGACGGACAGAAGGAGGGGAGGAGGGGAAGACGAAGGAGGGGAGGAAATGAGAGACGATTTAGGAGGATATAGGACGTGAGATTAAAAGGATGAAAACTATCCGAGGAGGGCGGGAAGAGGAGGAGAAGGAGAAGTGGATGAAATGATGAGAGAGGAAAAAGAAGAAGATTTAAAAGCAGGAAGTGGGCGAGGATGGATGAGGAGGGGTCGAGAGGGAGGAACAGAAAACTAGACGGGGATGAAAAGAGAGAAAGAAAAGGAGCAAGGAGGAGAAATGTTGAAATAGAGAAAGAAGGAAAGTTGAGAGGAAGAATGGAGGTCGCAGGAGAAAAAGGAGGAGGAGAAAAGTGGAGGGACGAAAATGGACGATAAATGCAAAAAACACGAGATGATGTCGATAAAGATAAAATAATAAAGGACGCAGGTGTGAAGACCACTTTTCAAGGAGGATAAAATCTAGGAAGTGAGAGAGCGAGATAAGAAGAAGGAGGAGGGAGGGACTTCCATCACGCCGGCTTCACCTCCGAGGGCCAACAGAGCCATCAAGGCAGAAAATGGAGAAAGAGAGAGAGAGAGAGAGATGTTTTCTAAATCAAAGGAGATGGATGGATGAAGGAGGAGGGATGAACCCGTTTAAAAATTTCATTTGAGGAGATGAAGAGAGAGACGACGGGCCGAAAGGAAACGAGACGGGAGATGAAGAAGAAACGAAATAAAAGCGCCGAGTTCAAACGAAGCGATCGAGATTGAACGAGCGGCCTGAAAACAAATCGGTCGGAAAAATATCCAGGATGACAAGCGGAGTCTCCGGAGAGGCGGGGAGTGCTTCTTAAACCTGGACATGAATCAAGCAGCAGAGGAGGTTCGTGACCCTGTAGAAACCAGCTCTCTCTGAACGCTCCATTTTGATGTGTGTGTCTCTTTAAATGCAACAAGCCCCGCCCCCGGAGTTTTTTTTCGGTAGACATCACTCCTTCACTCGCCAGAATAAAAATGGCAGACCTGCTCAAACGTTTATCTCCAGTCTGGAGGTGGAGTCAGTAGGCGGAGCTACAAGGGGAGGGGATTTTTTTTTCCCAGAATCCCACTGTGACATCACAAGGGGAGCACGTCGGAATCGGAGCATTTTATCAGACTTCTGTAGACCACAAAACAAAGGACTGGATGGATTTATTTCACATTCTGTGGATCTATAGGTTCATTTATTTGGGTAACTTCAGGTTATCCAAATAAATGTTCAGAAACACAAAGTGGATTTTTCATCACATGTCCCCTTTAAAAAAAAAAAAAAGTGACTTCCTGTCTGCACCTGTGTGTCAGATCTGACTTTTACTTCCGACTAGTTTCCTCCTCTGTTGATGCCTGGGTGGTATGAAGTCTTCACAGAGCAGAGAGATCTGTGCAGGAGGAGTCGGAGGCTGGATTGATAGAAATACTTTGACTATTGAAAAAGACAAAACAGAGTGATAG
Source organism: Symphodus melops (assembly GCF_947650265.1). Taxonomy (NCBI): domain Eukaryota; kingdom Metazoa; phylum Chordata; class Actinopteri; order Labriformes; family Labridae; genus Symphodus; species Symphodus melops. Next base: position 55,995,711 of record NC_136691.1, read on the forward strand.
AAAAAGCGAGTGTTAGTCCTCCTTATGGATCTGTTTGCTCAACCAAAGTTTGGCAGCATTGATCTGCTGCCAGCGCTGCATTTATCACCGAGTGTGTGTTTAACAATCACTCCGATAAAGTGGAGTACATTAAAGTGTGTGTGTGTGTGTGTGTGTGTGTGTGTGAGAGAGAGTTTGAGGCTCGGACCCCCCCTCCTGCTGTGAGTGCAACACACACACATCAGCACACACACATGTCCGCGGGGTGTTAAGGCCATTCAGTGGAGCATCTCGTCCTACTGGTGTGTGAAAACAATAAGAGAGATGGAGGAGGACGAAAAATCCATCCATCCCACTGAGAGAGAGAGAGAGAGAGAGAGAGAGAGAGAGAGAGAGAGCGAGAGAGAGCTCCATCATGTTCAAAAAACACTCCTCTCTCTCCGTGGGTGGTTTCACTTTTAACAAGCGTGTGTTGTCTCTGATAAAAACAAGAACAACAGCTGAGACGACACGAGGAGTTCAATCACAAAAATCTCAAATAAATCGAATTAACGTGGGGGGGGGGGGGGGGGGGGGGGGAGGGGGGGGGGAGGGCTGTTTCGATCAGATCCACAAAACACAAAAACAGAAATTAGGAGGGATTTTTCAATTATTTAATTTAGTTGAATTTCCTCGCTAAGTTCATAAGAGCGACCAGAAACATGAATCCGTCAGTCAGTTGAACAACGTGAACAGTCAGTCTGTGCTCGAAGCTCAGGTGTAAAAAAAAAACAACTTAAACTGTATTTCTCGCATGATTTGATAATGTGGAGGGTCGAAGTGATCCACACGTGTACCGTCTTTGGAGTTAGTACGGTCTCCGTGCCGGAAATGCTGAGTCAGGCTAACTTTGAGTGAAGCTAACGACAGACTGCTAACTTTGAGTCAAGCTAACGACAGGCTGCTAACTTTGAGTCAAGCTAACGACAGGCTGCTAACTTTGAGTCAAGCTAACGACAGGCTGCTAACTTTGAGTCAAGCTAACGACAGGCTGCTAACTTTGAGTCAAGCTAACGACAGACTGCTAACTTTGAGTCAAGCTAACGACAGGCTGAGAGCTGAGGCGGGTTTTAAGCCTCCTGACAAACCGTCACACGGCGCCCACCTGTCAATCAGCTCAGCTACACGCCTTATTGTGAATAACTCTGATCCTTCGTCCAATCAAAACTGCTGAGTCATCAAAACATTCCCCCCGTACAGTGTGTGTGGATGGAGACATGAGCTAATCACACCTATTTGGTTTTTTGAAGCAGGCTGTAAACATGTTCATGTCTGCTGTAAAAACAGGCTGTTTGAATGGGTGTGTATGTGACTTCCTGTGCTGCTGCAGCCAGCCTCTAGTGGACACTCCAGGTACTGCAGCCAGCCTCTAGTGGACACTCCAGGAACTGCAGGGTGTTACACTTCAGCATTGGCTTTATTTCCCACGGACTGCAATTGTGGGAAGTTCCAGAGACCGCCTCTTAAAGCGGACACCTCGAGGTCGTTTGTGTGAGACCACCCTAAAACAAAACCCAACAAAAGGTTACAGTTTTGTAAACGCGAGTGACAGTCACGTGATGTGACGCTAACCTTCACGGGAAGATCTGTTGTCGTGTTTTTATTCTCATCAGCTCTACAAACTGTCTCATACGGATCTATTTTTTCTCCTGCTCACCTCCTCTGGTTTCTCAGCCCTCCTCTCGTTCTTCACGCCCTCCCCCCCTCTCCTCCCCCTCCTCCCCCCTCGCTCCTCCCTCAGCTCCGGACTTCACTGCTAATTAGTTTCAGAGGGAGATAGGGGAGAGAAAGGGGGGAGAAAAAGGACGGCTGAGGAGGAGGAGAGAGAGGATAAAGAGAGCACGGCAGAAAGAAAAATGGAGAGTTCACAAAAAAAAAGTCATCCTTACGATTACTTTGAATACGACCACGGCGCGTAGCGCTTAAGCTAGCGATGAGCTCACAGCAGCAGGACGAGGTAACCACGACGACCTCTCGCTCTGTTTCCTCATCTTACACGCGGCGAGACAGACGATAAAAACAAACGAAAATACAAAAAATGTGGGTTTTTTGTGCAACGTCAGTGAAGCCGCTCAAACTGCAAATACGCCAAGTTAGCATTATTTGTATATAAAGCAAGTTTTAGCGGATCGTGTCTCGTATCATCCTCGCTCCGTGTCTGACCAGAAAAAAACAGACGTTAGATTCAAACAGTGTTGAACAGCAAACATCTGTTTGCACGTCCTCTTAGACAAACCATCGATTTCAGATGTTTCACAAATCACCACATCTCGTTATTTTGGCTTCATAAAACTCGTGGTCCGGATCTGTTCTTGGGGAGGTCCAACATGAAGCGGGCTCGTGTCCATTGAGCGTTGACTCCAGGGTACGATGGACGAGGGTCTTCTTCATTATATGTGTTGAGTCTGTCTTTAATGAAATCACGACCACGTGGTCGGCGTCTCTTGTTCAGCCATCTTGGAGAGCAGAAAAGCATGAAATCCATCGATACGACGGCGGCGGCCGCTGCACGAGCGAAGCTGCTCCGTCAGCACGTCGTCCTCTTCTGATCTTTTGAACTTTTATAATCCAGCTGTCACTTCCGATCCCAACATCTGGTTTTACTGATCTATTTTAACTGTTCTACGAGCTCGTCACATCGGCCCCTCGCACTCTTTGACTCCATTTTAAAAGTCATAAACAACAAAGCTGAGAAATGGACGAACATTTAACGGAGCTGCAGCCATTAACACAGAACAAGAAAAAACAAACACAAAGGTACTTTTAGAGAAATAATGTCAGAGGCAGGAGTCTCTCTCCTCTCAGTTTGGACTCTAATTGGACGATGAGAGGTGTCCGAGGGCCCCGCTGAGGGTGTTTGGTGTGTGTGTGTGTGTGTGTGTGTGTGTGTGTGTGTCAGCATTTCGATTTTCTCGCAGCATCCCTCTCTTTTCCCTCGCTCGTAGCGAGGAGGAGGAGGAGGAGGAGGAGGAGGTGTCACCACGGCTACGGTTGCAGTCGGTGACAGGACAGCAGCTGCTCTCTCTCTCTCTCTCTCTCTCTCTCTCTCTCTCTCCCCCCTTTTTTCTCTCTTCGTCTCTCTCTCCCTCCTCATCGGTCCGGATGAGCTAAACTCAGGGGAAATCATCACTATGTTTACTCCGACCCCCCCCCCCCCCTCCCCCTCCCCCCCTCCCACGCCACCCGCCATCTCTGTCCCATAACCCCCTGCTGGCCCGAGCCCCTCCTAACACCCCCTCACCCCCGCGTATCTCTGTTTTCCGCCCCATGATGGTGGTTGTTAGACAGATAGACAGCATCAGCCCTCCCAGCGCTCCTCCACTCGCTCTTGTAAATTTGTGACCTCCGCTTGCATCTGAAGAAAAGAAGGGAGGGGGGGGTGGGGGGGGGGGAGTAAAGGCCAGACAATTGGTGGTGAGGGATGCGAGAGAAGGATGAAGGGGAAGGGAGAGAAAGAGGCCTTGAGAGGGCGATCAATGCGATGTTCACCTGCCGTCCACCTCCCCAATTTAAAGAGAAGGAGCGCTAACGATTTCCCGCGGACGGCTCCCGCGGACTGATGGAGCCCGAGAGGAAGAGGAGGCGCAGAGAAAGTAGAAAAATTACTCCTCAGCTCAGCAATGCATATAGATGGGAGAGCGAGGCCGTCGGAAAATTAGCTTTTAATGGTGGAATGAATGTCGTTAAAAAAAAACAACAACAAACAAAACAAAGGAGGAAAATGGCTTTTAATGCGCGGCGATAAGTGGAAGCAAAATGGGGATTTAAATGCAGCGATGCAAACAGAAGAGTTTAGATTAAAGGACGACGCAGGAGAAAATACGCTTTTAGAGAGCAGATGAATATAAATCAAACTATGAATGTTTGGCTGATTTACACAAGAAGAAATTTGACTGTAATCAACTCAATGTGAAAACAACAGGATCACATTATTTTTAAATATATTTTGATTATTTAACTTTTAGTCTTGTGCAGTTTTAAGTTTTTAAGCATTTTTATTAAGAACAGAATTTATTTATGCTCTTAATACAGGAAGAACTTACTGATAATGAAGATGATGCTGACGTGTGACATCCTGCAGTTCCTGCAGTGTCCACTAGAGGCTCTCTGCAGAAGCACACTGAGGATGAGGAATAGTTCAATTCAATAAATAAAAATAAAAAACTTTATTTGTCCTCCGGGTGGAAATTCAAAAACAAAATAAAGATATATTTTTACGGTTTTAACAAAGAGCTGGCAGCCAATCAGAAGGCCTCTCTCCTGCAGCAGAGCTTTAAATGCAAACGTGTGGCGCTCCGTGTTCATGTGTGTCTGTCGGACCTGCCGTCTTCACTGGTTCTGAATCTGAATCGACTCCACGTCGTTGTCATAATATCAAAGCTACAATAAGACACGCTGATCCCCCCCCCCCCTCGCTCTGCCTCTGACACCAGTGACTATTCATGTTCCTGCTCTCCTGCCCCGACCTGTCAGCCCTGTCAATATGATTATTCCTCTCTGTAATTGCAGTCAGAGAGGAGGAGGAGGAGGAGGAGGAGGAGGAGGAGGTGATGATTGTCGCTGTGGAGGAGGGTGACCGCTGCTTCCTAACCGTTTGGTCAATATGGGTGTAGGTGTTGAAGGCGGCCAGGATTGACACGTGATTGGACGGTTCTGGAGGAAAAGGTGAAGAGAGAAACTGAAGAGTCCTCGGTGGGTCGACTCTAAACCTGAACAGATTCTGTTGTTTTCACATCAGACACTTTGAGTATGTGAGCAGTCTGATACAGCAGGACGCACACGGTGGACTTGAAGCGACCAATCATGGTGTCCATCCGAAAAAAAAGAAAAAAAAAAAAGCAAGGTGGATGCGGGAGCAAAAGTTGAACCTTAAAAAAGTGCTGAGTTGAATGTTGAAGTTAGACTCTTTAGAATTGGCTTCATATTTTTTTTAACTTTAATCACACGTTGTGTTACCGTCACACGTTTTCGTTTTTGATGCATATTTTACGATACTTTTTTATATTTTTATCTATTTAAATTTTTTGATTTTCTTCTGCTTTGCTGCTGTAACACTGTAGATATTTATTTATTATTTATTATTATTATTATTATTATTATCTCTGCTTGCGAGATAATTAAAGGATTAAATTATAAAAATGTTTTCTGTTTTGCCAAATCTCAGATATATTTTAAAAAATACAGATTTTTGACTGCAAAGGATTTTTAGTCAGTTTTTTTGTATATGACACAACAAAAAAAATAATTTATGTTTTAAATGTTAAACGTGGATCGGTTCAGAGATCGGGCGTTCACCGGAGTCACGAGTAAAGACTCCTCAGAGACGGAGCGAGCAGCGTTACCGTCACGTGAAATCTTTAAAAGAGTTCTTAAAGTTTGACTCTATAACATTTATTTCTATCATCATGACTCGACCAACAGCTTCTCTCTCTCTCCTCGCCCTGACCTGACCCTCAGCTGTTGATCCTGTCCGAGGTGTCGGCTGCTCACACTCACAGAGCGGAGTCGTTCTCAGGCGTTGGGATCGAACGCTCCTCCGTCCGAAGGTTGAAAATCGATCCTGAAACTCAGCGAGGAAAACGAACTCACTGTGCTTCGTTTTTTTCTTTCCTTTCTGATCTCCTGTAACTTCAGGACGTGATCCGGAGCTTTCTGAGCCTCAAACCTTCCAGAGTTTGTACCAGCTAATCACATGACCAGCAGCCTGAGCTGAACTTCAAGGAAGTGCTCATGATCGCTAACATACGAGCTGTAAATATGTAGGAGGCTGTTTTTAACCGTTTCTCCAGAGTCGGGCTTCTTACTGAAAATCAGTCAGCCAATCAAACATGAACGCCATATTCAGTTTGTTCTTTTCCAGGATCTGTCCAGTGTCTGCAGAGCCGTTTCCGTGGTTACCACAGGTTCCCGTGCACAGCTAAATATGTTATGAAATCGAATAAAGAGTGGGAGGAAGAGACGAACCAGATCGTCTCAGTGTTGAAGAACACACTATGTTTAAACTTTGTGTACTATTAACAAACAGAAAATATAATTAGATAAACAACGTTAGCCTGTCGCGAGCTAACCAGTCATGCTAATCTCACAAAACCAAAATTAAGACTTTCATAAACGTTGGTTGTCTTTACTGTGATAATTCACAGTTTGAGAGCAGAGATGACAAGGAGTTAAAAACCTAGATTACATTTTGACTTCATTTATGCTTCAATATGTAACAGCAAAAAAAAAAAAAAAAAAATGTTGGTGAAATCTTGATTATGATTTGTGCATGGCTGGGTAGATATCCTTTATCAGAAGAGCTGAGTCTTGTTTCTCTCACAAGATCTGGCAACACAGGATGGACCTGGACAACAACAGAACCGGACTCTCTTTAGTCTTTAGTCACGGAGCAGGCGGGCTTTAAATGAAGCCTGCTAAGCTAACGTGAGCTACGTGTGCGGCGCGGCGCTCTGACAGCTCCTTTCAGCAGGTGTCGTTAAGCTCGAGGCTTCGTGGTTAGGAGGGAAGTTTTCCTGACGGTTCATAGACGACAGCTCGCTGCTATCTGGAAGCAGGGAGCGATAATGTGTTTCAGAGACAGGAAGCTAACGGCTGAATGATGCTAACCCAGGATTCTGCTGCGCTAACGTTAGCGTAACCTCGCCTGCCGAATCGATGCCAAAACACTTTAATTTGGTGTTTTGGTCGACTGCTTCACATGAAGTAAGAAGTGATTAAAGCAGAGTTATTGAAGGAACCAGATCGGTTTGAGTCACACACGCGCACACACACACACACACACACACACACACACACACACACGCACACACACAGCCGAAAGTTTGTCAGGAGTTTTCTGCAGGTGTGAAAGCGCTTAAAGCTCGTACAAGCTTTTTACACCTGGTGAAAATGATCCTTACGTGTGTGTCAGGTGTGTGTGTGTGGTGTGTCAGGTGTGTGTGTGTGTGTGTCAGGTGTGTGTGTCGTTGGGTTCAGGCTCGCTGGTACTTCTCAAAGCGTCTGATGATGTGTTTGGTTCGCTGCTGACCTTTAAACAACTCCGTCCCATCATCCTCCTCTTACACAGGCCTACAGGGAGCTCACACACACACACACACACACACACACACACACACACACACACACACACACACACACACACAGTGATATTCACAGAGGGAAAGAAGACACACTCCTGCAAACACACACTTTTGCATGTAAAGGTTCTTCTTGCATGAGAACACACACAGTATGTACGTATGAGCACACACACACACACACACACACACACACACACACACTCACACACACACACACACGCACACACACACACACACAGAAGCATCACTGTCTGAGGTTTGGTGGTAATGAGGCCTGTCATCCTTCCACACAGCTCCTCTCTCTCTCTCTTTCTTTCTTTCTTTTTCATTGATCCACTAAAAGATCCCCAATATAACAACTAGCAGTCGCTGTGGGAGCCCCCCCCCCCCCCGACACACACACACACACACACACACACATCCCTCCGGACCATTTAAAAACCTTCCACTCTCTCTCTCTCTCTCTCTCTCTCTCTCTCTCTCTCTCCACGGACGCTCTCATTCTGGGGGCTGACAAGGGGGGGGGGGGGGGGGGGGTTTCTCTGCGGCGTGTTGATGGAGAGGAGGTGAGCGGCGGTTTGTCCGTCCGTCTCACCTGGCGGAGAAATAAAACAACAAGAGACAGAAAAACGTGGACTCAGCTGAGACATGTCGCTCCTCACAGCTCTTCACTTTACATCCGAATCCTCGAGTCCGAAAGAAAGTTACAAAAAAAACGCTCACGACTTTCCTGCTCTCGCCGCGAGACTGAAATCAGGGCGGAGCCTTCACACTCGTCACTCGTGTGTTTGACTTGTTTCATAAGGAACGGCTCAATTAGTCGACACACCAGTAAAAACCTGTCGGCTGTTTCCTGCCAACGTTTCTGTCACCACGGATTTGACAGGCGTGCCTGCTGTTGCCATGGAAACTCCTGCTGTTTGTATTTCACTCACATTCAACGACGGCAACCTAACGTGTGTTATCTGTGAGTTTGTGCAGGTACAATCCGATCAGCCGGGCCGTGATTGGACGCCACGCCCCGTGATGATTATCTGTCGTTCGACTGTAAAGACAGGAACGCCGAGGAGAGAGAGAGAGCACGACGCGCACGCCACGGGTGCAGCGTCGAACCTGCGACGCGAGTACCGCCTCACAATTACGAGGGCCAACCTTCGTAGGGATTTAAACAATGACGAGAGCGCCATGTGCTCGGGAGCGTGGCGCCGGAGCGAGTCCGAGGCGTAAATCCGGATTATTTACTTAATTTGTGGAGGTTTGACTTTTCAGACGAGCGAACGCGCCGAAACATTTCACTGTTTTCTGTCGACTTCCTGTCTCCCTTCAGAGATTTCTGCTCCGCTCTGACCTTTGTGTTCGGAGATGTTTTCCTCCCCTGAGTGTGTGAAGGTGTGTGTGTGTGTATCTGTGTATATGTGTGTGTGTGTGTGTGTGTGTGTGTGTGTGTGTGTGTGTGTGTGTGTTGTTGAACGGGGGAAACAAATCACCAGCTGTAGTTCTCATTAGCAGCAGTTTTGTGTCAGCGCTCACAGATCAGCTGTCAGCTCTGCAGCTTCACCTTTTACCGACCATAATTACACCGTTTAACGCCGACGCTTCTTAACCGGCGGCGTGCGGCGCCCTAAGTGGCACAAATAAGAGACATGGAAGGGTCTGCATTATGCAGGGCAAAGTTAGAGGCCGAGTCAGCAGGTTACAGCTGGAGGCGTAACGCAGAACGACCCCCCGGATCCTCAGTCACATGACGGCGCCCCAAGTCTCAGATTCAGTAAGAACTGAAAGATTCTTATTGAACACCATCTTGGATGTCAGGATGAGCAGAAGTCTGTTCCTCTTGTTCTCGTTCTCACATTCAACAACTTCTGTCTTCAGTTTCAAAATCAAAATGAATCTGGTTAAAGGCAGGGTTGCTAATTTCAGAAAACTAGCATGATTTTGAAAGTAGCATTCCCTCAGTGCTCCATCTGCTCCGCCCATCCCCCCTCTAAAGCCACGCCCCCTCATGACCTCAGCTCATCTCTTCTCTGTGTAGAAGCTACGTCGTCTCATTCAGCGGGAAATGAACGCTAAACTTTATCACAACGGCCAACGTCAGACTGGCGGTATAAGCTCCTCCTCCTCGTCCTTTTTGAGAATTAATAAAGGTTTAAATTGAGCTGAAATACAACTTGAACAGTTCGGCGTTAAAAACAGATCACAGACACAGAAACCATTGATCAACAGCATTGTGTTTATTGTAGAAAAAAACAACTGTTGGCATTCTTCTTCATGCTGTTTTTAAAAAAAACAATGAAAAACATAAAATCTGATCGATTTAGTGACATGAGGAAATCAGCCCGATCATCTTCTGATCTAATGAAAAACAACGGGTGTTAGTCAGCGTCTCAACACTTCAGAGCGCGGTTCAGAGGACAGAGCGTCCTCAGTCTGCATCTTCTGAACATTTGCTCCCGTGCACTTTGAGCTCCACAATATTAAAACTGAACGATGCTACAAAATAAAAATAAAGTGCTACAACGCCGTTCGACATTTGCTACAGTTTTTTTTTGCATATGTTTGATATCATTTTGGATCAGATGCATAGAATAGAAAATTTGGCAAATCAAAGTCACAGTTCTTTGTATTTTTTTTTTTTTTTTTAGAGGTGATGCTAACTGGCACCACCCGCTAAATATGCACAAATGCTAACGTTAGAAACCGTTAGCATAAACCACAGTGAACCTTGTAAATACTGAACACACTGACATCAAATGGACACATCTCTGCATTTAGGTGTGACTGTCTGCTGAAGCCTAAAAGCCCGGCGTACACTGTGCGACTGTTTCAAAGTCGTGGTGAGATGTCAGCTCACGTTTTTTACGACAAAAAGCTTGCGATATATATGTGCTCACGCTGTGCGAGCGGATACTCTGCCACGACTCGAGAGCTGTATTTAGACTGTCTCATAAGCATAGCCCAAATACACATGCTAACAAACAAGCTAACATGATAGGTTTAAAGCGACTGTTTTCGTGGTGATTTCAGACCCTGTGTGTCACTTTTTGTGCTAAATCAGGAAAAACAGTTTCACTGTTTGAGCGATCAAAAATCCTCCGACAGCTTGGGAGCAGCTGGTCGGGAGGTGATCGTCTATCGTGCTTCCGTGGTGGGCTGCGATACGACGCACCACCAAAACGGGATTTGGACTTGACTTCAGAATCAGTCCTGTGACTCTGAATCTCCCTCATATCGCAGAGTGTACGCCCGACCGAGCATTTCCAGAACCATCAATGAGTCCTTCTTTTAAATAAATGCTACATGTTAACCTCATCACAATTAGATGGATCTAAAAACATCCACCTCGCTAGCCATGCTAACATGTAGGACCCGACCGATGAGGGATTTATGGGGCCGATATCAGACGGACTGTTTGATCCGAACTCACAGATATAGATTTACACATTTATCACATTCAGTTTTCAAACACTTAGAAAAAGATTTATATCGAAGACCAGATGGAAAGTAACTGAGCATGTATGTGCATAACTCTACAGGGTAGATCCATATAGCGCCCTCTGCTGGTGACAGAGAACTGCTGGAGTAACAGAATAAAACTCAAATGCTTTTTGACTGGTGCATAAATTGAGTCATGTCTGCGATAAAATTGTCTGATAGTCACTGGACATATCCAGGGTCCAGATATCGGCCCGATACATCGGTCGGGCTCTATTAAAAAGCTGTGATTCTTTAAAAAGGTCAAAATAAACACAAACATCTGAAAATTGTAAACATGTGTCATCGTGAAAAAGGACATTTTAGAGATATGTTTCAAGCCTGAGCGTAGTGAATAACGTGCTGATGTTTGTGTATTTCTTTACGATGAACGATGCATTCAACTTAGCTACGACAAGCTACGAGCTACACGAGTGGACGTCTTCTTCTTCTTTGTCAGAAAGTTACTACAAATATCCCCCCCCTTCAGAAACATCTGTTAGACATCATTTTGTGTGTTTTGTAACTGAATTATAAAATTTCTTTGCGTACGGAAGAAATCAATCACAAGTCCTCTTAGTTAGCGTGAAAGCATTAGCCATCGTACGCTAACACGTCACAAACGACATGCAACATTTAGCCCTCACTGTTAGCATTAATGTTGACATCTGTAAGCTGTAAACAAAAGTGGACGTATCCTCTGGTGAGTGGTTTTGTAAAGGAAGCAAATGCAAAGTGTCTCTAACTTGTACGCTCTCTGAGATGGCCACTAGGGGGCTGCGACACTAGCTGTCATGTTTTAATCAACTACGTTTAAAACCAGTTCCCAACCCTTCCTGCTAGTTAGCGTTAGCATGTCGATATGCAAAGAAAGTAACGATAAGGAAGTGAAAACGATGAGTCCAGGACTTCTGATTGATCTCTGGTGTACTGTCTTTGTTTTCTTTGAACGCCGTCTTTACCAGCCCTCCACCTCCACTACGAAGGGCTCTTTGACGGGGATCCTGCCGCTGTTGACGATCACACACTCGGTGTACGGCAGGTTCCTGTCGTTGGTGTCCTGGAGCTCGATGGTGTGAACGACAGCCTGCAAGAAGAAGATTAGACTCGGGTGAAATGATAAAGTTAAAGTTGGCATGATGTTTTATATATGGGACGTCCTGTGTGTGACAAGCAGGACTGTTACTGAAGCCTATGATTCTGCTTCAGACTGTGTTTCACAGTTTCATCTTAACATTGAAGCACTCGGATAAATCCTGTTTAAAAAAAAAAAACTGAGTGTGCAAAGTCCTTTATTCTTGTAAATCCTTAAAAAAAAAAAGAAAAGTTTTAATCTAAAAATATGAAACCCGGTCATGAGAATATTCTGTTTACCTTCCTCCCTTTTTAAAGACAGCTCGAGCAGTTAGTTTGTTTAGTGGAGTTTTCGATATGTTTCACCGTCACAGTTTTTCTGCAGATCAACACGTTGAGATTAAACTGAGTCGAGAACTTTTGGTCAGCTGTGATTTAAATCAGATGAAGTGTGTTTGTACTTTTGAGTGTTTCCTTCATGCAGCAAACAGCCAGACTTAAACACCTCCCACCTTTCCTCTACCTGAGCTAAATACTTCCTGTATGGGCGGAGCCTGAGTCTTACCAGGAAGTCAGCTCAGACCAAGGAAGCAGGTGGACCTCAGGTGGTTTGGACCGTGTGACTGAACTTAGTTTGACTGTGTGGAGGAGAACATCTGCAGGTTTTCACTCACCATCCCGTCCAGGACTTTACCAAACACCACGTGCTTCCCGTCCAGCCACGGCGCCTTGGTCGACAGGATGAAGAATTGAGACCCGTTGGTGTCTGGACCGGCGTTCGCCATACTCACCTGGTACATGAACACAAACACACACACACACACACACACATTTCATTAAAATTAGATTTTTTTTAGCTCGCTCATCGAGCTCGATCAATCCGTTTTCTTGATGTTTTTGGCTGGATGACGAGGTCACTGTCGTGTTTTATATAATCTGGTTCTGTCAGGCCCGAGGTCTGGCTCTAACCGACGGCGTGCGCCCGGCCCCACCATGTTCATATCATCACAGGAGAGCGACAAGATCACGTTGCTTTGTCTCTCTGAGGACGAGTCGTTGATCGTTTTGTCTGTTTTTTTTTTTACGTCACATCAATAAAGCGACAGGAAGTACCATGAGGAGTTTGTGTTTTATTTTGAAATTAAGCGGACGCACTGTGCGTTCCCGTGCCTGTCTTCCTGTCTGGAGCGATCTGATCTACGTGTGCTTCCAGGAAAATAGACTCTGTGTATTTGAGGCCGAGCAGAGGTTAGCGGCGGTTAACGACTGATTAAACCTCGCCGTCGTGCTGACACCTTTACGTGAACAGTTTGTCTTAAATTGGCAGTTAAACTATCTTAATGGGTCAATAAGCTGGTTAAATTAAAAACTCACCCAGCCTGCTCCTAAATGCTTCAGTTTGAAGTTTTCGTCCTCGAAAGTTGTTCCATAGATGCTGTGACCTGGATGAGAAAGAACCCGCTCACTTTGAGAAACACAAGAAACCTGAAAAACATCTTTTCAGTGCGTTCGTTGAACAAGAAGTGAAACCAACACGTCGCTGAGAGACCACGAACACACACACACACACACACACACACACACACACACACACACACACACACACACACACACACACACACACACACACACACACAGTGATGGGATTAAACAGCTGGGTCACAGTCTGATGAGTCTAGTTTTCTCACCTCCGGTTCCGTCTCCGGCCGTGAAGTCTCCTCCCTGGATCATGAAGTCTTTGATGACTCGGTGAAACTTGGTCCCTTTGTAGCCGTAACCTTTCTGCAGAAACGAGTTCAAAAGAACCAGAATGATTGACAGCAGCTGCTAATCTCCTGGAAGGACTAAACGTAGACTACGAAGACACGCGGGACACGTAACCGTTTCAGTGCGACAAACCAGGAGGAAAGATGAAGGCAGACATTTTTAAATGTGGACTGCAGTTCCCGTTTTAAACACTAGGTGTGCTGACGGTGAGTCTTTATTGTTTTTAGGTTGTGGTGTTCACGGTTGTTTGTTTGTTTTTTTTTAAACACAGGAATGTTGACGTATCATCATTTTGGTTGTTCGCGTTAACACCATCCTACTTACCTCTCCTGTTGCCAGGGCAACAACGTTGTTGACAGTGCGCGGGACGACCTCCCCAAAAAGGCCGATGACGATCCGGCCCACCTCGTGCCCCGCCACTGTGATGTCAAAGAACACCTGGAGACACACACACACACACACACACACACACACACACAGGTTGTCAATCAATCTGAGGTGTAAACCTTTAACTTTCTCTACAACTTTTCGTTAATAATAAATAAACTTTATTTATTTTAAACAGAGACAAGAACATTTCCTTGAGTACATTTAAGAGCTGTGATCTTTGCTTCATCTTCCTCTCAGTCTTTTCTGATTTGAGACCCAACAGTCAGGAGCAGAAGGCTTCATGTGGATCATCTCTCTCATACATTTATTATGTAGGATATTTGATACATGTGATTTATGACATGTGACACATATAACGTGATATTTACGGAAGCCTCCATGGTTCATATTTTTATTGAGGTCAGGTCCTCTGAGTGTTTGTGACCGGAGGCGAACGCACTGCGTATTAAGGGTCGTCTGAGAGGACACGTGTACAGCTGTGCGCGCGCGCGTACGTGTATGTGTGTATGTGTCTGTAGTCTACTGTCTGAGATATTCTTGAGACATCTGGTCCGGTCCAGCTCCCCTCTTTAAGACCGAGCCTGTCCTCATATGATGCGTTCATGTGCACGTGCCAGCGCAGCTCGTGCCAGCGCAGTGTAAACCGGTTATCCTCCACGCTCCGCTCGCGCGTAAATAACACGGATGTTAATGCAGATAAATGCGGCACATTCCTTCACCCACCTTCTCGGTGACTTTCGGTCCCGTCCGTGAAGCGGCGGCGGCGGCGGCGGCGGCGGAGGACACCGGCAGCAGGCAGGCTGCGGAGAGGAAGAGCAGAGCCGGGAGGACCGGACGGAGCTCCATCTTTTACCGGAGAGAGCGCGAGGCAGCCGAGGAGGAGGAGGAGGAGGAGGAGGACCCCGGCTGGGACTGAGAGAGATGGTCCAGACGAAGAAATCACAGCGACTCACAGCTGGGAGGCTGGCCGGGAAACAGCGTTCCAAACACGGCTTCATCAGCAGACCACTCCCCCTCGTGTGGGCGGAGCCGGTACTGAAGCTCCGCCCACCGAGGATGCAAGGGGAAAGGATGCTAAGAAGGGAGCTTGGAGAAGAGACAGGAAGATTATATTATTAACAGGAAATAAATGAGAGAGAGGGGAGGAAAGGACTCAAGGCAGAAAGGAAGGAGAGGTGACATGAAGAGGAAACAATTAGAGGAGGAGAGGAAATCAGAAGGGAGAGTAGAAGAAAGGAAGGAGGCGAGGAGAGGAAGATGAGTGTTAAAGGCCTTTAAGAGATATAAGGACTATAGAAGAGAAGTAGAAGCGTGGGAAGGATGAAAACATACATGTTGAAAGTGGAGACACAAATGTGAACAGTAAAAATCAATAAAATGTTGCTGTTAGCGAGGCGGAGAACAGATACGTGCGTGGGTCCCAACCCGTGGACGGAGACCCTCTGAGGGGTCGGATGATGAGCGCGTGGGAGGCTGACGGGGGGAAAACAAAACAGATTTGTAACTGAAACAAATAAAAGGTTAGCCGTCCTGTTTGTGTCGACCTTTAACACGGCGAGCTGATGGAGGCAGAAACATGTGTGTGTTTGATCATTTGTAGGAACGAGCAGAATGTCACACCTGTCAGGCTGAAACACACCTGCAGGATCACAGGCAGCTGCAGACAGCACGGGCGAAAGATCGGCTTCTAAATGAGACTTTAAAAATCCTAAAGTCATCTTTTTTTTTTAATCACCAAACGTTGAGTTAAATCTGCTGGTTGACAACAACGGGAGCTTTTCATAAAGTTGCACCTGAGAGTTCATCAAAAGCCCCCGAATAATGTCTTTTAATAATCCTACAGTTTTTATCCCTGAAAGTATCACACGCTGTGAGATGAATATATGAAGTCTGAGTGACGTCCCCCGTCTGATCCTGCAGGGGGCGCTGGAGTCCCCCGTGTGTTCCTGCAGGGGGCGCTGGAGTCCCATAGATGGCGGTCTCTGTGCTGGAAATGCTGTCTCAGGCTAACTTTGAGTCAAGCTAACGACAGACTGCTAACTTTGAGTCAAGCTAACGACAGACTGCTAACTTTGAGTCAAGCTAACAACAGGCTGCTAACTTTGAGTCAAGCTAACGACAGACTGCTAACTTTGAGTCAAGCTAACGACAGACTGCTAACTTTGAGTCAAGCTAACGACAGACTGCTAACTTTGAGTCAAGCTAACGACAGGCTGAGAGCTGAGGCGGGTTTTAAGCCTCCTGACAAACCGTTACACGGCGCCCACCTGTCAATCAGCTCAGCTACACGCCTTATTGTGAATAACATGTGTTGTTTATAAAATCCAAACAGTGTACCCCTCGTACAGCGTGTGCGTTACGTCAAAGGCTGCTGCGTAAAGAAGCGTGAGCTGCTGCTGAAAGCTACCTTCCTGCTACCTGTTGCTGTTTCTGTTACTGTGGGGAAAAAAAAACGTCACGTCGGATACGTTAGCTTGTCTGTGAACATGTTTCCTCCTCAGGTCGGTTTCACCCGGTCGTCATGACTACGGTTAACTTCCTTTCTATCCTGGGTGGAGAATGGAGTAGCTGAGAGAATCACTCCCATGATTCACCGCCAGCCTCGACGTCATCTTTTGTTATTGTTTTGATTGAGAGCCCCCTGGTGGTGGATTTTACAAACTGCGTTTAGCAAGGCTTTAACCTGGAGCGCAACAGTCAGAGACGACAGAACCACTGCGGCGTCCAAACCTGACAAGACGTCAGGGCAACATGGCTGCCGTGTCTATGAGGTCTTTATCAGTTTAATTTCTGATTGATTTGAAAACATGAATAATCCACTGTGATGTAGGATTACACGTTTAAAGCGTACGTCACGTATGTAAATGTCAAAGCAGCGACGCTCCTGAAATCCAAACAGGAAACAGATAAACTTCGTCGCTCTGCATTTTTATTTTCTTCTTCCTGAGTGACCCACAAATAAATTTTTCCAGCGTGCACAGATCGATATTCAGTTTGTTTGTTTTTAAAAACAATAAAGAGAGAAATAATGAAGTCGAACAGACGAGTGTTAACGCGTTAAAACACTTTAAAAACACCTCAGAGCTGCGAATAAAGCAGAAAAAGAGACCAGAAGTCCCCGCTGAATACGTGTCTATAGAGATGAATTATAATAGTCAGCCTGCCGTGACCTTAACGCCACGGCCGGGACACACACACACACACGCACACACACACACACGGTTATCGGCCTCCTGTCAACGGCGGCGTCCATTCGTCTTTTCTTCCCGCCATCCGCTGAATTAATTAAGCAGAAATGTAAACGTTTTAATTGAATGTCAAAGCGGGACCTTAACAACATGCTCCTATGTAAATGAAAGTGACATCGCTGTAAACCACGATATTTATACACACACACACACACACACACACACACACAGCAAGGTTACAGGGGGCTGTGCAGGTGTGTGTGCGTGTGTGTGAACGAATGAACGGGGGACACACAACAGACGTTTTAATTGAATTACCGTCACTCGGTTGCTAACTAACCCTCATGGATTTAAAACAGCCTCAATTATCCCCGGGTGGAAATGAACCCGTTAAACCTTTAACTTTCTCTACAAGAAGAATTAAGGTTTTTTTACATTTATTTATTTATTTTATTTTTTTTATGAATCCGAGTCCGAGTGTCCCGAATCATTAAAAAGCAGCAGATGAATATTTAATCTTCCTGTTTCTGTCTGTCAGCGGTGAAACAGGCGGTAACACTGTTCATCCATTCCATGCACGTTCACGTAGCGTGTTTGTGTTTATTAACATGTGCGTCCAATTTCATGAATTGATTATTTTATTTGTATTTTCTGCACCAGTTTAACATGTTAGCAGCTGTAGCTAACAGCTAATTATCAAACATGTTTTTTTTAAATCTTACCCGCTGTGTCTCGAGATCGTCAGTTTTCAGCTTTATAATGAAAACAGCTGCTTAGGTTAACAATGTTCACGTGACTTAAAGTGGAAGCGTAACTGTAAGAGACGACAACAACAACGTGAGCTTTCCGCCCCCGTGCGGCCGTGGGAATATGCTCTGCCTTTCTTTAAATGAAGCTACAACAACGCAACTCCTGCAGTTATTAAAACTGATGCACGTCTGCGTGAAAACAAAAACACTTCATCTCCCTCATCTGTAACGTAATCCTTCGAAGAAACAGCAGCTTGTATACTAAAAGTGCGTTCACTAGAGGTTGTCCTTTTTGACCCGGACGGGCTCAGGTTGTTGTTCGAAGGATCCCTGCACAGATAGTTTGTTTTTGAAGAGGACGATTCTTATTGCAAACACACATTTTTATTGACTTCTTTAACTCCACCGACATGACTGAACATCTTCAGAACCTGGAACGTTCACGTCTTGTTTTGTTTGTTTGTTTATAAAAACCTTTGGCCGTCAAAGTGTATTCACAATTGAGGAGAAGCCTCATTAACGCCTGTGTCCACCAGCAGCTTGTCTTCGTGCTTACGCGCAGTGCTAACTGTTGCTAGGTTACAAACGTTGGTCGTTAGTACCCTGAAGGGAAATTAAGTTCTTTTGAAGCAGGCTGTAAACATGTTCATGTCTGCTGTAAAAACAGGCTTTTTGAATGGGTGTGTATGTGACTTCCTGTGCTGCTGCAGCCAGCCTCTAGTGGACACTCCAGGTACTGCAGGATGTTTAATCTTCTGCGTTAGCTTCATTCATTTAACAGTCAGCAGCTCTCGACCATGAAATTGTTGCCTCGAAAAAGACGAGTCAGATCGGTCTCTCCTCCACGGGTCTTGTTGACAAAGTTGTTAGTACAAGCTCCGCCCCTTGAAAGAAAAAAATTTGTAGGTGAGGGAGAAGTGACGTGAAGAGCGTTGCAGTCAAAGTTGAACCATTATCAACTGAGAGTGCTGCGAGTAAGCAAAAAAAAAACTGAAAACAAGCGCTGTCTGGTGCTCGGGGTGCTTTTATTTTGAAAAATGTTCTCTTTACTTCATGTTGCCATAAAAATGTTAAAGTGTTATGAAGTGCTTTTAGCTTGAACAAGAGTTGACATTGCTTTGAGAAAAATGACCATGATGCTTCTCGTCTTTATCCCATTTTACGTTTCCAATGAAAAGTGACTTTATTAAGTGTCACGTTCAGACCATGATGAATCATCTGTGCTTTTATTTTTAATTTTTTTTTAAAGAGTAATCTCCCTCCGTGGTGATTCTGACTCTCCTCTGAGTGTAACCTGCAGCTGTGCCGCGTTCTCACTTGCAGGAATTCGGCCCTTTGCTAAATGAACTGTTGTTAATATTGTGTTTTTTCTTTTCCTGCAGCCGTCTAAATAATTAGCTTTTGTTGTAGAAAATGATGAATTTGGGCAGTTAATTTATTGATCGTGGGGCTCCTGCGATGTGCCTCGCTTTAGAGAGCCATTAATCAATGAATGAAAACACCTAATTCTCCTCCCGCTCGGCTTTTTCCTTTTTTTTCTGCGCTCTGGTTGTTTGTTTGCTGCTCGTAATAACAGAGGAACCCCGGCGATGATACAGAGAGGATCTGTGATTATGGACTCACTAAGATGATGATGATGAAAAATAACACATGCTCAAAAAACTTCATAAAAAAAGATGCAAAAAAATTAGAGCTGATGCAATAAAAACAAAGATTACAGCCAGTTTCTTTATCAGCTATAATGATTTTTTTATTTTATCTCAAAGCATAAACACAAATTATTAACCAATGTTGTTCCATTAGAAAATAAATAAATGTTTTTAAAGGTCACAAAATCCTCTAACTCTAAAATGCTTTTCTACAAACCCCCACAATGATGAGAAAAGTCCATCCTCTCTGTCTTCTTCAGAAAATGTGTGCTCAAACAGGCCGTTTGGAGATTTTCCCTTCATGACATCACAAAGGGCAGTAGCCCCTCCCCCAGGTGGGTGACACTCCCACAGCTAGGTGTTTGTTCTGCCCTCTGAGTCTGCCTTCTCACCGTAAACAATAGGACATGGAGCCAGAAAGCAGCGAGTACACCCGAGCCCTTCCAGAGAGGGGGCGTGGCCAGATACAGCTCATTTACATATTTAAAGCTACAGACACAGAAACAGCCTGTTCTGAGGAGGGCTGAAATAGAGGGGTTTATAGACATGATCAAATACAGGATCAGAGTGGATTTACAACAACACACTTCACACATGATGAAGAGGATCGAGGACACTGATTTCACCTGAAGAAGAGGAGGAGATCATGTGACCTTTAAACATTTAAATAATAAAATCAGAGCAGTTTCATTAAAGTCCAAAGAAAGAGATCTGGACTTTCTGTTTATTATACAAACATGAATGTTAGACTGTAAATATTAATGGACAAAGCTGAGTGAGATCACCCGTCTGTTCCTGCAGGGGGCGCCGCTTGGTAAGAACCATTGATCATGGGTTCAGGGATCCATTGGAAAAAATCCTGTAGAAGTAATTGTAGACTCAAGCCAGGATTTGAACACTATCCCCTTGATTCTTTATTAACTGCCTTCGACCTTGAACTTGCATTTCAGCCAATCAGACGGCCTGTTGTTGCTCCGCATTCCTCGACGCTGAAAAAGTCACTTTAAGCCTACAAGAGTTCATTTTCAGACGCTTATGTTTGTGTTTTTGTTCGTTATCAATCCACCAGAGGTCCCGAGGATGACAAATGGGGCCTGTCAGGGCAACGCCAGTCATAACAATACACACACACTCACACACACACACACACACACACACACACGTTTACGTTTTCAGGCATTTAGCTGATGTTCTTATCCACAGCAGCTTACAGTGACTGATGTGCACACGTAACTGTATGCTCCACATGCATTGCTATGATTGTGTGTGTGCGTGCTTGCGGCTGCATGTGTGTGTGTGTGTGTGTGTGTGTGTGTGTGTGTGAGAGCAGCAGACGGGTGGGAAAGCTTGGGGTCGTGGATAACAAGTCAGACCCAGAAACACAATGAGCTCGGCTGTAATCTATCTTATCTGAACACACACACACACACACACACACACACACACACACACACACACACACACAGAGTGTGAAAGTGATGGTTGTTAAAGGGTCTGAGGTTATTTGACATTTTGTCGACCACCTTCTGTCCAGTGTCTGAATATCAACCTGTTAAAGTCTGTAGTTCAGTGAGTTAGCCGCGGTGACACGCGGCAGACAGCTAGCAGCTCCCATCTGTCACTCAAAGAGGCCACGCCCCCTAATTCTACATCATTTTGAGGCTTAATAAAACTTTGTATAACTAAAAAAAATTTGAGCGCAGCTCCAGAGAGCAGAACTGTTTATCTCTGCTGTGACGTTGGACATTTTATCATAGAGCTCTATGGGGACAGATCAATAACTGTTTATTAAAATGGACGGAGCTTGTCATTCTTCTTCTGTTCCACTAGTGTGAAGCCGCACGCTCACAGTTAACGGAAACGTCAACGACTTTATTGTTCATCACGTTTTTACTCACCTCTCCTCCTCTACTCTGATAGTCCAGCTGAAAACGCTGTAAGGAGCCTCATTTGGCGACAGATCTGTCAATCATGACGATCGAATAACTAATTTAAATAAAACCTCAGAGAAAGATGAACACCTGGACAGAAGTCGACATGATGATAGTAAACATTCCCGACAGATTCTGGGAATGAGAGAAACTTATTGGACGTGTAGTTTAACTTTACACTTTGACACATGTCCCATCTGGTCACATGGAGGGGGCGGGGTTTATAAATCTATCTATCTATCTATCTATCTATCTATCTATCTATCTATCTATCTATCTATCTATCTGATTGATTCACGTTTGGAGACAGCCTCTAGTGGACACTTTGGGTACTGCAGTTTTTTGGTAGTCCTTTTAGATGCATCACTGCTCCGTGTGAGCCTTTACTTTCTCCTGCATGTTAGTGGATTTGACCTTCTGGTTTGTGAGCCACCAACTGGACACACACACACACATTGTGCATTCAGAGTGTGTGTGAAAGCTGTCAATCAAACCCTGGTGTGGACCGACCAGCCGTGCGGAGTCCCTTTAAAAAACAAGGGTCCCTGTCCGGTTGTTTCCAGACTGTGTTGCGGTTCGTTCTTGGTTAGAACATGAACCGATGAACTGTCAGTAAGCACCGTGGGCCGTCTCTGTTCATCACGCGTGTTTAAAGAGCGCACGCGGACCTGACGGAGGATTAACGTGCTCCCCTTCTCCTCGGCTGTCTCTTCATAAACTCCAAAACATCAACACATGAGTTCAACAAAAAATAATGTCACTGTGCTAAACAACGAATTTCAGCTGAATGGGGGTCACGTGTTTTAACTTCGTGTAGTTGCAGCCTGAGGAGGCGCGTGCGGGGTCCTTCAAACGGGGGGCTTCTTGTTCTGCTTTAATTCCTGAGGAGTGTTTTTGGATCCTGCGCTCACAGGGATGTGTCTTTTTTTAAACTGGACGTTTTTTAGATGAACACACATTTGATGACGTGTGTGCAGGTTTGCAGAAACACTAAATCTGTTTTTGTCATTTGTTTTACACTAAAGAAAAAGTCAAACACACATCACAGTGTGGAGAGAGAGAGAGAGAGAGAGAGAGAGAGAGAGAGAGAGAGAGAGAGAGAGAGAGAGAGAGAGAGCATCACTCCAATGAAAGAAAGAAAACACGAGCAGTTTTATTCATTTTAAAATCACACTCTCTCTCTCTCTCTCTGTTGTGGTAGATACACACACACACACATACACACACACACACACACACACACACACACACGCACACACAGATTTACATGTAGCCTACAGCGTGCTGCTCTGCATCTGTACATTTGCTCTCAGTGTCAATATGGATCTTTTAAATTGAATTGAAGTGAGCTGAATGTGGAGGAGAAAAAAACGGAGGCCGTAAAGAGGAGAGAGAGGAAAAGTGAAAAGAGGAAAAACAGGCAGAAGAGGAAGAAGAGGAGGAGGAGGAGGAGGAGGAGAGAAAAGTGTGCGAGAGAAATAATACGTGTGAATTAGAGAGGGAGCGAGACGACGTGAGATAAGAGAGAGAGAGAGGGGAGGGGGGTAAGTGAGAGGGGGAGGGGAGGAGAGAGAGAGGCTCGCGCAGCAGCTGCTCGGGTAGTTTTGGCTCCGGAGACGCGCAGGACGCAGCGAAGTGTCCCGCGGCTTCCCCTCCATGGTTCACCGCAGTCCGAAGGAGGGACAGACCGGAGATCAGCACCGAGGAGCCGCCGTGCTCACTCTGACAGCACGGAGCCTTTCCTGCGCTTCTACAACTTTCACTGCAACAAAAAAAAAAAAAAACAACAAGCGGGGGGAACTCCGGTAAATCCAAGCGGAGCGTCCCGGCATCACTACCCGCCCACCGCTTCCTCTGTCCGGCTGCAGGACAGCACACCGGACCGCTGATCTCAACTGGACTTAAAAGGAACCTCCTTTTTTTTCCCCCTTGAAACTTTTTTACATGAGTCCAAAATGTGCGTGACTTAACGATCCGCTGTTTGTTTCCTTTTAGGTGAGTTTCTTTCTTTCTCTCTCTTTTTTTTTTTTTTTTTTGCGTAAAATCTGCGTTAAATCCACCCGAGGACCCGGAGCCTCGGACAGGCTGGACGGAGTTTAGAGAAACGAGTTTTTTACCGGTTGTGAAATGTCTTCAGATCTGATGTCTCAAAGAAGGTTTTTTTTTTTTACACCTTTTTATTGTTGAATAACTCGGTGCTCATTTTTTATGAAAGTTTAGAGACAAAAAAACAAGAAGAACTGAAGGAACATTTATGAACTCAAAGACAAAATAATAATTTTAATTTCTGGCTTTTTTGCTTTGATGCATTTTAAATCTTAAAAAAAGATTTAAAGACACAATTTTATTTATTTCTGTAAATATGAAAAGCTGCAACAGCTCATTGATTTGAACCTGTGGAGAGATGGAAACACATGTTGTTTCTACAGATACATTTAAATGCAAACACGATTATAAAACATATTCAGTTAATCTCCTGACTGCCTGAACTTTTCACCTCAAACACAACAAATTCAGTTTCATATCTGAGTTTTCTTAAAGATCTGTTTGTCCTCTTTAGGAAGCCGTGACATCCAAACTGGGACGCGTTTTTTTTTACTGATTTGAAACTCCTGAAACATAAACTGCACTTTACTTGATAATCCCCCTGTGACCTTAACATTTAAAACATGTGGCTTTAAAGCTGAATTCATAGAGTGAGAAGAGAGCTTTTAAAAATGCTTTTAAGATTCTGCAAAGATGGAAAAAAAAAACCTTTAAAAAGTGAAGTTTAAAGTCAGATTTACAAAACGACCAAATCATCTGTTTTCATCATAAATCATCTTCACAGGACGAGGATGAACTCCAGCGTCTCGGTGTGAATGTCACACAGACAACGAAAAGAAGCCGTCACGTTCTCACGTTCTCGTGTTCTCGTGTTCTCGTGTTCTCGTGTTCTCGTGTTCTCATGTCATGTTCTCATGTTCTCATGTTCTCACGTTCTCACGTTCTCACGTTCTGCATGAACGCCTGGAGTCAAAAAGTAAACATGGAGAAGTGTGAAGACGTGAAGTTTAACATGAAAATGTTCAGACACTTTGTGAACGGCCTGCTGGTGATTTTAGAGTGTGTGTGTGTGTGTGTGTGTGTGTGTGTGTGTGTGTGTGTGTGTGTGTTTGCTTTGAACTCCCTCAAACAGAAATCAAACACACATTTGACCCTCCGTGTTTGCCGTACATGTTTATCATCCTGTGTGTTTGGATGACTGACGCCTCCTCTCTCTCTCCTCACAGCGGCCATGTTGAAGCCGGGCGACCCGAGCGGCTCGGCCTTCCTCAAAGTGGACCCGTCCTACCTGCAGCACTGGCAGCAGCTCTTCCCTCAGGCGCAGCTGAAGCCTCCCCTCGCCCAGCCGCCGCCGCACCCGCCGCCCGACCGCCTCTCCATCCCCGTGGACGGCCTGCGCCAGTCCCGCCTGCACAGCCACCTCCTGGCCTCCTCGCACTGCACCTCCTCCTCCTCCACCTCCTCCTCTTCTTCAGCTGCTCTCACGCCGTCCTCCTCCATCTCCATCTCCACCTCCGCAGGGATCTCGCAGCTCCCCGTCCCCCAGCAGATCGCGCTCTTCGGGCAGGCGTTGGCGCCCGTGTGCGGCGGGCCCGGAGGACAGGGAGGAGATCTGATGGTGGTGGTCCCTCCGGAGAACCAGCAGCAGACTCACAACAACCCGGCAGCAGCAGCCGCCGCCGCGGGGCTCCTCCATCACGCCAAAGAGCAGAGCTGTGGGGGGGTCGGCGTGGTGTCGTCCAGCGTGAAGAGCAGCGGGGGAGGAGGAGGCGAGGAAGGAGGCAAGGGAGCGAGGTTCAAGCTGACGTCGGAGGAGCTGGACTACTACCTGTACGGACAGCAGAGGATGGAGATCATCCCGCTGAGCAACCACACGGGAGAGAGCAACAACCGTACGTCCACACACACACACACACACACACACACACACACACACACACACACACACTCCTGACGCCTTCATCTCAGGTTTGAGAGGGGGAGGATGAGTGGAAAAGAAGGAGAACTTCCTTCTTGAAGGAGATGAGCGTTCAGCAGCGTGCTCACATTCACAGGTTCAGACGAGACGTCCATCTCGCTTCATTTAAATCTTCTTATTGTTTCTTTTTTTTAAATTATTAACAATTCTTCTCTGCAGCAGAGATTCAAAACTGTTCATTTCCTCCAACGTAACAAAAAGCATCCAGTCAGTTCGACCAAAAATAAAATCCTCCCGAAGAATCCTGAACGCAGATTTAAAACTTCAATCAAAGCTGCAAAAAAAGAGAAAAAACTCAACTAAAACTAATAATTTAATGTTTCATTTCAGAATTGATCAAATTGAAAATTTAAAAGAATAAAATACAATAAATTAATACCAATTATTAAACCAGCTAAGTGTTGAATAAAATAATGTGGAATTAAAATGTAAAAATCACGATGTAAAGACAAATTTAAAATGTTCATTTTGAAGGAAAAGCATCAATATTGTTTTTCAGACTTTATTGTTTTAAATATTCTTTTAAATCAGAGATTTAATAGATTTTTACATAGAATAAATAAAAAAAAAAATCTTCAATTTTTCTTCTTCAGTTTAAACTTTTCTAAATGTTTAAAAAGTCAAACCACAGAGATTCATCTCTGATGTTGAACCTTTTAATAATGACGTCATAATAATAATGATCATGTGTGACAGAGCTTGAAGTTGGTTTGACAGCTGGGGGGGGGGAGGAGGGGGGGTGATCCAAACCGCGTTCAGATTTTGGTGGAAATCAGGATCAGGGTTTACACACACAAACATACACACACACGCGCGCGCTCAGTTTAACGTGGATTCATTCGGCATGCACGCGCTAATGATTCATCTTCAACTCCGATTAAACCCATCGATTAATCGCGTAGGCCCCATTTGTCTAATTTTCAGAACAAATCAAACGGCCTGTATTAGGTGTTGCAAACGGAAGTTTCTGTCCTTTTATTTTTCTACAAATAATTTTGTTTTATTTTTATTTTTTTTAACCTTTCATATTTTTACACAACATATAAAAAAAGAAGTTAAATAATAAAACTGCAGCTTTTATTCCCAGTGAGAAAAAAAAAAAAAACATCAGCCTCCTTTATTACTGTGATCTGTGAAGCGAGGCCCCTCGTGCGTGCGCGCGTGGACAGATATTGACAGGACGCCGTCATGCGTAAAAGTCTCACGCGCGCACAAACACACGCACTCTGCGCTGTCTTGTTAAAAGTCTCCTCACCTGAACACGGAGGTGTGCTGGATCACAAACATCCGCGTGTCCCGTTAAAAAATAAAATCGAGCACGAGCTCAGAGGCCTGCAGTCCGCTCAGCGCGAGCTTCTCCGCTCCCCGCTGCGCACGTGGACATGAAGCTGAACGGGGATATATTACGTTTTAACCGTTTGATTCCGTAACACAGAAACCATTTATGATTTCAAACATATTGAATTGATTTGATCAGATTAATGTCGTCATCCACTGCCCTCAAAGTTGCTGCTTTTACACGAAGGTTCAACATCAAATCTCTCTAAAAGTTGTGACGTCATTTGTTGTCTTAAATATTCATCCTCTGATTGTTTGAACAACTGAGTCCTAATTAAAGAGACTGTTCTATGAAATAATTCCGATTTTAATGACATTTAAAAAACGTTTACTGAACGTCAAATATTGACGATCTTTGTGTCTCGTGCTCTGCTGATTTGAAGGATCTGATAGGCTCATTTTTAAAATCTTCCTTTCTGAACACAACAGCTGATGAATTTGTGACCGTAGAGAGAAGATTGTATTTAATGTTCAGTCATCCGCAGTGTTGGAGCTTCATGTTTAAGGCCGAAAAAAATCATCTGAATAACTTTAATAATATAATAATAATATAATAATAATATAATAATAATATAATAATAATAATTCTGTTCAGTGCAGCAACAAATAGGCTTTATTTATTTGTCCTAATATGAGGTCGCAGGTTCATGATGTTATTGTGTCGTAACTTTATCATAAAGTGTGAGTGCGCGCGCGCGCGTGTGTGTGTGTGTGTGTGCGCACGCGAGCGTGTTTTCCGCGGTGATAAAACGGACCATCAGCAGTAATCTGCGTCGATACGCGCCGGCAGGGCCGATGAGGGATGGAGGGACAAGCAGGAATTAATTGCCGTATATAGTTTTGTGTTTGTGTGTGAAAGAGAGAGAGAGGGAGAGAGAGAGAGAGAGAGGGAGAGAGAGAGAGAGAGAGGGAGAGAGAGAGAGAGAGGGAGAGAGAGAGAGAGAGGGAGAGAGAGAGAAGCGGGATCGATCCAGCGGCCACCAGTCCGCTATTTATCATCCCAACACACCGTATTGAGGTCTCTGGGATGTGTGTGTGTGTGTGTGTGTGCGTGCGCGTGCATGTGTGCGCGCGTGTGGATAAAGCAGTCTCTCTCACACACTCCCTTATAGTGTCTGACCTCGATTATTAATGACACCAATAATAATAATAAACTGATAATAAATAAACACTGATAATCATCATTATCAGAATAATTAAAAGCTGTATTTATTTATTTATTTAATTCACAAAAAGTCACACTTCACTTATTTCATAATTTATTATAAAAATTGAAATCATTCGATTGGAGGATGAAATGAAAGCAGCTTCATTCATCGGCGTAACGAGGAATTAAACCTTCTTCCATCACTCGTGATGTCGTCTGACGCTTTGATCACTATTTGATCCTTTAAAGGTTTGTGATCTTTTTTTATTTATTTTTTACCTTTGAGGACTTTTCCAGGGAGGCGGGGTTAACATGTGGGAAAGAAGCCACAGGTCGGGTTCGAACCCGGGCTGACCGCTTGCAGGACGAGCGCTCGGCTGCAGGCGTCCCGTCATACGAGCTTCATTTAGTCTGAACTCTGATGTTTGCAAAGTGAGACGCAGAAAAAGACAAATCAGGATCAGTCCCTGATCTGTGAGGGACGAGGGGACAACTGACCCTGAAGATACAAATCTGAAATGTTTGTTTGTTTGTTTTACATATAAAACATTTTTAGTTTTATGTAAAGAAAATAAAAACGATCTGCTGATGATTCTGATCATCGATCAGCTCCGTCTGAAAACGTGACGGATGCAACGAGAAAGAGAGTTTCCACACAGTCCATGAAGTCTGAGAGAGGAGGAGAGGAGGAGGAGGAGAGGAGAGAAGGAGAGGAGGAGAGAAGGAGAGGAAGAGGAGGAGAGGAGAGGAGGAAGAGGAGGAGAGGAGGAGAGGAGGAAGAGGAGGAGAGGAAGAGAGGAGAGGAAGAGAGGAAGAGGAGGAGAGGAGGAGAGGAAGAGAGGAGGAGAGGAGGAGAGGAGGAGAGGAAGAGAGGAGAGGAGGAGAGGAAGAGAGGAGGAGAGGAGGAGAGGAGGAGAGGAAGAGAGGAGGAGAGGAAGAGAGGAGGAGGAGAGGAGAGGAAGAGAGGAGGAGAGGAGGAGGAGAGGAGGAGAGGAAGAGAGGAGGAGGAGAGGAGGAGGAGGGGAGAGGAGGAGGAGAGGAGGAGAGGAGGAGGAGAGGAGGAGAGGAAGAGAGGAGAGGAGGAGGAGGGGAGAGGAGGAGGAGAGGAGGAGAGGAGGAGAGGAGGTGAGGAGGAGAGAAGGAGAGGAGGGGAGGAGAGGAGGAGGGGAGGAGAGGAGGAGAGGAGGAGAGAAGGAGAGGAGGAGAGGAGAGGAGGAGGAGGAGAGAAGGAGAGGAGAGGAGGAGAGAAGGAGAGGAGGAGAGGAGGAGAGGAGGAGAGGAGGTGAGGAGGAGAGAAGGAGAGGAGGGGAGGAGAGGAGGAGGGGAGGAGAGGAGGAGAGAAGGAGAGGAGGAGAGGAGAGGAGGAGGAGGAGAGAAGGAGAGGAGGAGAGGAGAGGAGGAGAGGAGGAGAGGAAGAGAGAAAGAGAGGAAGAGAGAAGGAGAGGAGAGGAGGAGAGAAGGAGAGGAAGAGAGGAGGAGAGGAGGAGGTGAGGAGGAGGAGGTGAGAAGGAGAGGAAGACGCTCGGTCACTTTAGTCTACAATAAATGTTTTTGTTGTTTTGTTGTTTTAACAACGACAGCCTGGAGTTACAGAAAACATACAAACATGAGACAAAGCTGAATGAATGAATAAGTCACTGAGGAGGCGTGAAGGGGGGGGGAGGCTCTGTGTGTGTGTTAGTCTGCAGGTTGGTGAGGGGGAGCCCAGAGCAGACCGGCGATCTCCTCGGAGACGCCGAGGTTCCAGGACGTAGCGGGTCAGAAAGGTTCTGCCGGGCTGTGCAGAGATTTGTACGGAGGATTTTTAAAGTGAACCGTGAGCGTGGAGGCAGATTAGGTGTTGAATCTGATTGGTGCATCTTCTTCAGAAAATGTGTGTTCAAACAGTCCGGTTTGGTGTTTTTCCCTTCATGACATCACAAAGGGCAGTAGCCCCTCCCCCAGGTGGGTGACACTCCCACAGCTAGGTGTTTGTTCTGCCCTCTGAGTCTGCCTTCTCACCGTAAACAATAGGACATGGAGCCAGAAAGCAGCGAGTACACCCGAGCCCTTCCAGAGAGGGGGCGTGGTCAGACACAGCTCATTTACATATTTAAAGCTACAGACACAGAAACAGCCTGTTCTGAGCAGGGCTGAAATAGAGGGGTTTATAGACATGATCAAATACAGGATCAGAGTGGATTTACAACAACACACTTCACACACATGTTGAAGAGGAGCGAGGACACTGAGTTCACCTGAAGAAGAAGAGGAGGTCATGTGACTTTTAACAGTTGGATAAAAGTCTTGTGTCGGCTGACAGATTCATGGAGTCCTCAGCCGATGTTGATCTTTCACTTGAGTTTCATGTCGCTGGTTCAGATCGAGGCAGAAGGAGCCGTCTGTCTCTGACATCTCTGTTTATTTCCACTTTAATCCAGTCGGCTTTTTCCCATTTACTCGACTGTGAAGCTGTGTAGCATGTAGTGCTTCATAAGTGACTGTAACACAGTTTAATTTACTTCTATCAATCATGGTGTAAAAGTGGCCGTCGCTCCCAAACGGGCGGATATTTCACTTTGGGAAAAACATTTAAAAGCAACAACATTTCCATCCTGTTCCTGTGGGCCCGCTCCGCTGCGAGCCGCTCTGTGGGAGCTTAGCCTTCAGATAATCATCTCTCATTATGTCGCTACAGTCAATTAACATCCATTACTGTCAGACTGCATCTCTGAGTAAATGTTGACGCTCGCTAATTCCCAGCAAAACGCTCGCCGCTACATTTGAGCTGGAATAACAGTGAGGAGAGGGCCTTTCAGGAGACGTGGACCCGTCTGCCTCGGCTTCACGCGGCGCTCTCTTACACGATCCGTCCTGAGCTGCAGATCTCCCTTTAAAGATGCAGACTTCAACTTCAACATTCCTGCTGATTTTCTTTCTCCAGAAGAGAATCCCAACAGACCGTCTCCTCTATGATCTGAAGCGTGCACTCACAGGCTGCAGGAACACGCCACCTCGCACGGCCTCTCGTCCTCTAACGACGGAGCCGGAGGTTAAACGTGTGGTTTGAATGTTTTGTGCAGAGAAGAAAAACACAGTTTTGAGGTGAGGCGATGAGGACAGCGTGCTTCTGGTCAGGTGTTCGGTGAACCCGTGTGGCTTGTGTCTTGTCGCTGGTCGACACTTATCGCCGTCACACACGACTTCTTCCACGTAAATCCTACATATCCAACATGCTTCCCGACTGAGAGTAAATCTCCTTGGATTAAAGGGGAACATTTAAAATCTAAGTCGGACACATTTTTGGGTCCGAGTAACTCATCATCAAAATTGGGCTGTCAAACGATGAGCACTCTCAGCACAGGAGGAAATAAAAGAGTTTAATTAACAACAATATGAGGAGAAATCAGAGAGTGATCGAAGGCTGCAGGACAGAAGAGGTTCCACGTTTTTAATTTCAATGAGCTTCCTGTGCGTGTGATCAAAGATCTTCTCCTCTCTGCAGGTTGTGACATGTGCGCTGACAACAGGAACGGCGAGTGTCCGATGCACGGCCCACTTCACTCTTTACGGCGGCTCGTGGGCACCAGCAGCACGCCGGCCCCCGTCACCCTCCCCGACGTCCCCGATTGGCTGAGAGACCTGCCCAGAGAGGTGACACTTCCTGTGTGGTCATGAACTGTGGAGACTCCTCCTCCTCCTCCTCCTCCCTCCTGTATTCCTGACCCTCTGTGTCCTCCTCAGGTGTGTCTGTGCACCAGCACCGTCCCGGGTCTGGGGTACGGGATCTGTGCGGCTCAGAGGATCCCTCAGGGGACCTGGATCGGCCCGTTTCAGGGAGTCCATCTGCTGCTCGACAAACTGCAGGCCGGAGCCATGAAGAACTCCCGACACCTGTGGGAGGTAAGAGGCCTCGTGTTCCTGCTGGGATGTGCGTTTGAGGAGACGTCATTATTCCAGCTGCTGTGATTGGTCCGCTGTCTCTTAACGTTAAAACGTCTTAAAAGTGACTTTGTTACTAAAGCTCGTGTTGTTGTACTCGACATCATTTTGTCTTAAGAACACTTTTTGAAAGTCTCAGAATCAAAAGGCTTTTTACTCAGACTGGGCAGACTGGGCAGACTGGGATCAAGTCCACCACTGATCGGCTTCCTTCTCACGTCCTACCTGTGATTAGAAAGTAAAAGGCCACTTTTCTAAAAGATTTTGATTCCCTGATTACGACCACGACCTTCTCGGTGTGGCGGTCTTAGCGAGGGACACGCCCCCCGCACACAACATGATGATATTTATAGTCTTGGTCTCGTGTCAGTCCTGGTCCCTAAATGTCTTGGTCTTGGCTCTGGTCTCAGGTATGTCTTGGTCTCGTCTTTAACACCAACGAAAGCCTTTTCAATCCGAAATCCTGGTGTTTTTCAACCATTACCCTATTTTTCATTTATTCTTTTTTTAACATATTTCACATATTTTTATTCTTTTTTTTTTTTTTTTTACATATTTCACATATATTTATTCTTTTTTTTAAACATTTATTTATTCTTTTTTTAAACATATTTCACATATATTTATTCTTTTTTTACATATTTCACATATATTTATTCTTTTTTTAACATATTTCACATATATTTATTCTTTTTTTATTTTTAACATTTATTTATTCTTTTTTTTAACATGTCATATATATGTATTCTTTTTTTATTTTTAACATATATTTATTCTTTTTTTTAAAACACATTTCACATATATTTATTCTTTTTTTATTTTTAACATTTATTTATTCTTTTTTAACATATTTCACATATATTTATTCTTTTTTTAAAACATATTTCACATATATTTATTCTTTTTTCTACATGTAATTATTATTTTTTTTAACAGATTTCACATATATTTTTTTAACAAACGTTTATCCTTTTTTTTTTACATATTTCACATATTCATTTATTTATTATTTTTTCATATTATTCTTTTATACATATTTTGGGGTTCGAATGACTATTGTTGCAAAAAGGCTGTAACAGCTGTGACGTAATCCTTTGGTGCAAATGTGCTCAATTAAAGTGTTTCAACTGGAAACACACTCGTCTTCCCTTCGCCGTTATCGGCTGTGAATTAAATAAAAGGTTTCGGGGGTTGGTTGTGAGTGTTTGTGTTTGTGGTCAGCATCGTGTCACCTCACAGTCCATTGATCAGAGCAGATTGTATTTACATACAGTGGCAGGAGAAAGTCAATGTGGCAGTTATAAACAGCTGCATTAGCATTAGGGAGAGAGAGAGGGAGGGGTGAGTGAGGGAGTGAGGGATGCTGGGAGATAGATGAGTCCCTGGAGGCCGAGCTGGTAAAGGTCAGTCAGACGTCGGTTGACCGGACATCAGTCTCTCTGCTGTTGACCGCAGCAGGACGTCAGGGAGGGGGGAGGGGGGAGGCGGGGGAGGTACAGAGCATTAGAGGTCAAAGGTCAGTGGATAGGGCATCTAAGACATCGTAGGCCAAGTCCAGGCGCAGAGGGAGGGATTTATTCCCTGAAAACAGAATTTAAAAAAGATAAAGATAAACTTTATTGATCCTCCATTGGGGGACATTTTTTAAAGTTCTTTTTAAATCTCGTGGCACCAAAAATGACCCATCTTCACCTTTCAGACATGTTTTTCACTTCTGGGCTTTACGGGCTGAGCAGCATGCAGGAGGTGTTCATACCACACGGTGTGCAGCTGCTGTGATCTTCAGAGGATAATTAAGCAGCTTCAAACTTACTGAGGCAGACTCACTTACTCTTATAATGATTCACATTAAGATGTAAAAGATTTTACAAATAAATAATTATTATTATCAAACTTTGTGTTGCCTTTGAGGGAGCCAGTCTTCTTCTTCTTCTGCTGTTTTTGCACCTACAGTCGTGATATCTCTTCTTTCTGTTCCTCAAATACTTCTGAGATTGTAAATTCCACCTGAAAGATTTACAGAGAAACTCTGTCCAAATAATCCTTTATTCAGCAAAGGAAACATTCTAATATTAGAAACGAAGGCCGTCAATTAATCACTAAACGTTAATCTCGATAGTTCAATCTGATTCTAATCTTATCCTATTTATCACATTTTAATCGCACGTTTGACATTCAAGTGTTTCAGATGATTATTTTTCTGTGCAAAATATTCAAACTAAGGCTGCCAAATGAACACTTTCAATCACAATTAATGTTTAATTTTCATAACTATTTGTGATGAATCACATTTTAAAACACGTCTGAAATTTGATTATTTTTAATCTGTTAATTTATTTTAAAAACATTTGTCGGCCCAGATTTAGAAAGTAAAATTGTATCTCTCAGAAGGTTCTGTGAAAGAGTGTGTTAATCTTTGTACTTGGTATAAAAATAGTTAGATGGGAGATTCCAGTTAGACGTTTGGAGGTTTAAATGAATTCACTTCTCCCAGAGTAGGAACAGAAGGAAAACCTCTGGATTCCTGGCATGTTTAAAGATTCAATCCCAACATGACTTTATCAGCAGCTCGGGACCAAACGGAGTCTCTTGTTGTGTTTTGGACCGAGCAGAGTCCAGCTTGCCCCCACAGTGGGGTCTGGAACCAGCCTTTGGAGCCCCTCAGCCCTGGAGAAAAGCAGCTCCGATAACCCGGCTCTAACCATCGGCAGATTATCGGCTGCTGGGCTGAAACCGGTCATTAGGCCTATTGATGAAGACGCTTTACACACAGATCCCATTAAAACTCAGCGGCGGTTAAACTCGCTTATTGACGCTCCCCAAAACAGGAAGAGATATTTGTCCTATAGCCAATCAGGGAGCTTGTGTCATGTTGTCTATGGTGTCCAGGAAGGGCCGGTTTTAATTAAGACACTTGCCGTTATTCGTCCGAGCGGAACAGAGGAGGATGCTGCAGTATTTTACCCCTCGACACATTGATCTCCTGCAAGACAAAACTCAGGGTTTCAGTTTAAGGAGGAAAAATAACTTCAATGATCCGTCCTGAAGCCTAAACCCTCTTTATAATGTTTAGTTTAGATCTAATTCTTCTAGTAAACATTCATGGTTTTTATGCTTATAGTTTATCTGACGCAGTGATCCGCTGCTTTCTCTACTCATCCAGTGATTTGCTCGTTTATTGTGGTGCCCCGTGTGAGGCCGGCGGGTCGTCATATCTCTCTGCTGATGGCTGCTCTTTGCATTTCGTCAGAAAATCTCATCCTGTGTTCAGTGACATGTGTCACTCACTGTGACGAATGTGAACTAAAGTCTGTTTCTGTTTCTTATTGTGTCGGACAGCTACCCTGCAGTAGTTGCTACAAGCTAAAACATGCTAATATATAAACGTTATTATTCTTGTTGATGTTGGTCTTGTTGGCTTTTCGGTCACTTTGGGGCATTTACATGAATTTCAGTCACTTTCAACACCAGTTTAAAACTCTTGGCAGGAGCTTTAAGTGGAATTCTTGAACATTTCGAGTGTAAATTTGAGCATTTACAGCAGCAGAGTAACAACTCGCCCTCACAGGGTAAATTTAGAAGAGATAGAAAGATAATATTTCCCTCTGAAAGCAGAGGAAGAAAATCCCAGAGTAGAAAAAGCTTCACAGCACATCAGACTTGTTGAGTAAAATTAGAATAAATAAATCCACTTAGTCTGTATTTGTTCAGAGAGGGGAGGGTCCGAGGCAGTCCTGATTGAAAAGAATGTGCAGGAAAAACACGAGTTGCGACTCCTGAAGTCACAGCTCTGACCTCGTCCTCTGGGGTTTTTACGGGAGGGTTTTTTTTTGGTTCAGATCAGAGACTGTTTGAGCTGTCAGTGCAGAGTCAGAGAAAACAGCCTGAAACATCACGACTTCAGAGGGAAGCAAAGAAAGGAAAACTTCAGCTGCACAGTTTGAGGCTAAATATTTGGTTACTGTGGGACGCTGATGAGACACACGAGGGTTCAGAAAAATTCCAAAACGCCTGTCGCTGTTGTGGCTTTTTCCATCTTGAAACGGGTTTTTCTTTTGTCTGTTTCTTGTAACCTAATTCACTTTTTTGTTCCCCCTAAACTCAGCTGTCAGTTTGTCTGTTTGTGTTTGCCTGTCTGTCCGTCATCGTATTCTCCTCGTATTCCCTGCAGAACTCTCGTTGACTTTGTGTTTTCAGCAGGTTTGTGGTCACGGCGTCCAGTAAAGGCTCTGTAATGTTTTCTTGACTGATGTCATTATTTAATGTTTGCCTAACTGTCTGAATGCTCGGTCCTATTTAAGCCCCTGATCGCCTTTGACATCATCGGTGTGATTACATAATCAGTGATGGTTTCTTGTCAAATTACACGTTTGGGTTTCCTGTTGTTTGGATTTTCAGCGAGGCGTTTTTATCGTTGGAACTTTTGAATAGAAGCAGCGAGGAACTGGCTGATATAAGGCAGGCACCTTCCAGGGGGCTGTTAGTTTATCTGAGGAGTCTTGGGAACTCGAGGTCGCGAGATACAAAGATGTTGATGTGAAGGGATGAAAGACGTTTCAGTGAAGTGTAGTTAATGTTGTAGAGCAACAAAGTCGGACCATCTAGTGTTTCAGCGGGCACGACCGTGTGCATGAAAATAACCCGTGTTAGGAGCAGAAGAGGTCCGGTTCGGAATCTTGGACACCATCGATGCTCGACAACGATTAGCGTTAATTGATCCCTGGATGTGGAGGTAAAGATATCTGCAGCTCTGAGACGTCGTCTCTCAACTTCAAATCCATTCTCACTGCTCAAGCCGCTATTCCCACTGTAAACAACGGCCACACATGGAAGGCCATCACTCCCGGAGTCTGCATCACAAAATATCTGATTGATGACCACCATCTTGAATTTTTCATATAACTCACTGATAGGATTTTAATATGATCTGAAATCGAGGAAAATGAACCCTCTCATCCGAATCTGGTTATTCTCGGCTTTCAAAATACAGTGATTGGCAAAAGACACAAACGAGGCGAACTGTAGTCTTCAAATTCAAAAGTGTTACTCACAAATGCATAAATGATATTTCATGTTTCATTGAATCCAAATTTAAAGAGGGGAAAAACTGCAGCGTTTGTTCAACGCTTC
The DNA here is from genome assembly GCF_947650265.1 of Symphodus melops. NCBI lineage: Eukaryota > Metazoa > Chordata > Actinopteri > Labriformes > Labridae > Symphodus > Symphodus melops. The sequence goes on from NC_136691.1 coordinate 56,032,587, forward strand.
ATTTAAAATGGACACGATTTAGAAAAAGCGACTCCAGCAGGTCTTGAAAGGTAAATAAGTAGATAAGTGAATCCACTGGATGAATGAGTCAGAGGCCAACAGGAGCGCCTTTCAGCCCCTTATCTCCGCTCTCAAAGATGATGTGGTTGGAGCAGAGCAGAACGTGTGAACCCTGTTTGTGGGGTTTGAAAGTCGTGCAGGTCATCGCGTGGTCGTTACAAACCATCACACAGCCAAGTGCTGTTTGGTTAAACCCTCGCCGTGAGTCGGGTGAGCTCAGATCATTTCTCCTCTCTGTGTGACATCACCCCGTAGGCATGGTAACCGCAGGGGTTCGAGAACAAAGACTGGGGTTTTCCATCAGGACCTGCATGTTGGAATAACAAAGAGTGTGTGTGTGTGTGTGTGTGTGTGTGTAGATATGTGCAGTGTTTTTACACGGTGATACAGCCGCTGGTTGTTTCCTCGCCTGGGTCAGAGTCAGTCGGGGTTTCACACGCTGTGATGAGCTTAAGTACAAACATTTAACACCTTCTCTTCGTGCCAGACGTTGGACACCATCCAGCCTTTGCGATGTTTGGCCTCTTCTGTCAGATCAGTGCGTTCAGCACGAATAGATGGAAATGTTCGAGCATATTTCCAAATCAAACAAAGATAATTACTCTGTGAAGCATCACGGATTGGACTTTTTCAAGCACATTTTCCATGTTCTGTTTGTTTCAGGGATTTTAACTGTCAGTATCTTTAAAGAGGAGAGAATGAGTGATTCACAGATGAACCCTGTGAAGGGTCGTGGAGGATTTCTTTGTTTGGTAGTACGTGAGTCTATGGAGGTGTAACCAAGTCCTGCTAGTGTTTAGCTGGAGTCACCTGCAGGCTGGTTCAGGTCTGAGGTTGGTGGAGGATCATCAGTCCTTCAGGTTCAGGTCTGAGGTTGGTGGAGGGTCATCAGTCCTTCAGGTTCAGGTCTGAGGTTGGTGGAGGGTCATCAGTCCTTCAGGTTCAGGTCTGAGGTTGGTGGAGGGTTATCAGTCCTTCAGGTTCAGGTCTGAGGTGGGTGGAGGGTCATCGGTCCTTCAGGTTCAGGTCTGAGGTTGGTGGAGGGTCATCGGTCCTTCAGGTTCAGGTCTGAGGTTGGTGGAGGGTCATCAGTCCTTCAGGTTCAGGTCTGAGGTTGGTGGAGGGTCATCGGTCCTTCAGGTTCAGGTCTGAGGTTGGTGGAGGGTAAACTGTCCTTCAGGTTCAGGTCTGAGGTTGGTGGAGGGTCATCGGTCCTTCAGGTTCAGGTCTGAGGTTGGTGGAGGGTCATCCGTCCTTCAGGATCAGGTCTGACGTTGGTGGAGGGTCATCAGTCCTTCAGGTTCAGGTCTGACGTTGGTGGAGGGTCATCCGTCCTTCAGGTTCAAGTCTGACGTTGGTGGAGGGTCATCCGTCCTTCAGGTTCAGGTCTGACGTTGGTGGAGGGTCATCCGTCCTTCAGGTTCAGATCTGAGGTTGGTGGAGGGTCATCAGTCCTTCAGGTTCAGGTCTGAGATTGGTGGAGGGTCATCAGTCCTTCAGGTTCAGGTCTGAGGTTGGTGGAGGGTCATCGGTCCTTCAGGTTCAGGTCTGAGGTTGGTGGAGGGTAAACTGTCCTTCAGGTTCAGGTCTGAGGTTGGTGGAGGGTAAACTGTCCTTCAGGTTCATGTCTGAGTTTGGTGGAGGGTCATCAGTCCTTCAGGTTCAGGTCTGAGGTTGGTGGAGGGTAAACTGTCCTTCAGGTTCAGGTCTGAGGTTAGTGGAGGGTCATCAGTTCTTCAGGATCAGGTCTGAGGTTGGTGGAGGGTCATCGGTCCTTCAGGTTCAGGTCTGAGGTTGGTGGAGGGTCATCGGTCCTTCAGGTTCAGGTCTGAGGTTGGTGGAGGGTCATCAGTCCTTCAGGTTCAGGTCTGAGGTTGGTGGAGGGTCATCGGTCCTTCAGGTTCACGTCCGTGCTCGACGGTTGTTTTATTCACCGGTAATCAGAAGTTCTCTTCTGACGGTCTGGTTTACGTTGTGCGCCCTCTAGAGGAATCCTCCGGTAACAGCAAGTATGTGACGATGAGACCATGTGAGTTGGGGTTCGCTCTGATTGGTCCGTACTGTCCTCGCTGTTTTGTGAGAAAGCAGCAGACGGAATCTGGCTGCTGTTGACGTTGAGGTGAATCGAGGTCGGTTATCCAAATATTATCCCTCCTCCGAACGATTATTACCCCTCTGATTTATACGTCTGCTTTTTGCTGCTCGTTGAAAAGATGGTGAAGCGGCGCTCGTTAGATGTGCGGAGGTCCAGACTGTTGCTCTTGGGCACGAAAAGGCGCAGCGGCGGCGTGGATGGCGGTGATGGTCACGGGGGTTTATGAGGCTTACTGCTGAAAAATGAGTCTCCCCAAAACGACAGGCCGTGATTAAGAAAAGTGAAAGACATGGTGGACTGAACGCCAGCGTGTCACAGACACCAAGCCCGTCTTTATTTTGGTTTTATTTCACCTCCTTTTCGTTTCAACCGGCAAGTCGAGCGTGAAGGCATTCCGTGGTTCCAGAAGATTAAACACCCGGGGAGCGAGCGGAGAGGCGTGTGGATAATGTGCCTTTTAGGATATTGAGGGTGATGATGAAGAGACGGAGGAAGGAACAGCAGGAGATGAATGACACCAAAGAAGAAGAGCGAAAAAAAAGAGTAGTAGAAGAAGAAGAAGAAGGAGATGACATGAAGGAGGGAGGGAGGGAGGAGACGTGGTAAGATAAGGAGAAGGAGGAGGAGGAGGAGGAGGAGGCTGATGAAGAGAGCAGATAACGGGAGAATTAGTGGAGTTGAATTGATTAGCTGTAAAACAGAAGTGTGTGAGCATTGATCAGCTCTCAGGAACAGTTTTACAGGATTTAGACTGAAAAAAAGACGAAGACAAAGAAGAAGAGGAGGAGGAGGAGGAAGAGCTGCAGGTGGGCTGCCTCCACATTGAGCCGGTGGTTCTTTGATAAGAGCGAACAGCTGATTTAAAATTCTTCAAACTTTGAATAGTTGCAGCAGCTTCAAATAAAAAACCTTCGTACGAAACAGTGAGCATGTTGTCTCTCGCACAGTGTGTGTGTGTGTGTGTGTGTATTTGTCATGTATGTAGTGTGTGTGTGTATTTGTCATGTATGTAGTGTATGTGTTGTGTATTTGTCATGTATGTAGAGTGTGTGTGTTGTGTATTTGTCATGTATATAGAGTGTGTGTGTTGTGTATTTGTCATGTATGTAGTGTGTGTGTGTGTGTGTGTGTGTTTGTCATGTATGTAGTGTGTGTGTGTGTTGTGTATTTGTCATGTATATAGAGTGTGTGTGTTGTGTATTTGTCATGTATGTAGTGTGTGTGTGTGTGTGTGTTTGTCATGTATGTAGTGTGTGTGTGTGTGTGTGTATTTGTCATGTATGTAGTGTGTGTGTGTGTGTGTTGTGTATTTGTCATGTATGTAGTGTGTGTGTGTGTGTGTATTGGTCATGTATGTAGTGTGTGTGTATTTGTCATGTATGTAGTGTGTGTGTGTATTTGTCATGTATGTAGTGTGTGTGTGTATTTGTCATGTATGTAGTGTGTGTGTGTGTGTGTGTATTTGTCATGTATGTAGTGTGTGTGTGTGTGTTGTGTATTTGTCATGTATGTAGTGTGTGTGTGTGTGTGTATTGGTCATGTATGTAGTGTGTGTGTATTTGTCATGTATGTAGTGTGTGTGTGTATTTGTCATGTATGTAGTGTGTGTGTGTATTTGTCATGTATGTAGTGTGTGTGTGTGTTGTGTATTTGTCAGGTATGTAGTGTGTGTGTTGTGTATTTGTCAGGTATGTAGTGTGTGTGTTGTGTATTTGTCAGGTATGTAGTGTGTGTGTGTGTGTATTTGTCAGGTATGTAGTGTGTGTGTTGTGTATTTGTCATGTATGTAGTGTGTGTGTTGTGTATTTGTCAGGTATGTAGTGCGTGTGTGTTGTGTATTTGTCATGTATGTAGTGTGTATGTGTTGTGTATTTGTCATGTATGTAGTGTGTGTGTGTGTGTATTTGTCAGGTATGTAGTGTGTGTGTTGTGTATTTGTCATGTATGTAGTGTGTGTGTTGTGTATTTGTCAGGTATGTAGTGTGTGTGTTGTGTATTTGTCAGGTATGTAGTGTGTGTGTGTGTGTATTTGTCAGGTATGTAGTGTGTGTGTTGTGTATTTGTCATGTATGTAGTGTGTGTGTGTGTATTTGTCATGTATGTAGTGTGTGTGTGTGTGTGTATTTGTCATGTATGTAGTGTGTATGTGTTGTGTATTTGTCATGTATGTAGTGTGTGTGTGTGTATTTGTGTATGTGTTGTGTATTTGTGTGACTCATACTTCTTTTACCTGCTTCATGCAGCTGACTGAAGATCTGACATGTTTGGTGTTCAAGAAGTTCAGATTCACTGAAGTGTGTGTGTGTGTGTGTGTGTGTGTGTGAGAGAGAGAGAGAAGAGAGAAAGTATCGTAACACCTTCAGACAAGATAACTCACGACTGCATTAGTGACTTACTGACAAACACACGTCACACACTCGGTGATAAACACGTTTAACACACACACACACACACACACACACACACACGCTCATCAAACACACATCGTCCCCCGGTGATGGTGATGTGCTCATTTACATGCCAGTGTTGCTTCAGAGCAGCAGCTAAGTGTTTTTACTGATAACTGGAGCGCATTCTTGTCTGGACACACACACACACACACACACACACACACACACACACACACACACTGAGCACAGTATCTCTGTAACGTCAGCTTGGTCCAGACAAGGAGAAGATTTACTCTCAGGCCAAAAAGGTCAAAACACTGTCAGTGAATTTCAGACACACGTTCTGTCATAAACACACACACGCACACACACACACACACACACACACTCAGCTGTTGGTTGAGATTGTGCAGATCGCTTACACACACACACACACAGCTGTCACTCAGAAATAAAGAGTGTGTTCATGTTCATCCTGTTGAAGGAAAAGCTTGAATTTAAAGGAGCAGTTCAACATGTTTGTGTGTGTGTGTGTGTGTGTATGTGTGTGTGTATGTGTGTGTGTGTGTGTGTGTGTGTGTGTGTGTGTGTGTGTGTGTGTGTGTGCACTGACAGAGGCTGAGCAGTAAGTAAGGCCCTGACAGCTCAGATCAATGACTGAAAGAGAGAGCTGTAATCCACCCTCTTAAAAACACACGCTTCTGTGTGCGTGCATGTGTGTGTGTGTGTGTGTGTGTGTGAGTGTGCGTGTGTGTGTGTGTGTGTGAGACCTCCTCTCTCCTGCTTCTTGTAAATGTAAAGAGACAGAGTCAGACAGATTCGACTCTCTGACATCGCCCACTTTAGTTTCTCCTCCGTCGTTGTTGCTGACATCAGAAGTCCAACCCCCTCCTTCATGCTGATTGGTCGCTGAGCAGCGTTGATTGTTCCAGGAGTTCGACTCATGGCGCCCTCATGGCGTTTCTGTGACAGGTGATAGGTGCTTCCACTCTGTTTGTGTTTACAGTCACAGTTTGTTCGGAGGACTCGAGGTGTTTTCACACATCCTGAAACTTTTCTCGACGTTCACACACGCCGCTCAGCGTGAAGAAGAAGAAGAAGAGCAGCTCGTGTGTCTGATGGCTTTGAGGAGGAGAGCGATGTTTGCCTCCTCTTCATCAAAAAGCTCCTTTGTGTCATGTTGTCAACAACAACCGGAGCCTGTCAGGGACAAAAAGCACAACTTTCACTTTCACTGTCTTCTGCAACAACAAACCTTCAGACTATCAGAGCAGCAGCTGGTCCCATGTGTGTGTGTCTGTGTGTGTGTGTGTGTGTGTGTGTGTGTGTGAATACACTGCAGTGAGAGGGTCACACACTGAGGGTCGAACGAGAAGAATTAAAGGAGCTTTAAAAAAAAAAAACAGAAGTAAAGAGAAGTTTTGATAGGCGGAGCTGTGAAGTGACGCCAGCGGCCGAGAAGTGTTTGTAACATTTTAAAGCTGTTGAGCCGAGTCGTGTTGTGTTTGGACGTTTTGTCTCTCAGATGGAATTTCGTAGCGATGGATTGGATAAACACGGGGCGGACGAAAACGTGCGTGACAGAACGGCACGGGAGGCGAGGAAGCAGCTGCTGTGAGAGACGCTCCGACACTGAGCGGTCAGCAGAGAGACGCACACGACGCTGCTGCTTTTAGAAAATCCAAATACTACAGTCACCTGGGCGGCTGTGGCTTAGCGGTGCATCGGTCCTCACACTCCCACCGCTCACGTTTTTGAACTCGTGTTTATGGCGCTGAGGCTTTTAGAAGTCTGAATAAATCAGCTTTGTTTTACTTTCCACACCCAGCGGGCCCTTTAAACCCACAGCTTCAGTGTGGCTGATGATGAGCTGCCCAAGTTTGTTTCAAACATTTAAAATTAACTGGACTTCTCTGTTTTCTCACCTGAGTGCAGGTCCGCACTAAATAACACACCTCTGTTGGTCGTAAATCGGACGCTTTCACAGATCTTTAAAAACACTCGTCTTTGGGAATTAAAAACAATCTTTAGTCTATTTCAAGGTTTTTACTCCAAACTTAAACTTTCATTTGTCACTTTTGTTTGTCGACTGTTCAAGGTTTGATTTTGACTTTGGTGGGGACATGAATTCAAGGCGTACAGAATTTAAATTAAACCATGAAAGAACATACTGACAGCCTCTTCATCTGACTTAAAAACAAAAACAAGTTGACTTGTTAGGGTCTGAAAGGCAAAACCACACTACTACTATTGTAAATATTCTTATTATTCCTGTTCGTATTATTCTTAATATCCGAAAAAACGTTTAAATTCAATAATTAATATAAAAAGTGTGATTTTCTTAATTTCTGAATGAACTACGTTTAGATATTTGACTTGAAATATATGGTGGTTTTGTACTCACCTCTATGGTCGGTAGATGAATTTCCCTCCGTAAAGATTCTTAAGTTCTTGGCGTAGCTGGGCTGCGTAAGCTAACAGAGCGGTACGCAAAGTGGGCGGGGCGTGTTGCCAGGGCTCCTCCCGCCGGACCCTACTGCGCAGACTCTGGTTGCAAATGACGTCAAAATTCCAAGATGACAGCGCCCATGAGGGCCGTAAAAAAGCTTCACGAACGTTGAATGGAAACAGCTACAGTCCACACGCACCACATACACACACATTGGGCTCTCACTGGCATCCAGAATTTCACAGTTTTTACTCATGTTTTAAAATCACCACTGTGGTCCCGGTCTGAATGCTAGATGAAAATAAAATACATGGAAACGTGCGCCTATTTGTGCTGTCGCTCACAGTCCAAACGGATCGGTGATACCATGTTTAGTTTTTAAGATATTTGAGGTTTTGCGAGCAGTGATAAGCTCATTCAAATACATTGATGGAATGTTCTGGCAGATCAAAGCCGAATGTCAACCAATCAGTGAGCAGCTTATCAGAGTTAGAGTGATGACATCATATTTTGAGTGGGACAGAGTTCTGTCTTAGCTGTTAGCTGACTACAGTTAAACACTCTTACTGCAGTATAACACACAAACGCACACACACACACACACACACACACACACACACACACACACACACACACACACACAGCAACCACCCTCACAATTTCTGCTGGAATTGTCTAGTTTTAGTTTAGAATCACACAGTTCTCACAATCATAAAGGTTTCTGCTGGTTTAATCACTGGGTTCACTGAGCTTCTAACTCAGTCTGAGGGTTTCTCTCCTGCGTTTGTGTTCAGACGTCGAAGATGTGTTGAGTTGCTAGTGTTGAAAATACCCTGTTTCCTGATATCACTGTTTCACAATATAAAAGTCTGTCATCGACATTTAAACCTGGAACTTTTATTGTGAAGACCTTGGCAGACGTTTCAGCGGTCAGTGTATTTGGACATGATTTATCCCTTTGTGTGCCTCATGAGGTGACTTTTTCCACGTTAGCCTAAATATTGGTGTGGACATTTCAGCCATACTTTGAGATTGGTATGGACATGTCCATACGGTCCATACGCAAATCTACGCCTATGCAACTGTTTAGCACCGATGTCATAATTTAAATTCTGATTTCAAGGAAAGCCAGCATACATCTCAGATTCTCAGTCAATGTCGATCCAACATTTCTCTGCTGTGTGAAAAAAGATGTTTTCATGGCGTGATTCTAACCTTCCACGATCTGTGTTTGTGTTCTCCAGATCTACGACGCCGAGGGGACGTTACAGCACTTTATCGACGGTAATGATCCCAGTAAGTCCAGCTGGATGAGGTACATCCGCTGTGCCAGGCACTGTGGGGAGCAGAACATGATGGTGGTGCAGTACAGGTAGGAACAGACTTCACCTGTTTGTGTTACGTCTCATAATGACTCGCACTTGTTCTCACAAAGGACAGCTTTTATTTTGGTAGAGTTTACAGGAAATGGCCCAGCATTGACATGGCCAGATGTATTGAAAAACAGGTTAATAATTAAAACACCCATTCGATCTGATTCTATTCTTGATTACAGACATTGGTTCAATAAAAAATGTAGGTTTAAACAAATGAATAAGGAACATTTATACAGTAAATGTAATTCAACACATACACACAGAAAAACAACATTTTGTATCCTCAAAAAGTCCTCAAATTAAATTTCACATAATTTAAAACATACTCCACCATGTTTCTTTAACATGTGTCTACAAACACCAAATGATGAGAAAAGTCCATCGTTTCTGTCTTCTTCAGAAAAAGTGCGCTCAAACAGGCCGTTTGGAGATTTTCCCTTCATGACATCACAAAGGGCAGTAGCCCCTCCCCCAGGTGGGTGACACTCCCACAGCTAGGTGTTTGTTCTGCCCTCTGAGTCTGCCTTCTCACCGTAAACAATAGGACATGGAGCCAGAAAGCAGCGAGTACACCCGAGCCCTTCCAGAGAGGGGGCGTGGTCAGACAGCTCATTTACATATTTAAAGCTACAGACACAGAAACAGCCTGTTCTGAGCAGGGCTGAAATAGAGGGGTTTATAGACATGATCAAATACAGGATCAGAGTGGATTTACAACAACACACTTCACACACATGATGAAGAGGAGCGAGGACACTGATTGAAGAGGAGGAGATCATGTGACCATGTGATGGGACTGAGCTCGGGATGAGTGTCCTAACAGCTCAGGAGCGCTATGAGACACCTTGTTTCGTTTTTCTTTTCTGTCCATGGGGATGACATGGACGTGGAACGATGAAGTAGAGGGCTCTATAAGGAGTGTTGTAGTTCTTGAAATCGGTCACTTATTGAAAGTCTCTTCTTGGAATCGAAAGGATCTTTACTCGGCCTCAGACAAGGCGAACTCTGGATTTTAAATTCAGACTGTTGAAGACCACCACAGATTGAGTCATCACTATGATTAGAAGGAAACCCCCTCTTTCTAAAAGAATTTATAACTTAATTTAAAGTTTGATTTTTATCCCCCAGGTTACAGCTGCAACCGTCCGGATGTTTCCCTGCTGCACACCACAACGAGTCTCGGTCTCGATCCCTAAATTTCTTGGCCTTCTCTCGGTCTCAGTTGGTCCGACTTGACTTCAACATTATTGCAGAAAGGACAGCGAGCATTTGATTGTGGCCGATGCAGCGTCTCGCTCACGCTCGTGTGCTGTTTGGACTCATAGAATACTACAAGTCCTGCCACCTCTGGGTGTTTCAATACGTTCCCCTATCCAGTCATCGATTTCCTTCTCTTGATTTTCCTTGAGCTCGTTCATATCGATGTAGAGTTCGTCAGTGTATAATCTGTTTTTCAACTCGTGGAGTTCTTGATCATGTCTTTTCTTCATTTTGTTTAACTCTTTCTTGTACACGCTGTACTGGTTCAGCTGCCTTATGAGCATTTCCTTTTGTGCTTGATTCTTTAGCTTTAGATCGTTGATTTCCTTCCAGTCCACGATCTCCTCGGTGGGAAACAGCTTTTCATAAACTTGACATTCTTCAGCCTGTTTTCTGGCTTCTTCTTCGTTTTTCCTCAGTAGTTCCTCCATTTTCCTTTCGTAGCGCTCTTGTACTTCTTTAAGTTCTTGTGCCTCTCGTTCTTTATTCATCTTTTCTTCTTCACTTCTTCGTAATTCATATATCTGTATCTGCTCTTCCAGCTCTTCCCGTTGCTTCTTGAAGTTTAATTCCTCCTCTACTCGTCTTTGTTCTTCTTCTAGACGACGTTTCTCCCACCATTCCTTCTTCTCCTGCTCCCAGGCTTCCAGCTCTTTTTTCATTTGCTCTTTGCTTTGTGACAGTGACTCCATCTCTGCTTTTGACTTCTTTTTTTGTTCATTATTTATTTCTTCTCGGAGAATTTCACTTCTTTTCCCCATCTCGTATCGCTGGAGTGACTCCAGCCTTTTTGCTTCCCTCTCTTCTTCTTCTCTCTTTCTCCTCCTAACCTCCTGCTCCCTCTTCATTTGCTCTTCTTTTTCTTTGACCAGTTGTTCTCTCTCTTTTATTTTTTGATCAAACATATCTATTGGATCAGCCATCTTTTTTTTCCTCTCTTGCAGTTCGTCTTGGCGTTTTTTATCAAGGTTCTCCTTTTCCCTCAGGATCTCGGGTTCCCTCTCCTTCAGGATCTTCTCCTTTTCTTTTTCAATGGCTGCCTCTGCCTCGTCGAACATCTCCGAGGTGTAGTGGCCGCCGCCATTTTGTTTTATCATTGACTCAACCTTCATCAGCAGCTCTTTGACTTGAGCGTGATTCTTCTGATCATTGTTGTTGAAGACGTGGTGTCTTCCTCCACAGTCATGTATCAGTTTTTGAACATAGCCTTCCCTTTCCGTCTGTAAATAACGCTCAATGGGTTTCTCTCCAAGTTCATCTCCTTTGGTGAACAGGACGATGATGAAGTTCTCTGACTCCTTGCCAAAGAACCTCTTGATATGCTCCACGGTATCTCTTTCCTCCTGTGTGAAGCGGCCAATTTGAAGAACTAAAAGGAAAACGTGAGGTCCAGGAGACAGCAGGCCGATGCATTTTCCAAGCTCCTGTTGGACTTCAGTGTTGGACAGAGAGGTGTCGAACAAGCCAGGGGTGTCGACTACAGCAACAGGCTGCCCGTCAATCTCTCCGGTCACTTTTTTGCAGTGCACAGTCACTGACTCCATGCTAGATTCAGATTCAAAGCCTTTGTGGCCCAAGATGGTGTTTCCAGTGGCACTCTTGCCACAACCAGTCTTCCCGATAAGGACTATTCTGAGACACTCTCTCTCCTGATCCATCGACTGAGACTCTGTCTGCTTCACTGTCCTAGCATAGTCTTCATTCTTAAAAGTTTTAACAGACTCTGTGCTCTTCACAAACATGTCTGACGTTCGAATCTTTGGGGACGGTCCACTGGTTGCCTTGCCTAAGGACTCGCCACTCTCAGAGGTTCTGAACCCACCTGACTGTCTACTCTTTACAGATGGTCCACTGGTTGCCTTGCCTAAGGACTCACCACTCTCAGAGGTTCTGAACCCACCTGACTGTCTACTCTTTACAGACGGTCCACTGGTTGCCTTGCCTAAGGACTCGCCACTCTCAGAGGTTCTGAACCCACCTGACTGTCTACTCTTAACAGACGTTCCACTCTTTAAGGACTCTTCACCCTCAGCATCTTTGTGGGACAATTTTCTCATAGCAGTCTCAAGTGACTGTCCACCCTTTGCAACCCAGGGTGTACCTCTAATGTGCACATCCCTGACAGACTCACGACTATGAATCATCCTGCGAAAATCCTTGGTCTCTTCAGAAACTGGAATTCTGAAAGACATAGTCCTCAGAAATACCTCATCGTCAGTGAAGGTTAAAGACTCTCCCTTGTATTCACTGACTATGTTCTCAATTTTATCCATCAATTGCTGACGATCATCATCACCTTTCTCATCAAAGTTTACACTCTGCATTTGTTTACAGTCGTGAATCAGTTGGTTGACAGCAGAGTTCTTGCCCCTATATTTGTGCGTTATGATGACTATTGCAAATCTGAAAGCATCTTCTTTCAAAAAGCTCATTGTGAGCATCAGTTTTTCTCTGTTTTGTTCTGTAAAATCAGAAGGGTCCACTGAAATCAGCAGAACATTTGGCCCAGGGTGGCACTGAGCCAGGCACTTCTTCAGATTAAATTTGACTTGATTCTCGTCCATACTGAAGACGTCTCCTGTTTTCACCAGGAGGAATGGATTCCTCCCCCAGTGTCCACGGATTTGTTGACATTGCTTTGACACTGCATGAGAAACGTCATTTCTCCCAGTGATCAAGTCACTTATTCTCGTCTTTTCATTCTGTTCTTTCCCAAACAGCAGGATTCGGAGTTCAGGGGCTGCAAAAGGATACGAAAAAAGCGTTACAATGATGTCACTGCAGAAATATTCAAAACCATCCAAGTGTTTTGTTTTGTTTAAGTATTTAGGATCTAGCTGAATCAAAGTGTTTCTGTTTGTTGTCTTAATGTATTAACGACTAGTGACGTCACACAGGGACAGTAAAGGGACCCACCAGATAAATGTGCAGTCTGGAAACCAAAAAGTGGTGTCGTTTACATTTTTCATCCATACAGACAGATATCTTCATGTTAATGCAGATAAAATTGTCTCTCTCTATCTTTTAATGAGATTTAAAAGAGAAATGATGATGATGACTCTTCCTCTGTGATCAGTCAGCCAATCAGAGAGCTGCTCTCTCCCTGTGTGATCATGAAGGAAACCTGCTGTGTTGAAGCTTCTCTGACAACAAAGCAGCAGCCAGTATGTCCTCCTTCTAACTTTAGATTCTGCTCCTGAATGCTCTGGATCTGATTGGACCAGAGAAGGTAGGCGGGGCTTTGAAGGCCGTTTTGGACGCCCCTGGGTTTGCCAGATATGAGAGCAGTTATCAGGTGAACAGGTTTTGCAGCGATGGAAGCGGGCAGTGGAACGGCTTCAGATAGAAGTGATTGTACCCGAGCTAAAAAGCCTCTGCATGTTTCTAAAGCCCCGCTTCAATTGATTGGTTCAGATTGGTTTGTCTCGGTACGGCGCACATTTTGCGGCGTTTCCATAGACTAATTTCGGGAAAGATTCCCAAATAACTGACCTGTACTGTCCCACGTTTTGTCCCACTTTTTGGGACCCTTCCGTTGGGGAGCAAAGAATCTCGAGCCGACCCGAAAAGGTGGAGCTAAACACTGCAGTCGAAAGAATCGTCACTTCCTTTGTGAAATCGGCAAACAAAACTCTGCCATGTTTAAACCATTGACTGTAACACAGCTGATTGTTTGCGTGTGTATTTTTCCTCGCCGCTCACAGCCTTCTCTGAAACAAAGCTGGATTGAGTTCTTGTAATAAAGAGTCACATGACAGTGACAGAGGAGATGAACTGCTGGATGTCTCCAGCAGTTGGTTTTGTTTGGGCTGCATTTTTCTTCTTTGTTGAATTTATTACTTAGCAGTTAGCTATTAGCGGTTAGCTGCTACCATGTGATACTATTATGTAGCGGCTATCGGCATCCGGCATACGCGAGTATGCCTACCAAATAGGGCACGGGTGGCTGTGGAAACACAAACGGGATCAGGCTTAATCGAACCAAACTGTACGGATCCGGACCGCTGTGTGGTAACGGGGTTTAATAAGCTCCAGCAGCAGAAAGCTGCTCAAACCAGGATTAATGTTGGAGATGCTTTTGAAACATGGAGAGAGGTTAGAACGCAGAAAGCTTTACAGACCCATGCAGAGCTGGCTAAACACTGAAGCTACAGTGTCCACCACATGCAGAGCTGGCTAAACACTGAAGCTACAGTGTCCACCACATGCAGAGCTGGCTAAAAACTGAAGCTACAGTGTCCACCACATGCAGAGCTGGCTAAACACTGAAGCTACAGTGTCCACCACATGCAGAGCTGGCTAAACACTAAAGCTACAGTGTCCACCACATGCAGAGCTGGCTAAACACTGAAGCTACAGTGTCTACCACATGCAGAGCTGGCTAAACACTGAAGCTACAGTGTCCACCACATGCAGAGCTGGCTAAACACTAAAGCTACAGTGTCCACCACATGCAGAGCTGGCTAAACACTGACGCTACAGTGTCCACCACATGCAGAGCTGGCTAAACACTGACGCTACAGTGTCTACCACGTGCAGAGCTGGCTAAACACTGAAGCTACAGTGTCCACCACATGCAGAGCTGGCTAAACACTGAAGCTACAGTGTCCACCACATGCAGAGCTGGCTAAACACTGAAGCTACAGTGTCCACCACATGCAGAGCTGGCTAAACACTGACGCTACAGTGTCCACCACATGCAGAGCTGGCTAAACACTGACGCTACAGTGTCTCTGCATGCAGAGCAGGCTAAACACTGAAGCTACAGTGTCCACCACATGCAGAGCTGGCTAAACACTGAAGCTACAGTGTCCACCACATGCTGACCTGTGTGAGAGGAGGGGCGGAGCCAGACAGCTCTCTGTGATGATTAGAGTTTAGACTGCAGTACTCATTTTAAACACTAGGGGTCAGAGTTGCATACTGCTCCTTTAATCCTTCTACCGAGTACTAATACTGGATTCTTCCTAAACCGTCTTTAATTATGTGTGGAATTTGAATTGATGCACTTGCCAAAAAATACTAAAAGGACTCCAGCACACCTAGTTCATTTTGAAGGAATTTGTTGTTGGCAGCAGTGTACAGTATGCTAATGAATCCTGCTTAACCAGATTTCATTTATTACATAATCTCATGTCTGTTCTGGTGTCGTGTTCAGTCATCCTCACTGAAAAGTTAAATATCTCCCATATGAGGGTTCGTTTACATACCAGACGCTGAAGATGCCATCTTGTGCTCGGGGGAATTCCACTCGAGCAGCCAAAGTTGGTCAGGGCAATATTAGAGCGCTGTGATTTAAAATAAAGATAAATAAAAAATAATAATTACACCAAGCCCTGCTTCTTATTATGGATGAGTAAAAATCACTTTGACATTGTTCAAAGATACCAAATAAAAATGATGCAACTCCCGTACACTTTGTGCCATTTATGACAATAACTCATTAGACCTATTTGGTTTTATGAACCAGGCTGTAAACATGTTAATATCTGCTGGAAAATGCAGCACTCACCCCGAGTAATGCAGTGTTAGATCCTCAGGAAGGCTGTCCTGTAGAGAGTCTGTACCGACCATGAAATACTCGAGTCCATCAGAACCAGAACACCACACGCCTGCAGATGATTTAATCAAGCAGATATTGAATGAAGGCTACATACAAGTGTACAGCTGTTCTGGGATGTAGTCAATAAATATTCTGCATACACTCACCAGATGAAGCTCGTTCTCAAAGTGCGTTCATCAAGCCCCGGCTCTGAAGTGAGCTCAGAACCATCCGCCCGGCGAGATATTAGGCTGAATGGGCGAGGTCGTTTCCCATCAAAGCTCAGAGAAACGGGTCGAACTCGTCTCTGACTGGAACCGCAAAATCCAAACACTTTCTGTTTTGATTCGAGGAAATAAAAAACACTTGATGTATTTTAGATTTCTCAGCAGGTCAAACACAGACCTCAAACAATGTGAGCGCAAACTCATTTTTAAAAGAGGAAAACTAAAAGCAGAAACTAGTGCTTCACTTCACTTCTTCTTCAATCACCTTTCTGACCTATCAACAGGTAATTACCATCTTTAAGAATGTCCCTCTTAGATCTATTGTTCTATTGTACAGTAGGTGTGGTTGCCTTTAATAACATGTTGTGCTTTTGATTCAGTGTTTTATTGTTTTAGAAGTTATGTGACTGGACAGGTTTGCTTAAACAAAAGGAACTGAACGTTGGTGACCTGTGCTCTCTTTGAACAGGTGTGACAATAAATAATAACGATAAACAAAATAAACTAATAAGCAAAAACTGATATGTTCGAGACCAATAAACATTTGTTTTTTTACAGTTTAGACGGTGTGCAGGGATTTACCTCTGAGTCTGACTCTGCACTCGAAGGAACCTGTTTAAAAATGCCCAACCTTCATGTTTAAACTGTTTAATTTGATTTAGTTCTATTTAATTTCTTCACTGCGTATTCACTTATTGATTTAGCACTTACGTTGTAGTAGTCTTTAAAGGTCTCATTCTTGTCTCGGCCTCAGACTCTGGATCATCACTCTGATTAGAAAGAAAACTTTTTTAAAGAACAAGACTAGATTTTTATCCCCCGGTTACGGCTGCAACCTTCCCAGTGTTACAAACACCACTGCACCACCAGATGATGATTTTGTTAGTGATAATTAGGGTCTTGGTCTTGACTCAGTTTCGCCCTGCCTTGGTCTTGGTCTTGGTCTTGGTCTTGGTCTGGGAATGTGTCTGCCTCGGCTCGTGTTGTCTTGACTACAACACTTGTTCAAACACAGTGAAAC
This sequence comes from Symphodus melops, assembly GCF_947650265.1. Classification (NCBI taxonomy): domain Eukaryota; kingdom Metazoa; phylum Chordata; class Actinopteri; order Labriformes; family Labridae; genus Symphodus; species Symphodus melops. The sequence continues at coordinate 56,049,007 of NC_136691.1, forward strand.
GTGTTTTTAAAGGCCCATGTAAGAACGGGCGAATGAGATTAATCTTCACGTGCTGTGTGTGTGTCGTGCTTCGTACTTCAACATGAAATGAATAAATTCAATAGTTCCTGACTTGGGCTGAAGTTGTGGACAGGGTTTGTGAATCTGCGTCCTGCTTTTGACCCGATGAAGACGTCCGGTGGTTTGATTCGCTCCCTCTCTGCTCTTCTGTTATTTAAAGTCTGAAAACAGGACGGCAGAGAGATCAGAGAGCCGGCGACGGTTCTCCCCTCTGATCTACAAAGAGAGCGATCCGACGCCCGACGGGCGCGCGCTTCTGTCCGACAGCGGGGGTCTTTATTTTTCATACCTGAGAGCCCGTTGGACGTGTTTGATTTATGACACAGCCCGGCCCGAACGTAGCAGCACGGACGTGTTAAACACATACATTTGTTTTAAATACATACGAGCCCCGGTGTGTTTATAGGCCGCGCGCTCCTCTCGTTTTATCCTGGGAGGTCAGTGGGTATGTTTGATTTATAGCCTGGTCCCTCCTGGCTGTGTTTTCACGCGGGCCCAACACCACCCGGACCCTCCCTGAGAGTGGAAAGAATGAATAAAACACACATCAGTACTCCCTGTGTTTTTCTCATTGTTGCCTTTGTTGGAAAGGAGAGGTGGAGATAGACAGGAAAAGATTGGGAATCCTGATCTGAAACTGTAAATCTGTAATCACAATTTTCTCGTCTTCATTCAATCAGACTTTATTTGCATATTGCTAATTCATAACGAGCGTTACCTCGAGATGCTTTACAAAGAGCATAATGGGATAACAAGCAGGAAGGATTTCTCCTTCGTGTTCCTCATCTTCCTGTTGTCCACACTTCCTCGCCGCTGAGTTGGAGGTCGGAGCAGGCCGTGCATGAATGAGGACGGAGGAGGTCGCTGGGCGTCAGAGACCTTGGGTGGTCGTGGTGTCAGATCACCTTGCTCCTTCTACCTGAGAGCCCGGCTTCTGCTGCGGGGACGAGACCTCCTCTTACCTCTCTATTCGTGATGTCCTTTTTATTTTTCATTCCCTCCCTCTTCATTTTTTCTGGCTTGGTTGTAACTTGTTAGAAGCATGTGGTGAATCAGTGTCCACACTGATAGTGGCATTAGGTTCTTCCACGGCAACAATTTTTTTGAGGACGATCCGCTGAGCCACAGCCGCCACAATTCTGCGCGGTAATAAAATACCATTACTGTTAAAGTGGTAAAAAGGATCTGTAAAATGATTCTCAGGTCAAATTGACCAACACTGTCAGTTAAGAAGCTTCATGTCTCAAAACCAAGCAGCAACCTCAGACGTGTAACATCCTGCAGTTCCTGGAGTGTCCACTAGAGGCTGGCTGCAGCAGCACAGGAAGTCACATACACACCCATTCAAAAAGCCTGTTTTTACAGCAGACATGAACATGTTTACAGCCTGCTTCAAAAAACCAAATAGGTGTGATTAGCTCACGTCTCCATCCACACACACTGTACGGGGGGAATGTTTTGATGACTCAGCAGTTTTGATTGGATGAAGGATCAGAGTTATTCACAATAAGGCGTGTAGCTGACCTGATTGACAGGTGGGCGCCGTGTAGCGGTTTGTCAGGAGGCTTAAAACCCGCCTCAGCTCCAGCTCTCAGTCTGTCGTTAGCTTGACTCAAAGTTAGCAGCCTGTCGTTAGCTTGACTCAAAGTTAATAGCCTGTCGTTAGCTTCACTCAAAGTTAGCAGTCTGTCGTTAGCTTGACTCAAAGTTAGCAGTCTGTCGTTAGCTTGACTCAAAGTTAGCAGTCTGTCGTTAGCTTGACTCAAAGTTAGCAGCCTGTCGTTAGCTTGACTCAGCGTTAGCCTGAGACAGCATTTCCAGGAACTCCAGCGCCCCCCTGCAGGAGCAGACGGGTTCCTTCACCTTTTCCTTTTCTTAGCTCATGTCGACGTGTCTTTCCCTCCTTTAGTCATTGTTTATCATCCTCAAATTCTCCCTCAGCCTGTTATTGTTCTTATCTTCTCTTGAGAGTCGCTGTGACAGAAGTGGTCAGCTGGATTTAAAAACGCTGTTGCTAACATCAACGATTGACCAACACTGTGAAGAGGCGTTTCAGCAAAGTCCCGTCAGACTTCATTAGCCGAACGTTTCTCATAAGAAAAAAACTCAATGTGGTTTGAATTATGAGGACATTAGAGTTTGGGTTTGATATCATTTCTGTGTGCTTTAAGTGGTTTTTGTCTCAAGCTGTTTGTAGAGAGTAATTAGCTCCTTGGCTCGTTGGTACTCTGGCAGGAAAACAAAAGAGTCCCGTGGGAGTTGAACTCCTGACCTCGCAGTTAGAGTCTGGTTCTGTCCGACACTCGGGAGAAAAAAAAGAAACATGTGGGAAAGAGTTTTAAAATAGTTAGTGCTGGATAGGAAGCCGTGGGTTTGAATGTGCAGTTTGCTCATGTTGTTAGAATGATGTTTTTGGGTGGGCGAGGTGTTGTTTTAGCGGCGGTGTGACCCAGGAACCCGTCAGCTCACTGGCTGCGTGTTTGAACAACATCACGGTCGCTATAAACGCTCCCAAACAGAACGAGAAACACCAGATAATTCCCATAAATCATCGGGGTTGGGTAAGATGTTAAATTGAGCTCTTATCAGATGGGAAGGTTTGTCGAGATCGGACCTGGACAACGTCACATCCAGCTCACGCCGTCTGTGTGTAAAACAATTTAAAAACATCAGATATGGACTCATGATTGTCAGAGCAGCTGTTTAAGGTGTCCCGTCTCAGCCCTGCTCAGAACAGGCTGTTTCTGTGTCTGTAGCTTTAAATATGTAAATGAGCTGTGTCTGACCACGCCCCCTCTCTGGAAGGGCTCGGGTGTACTCGCTGCTTTCTGGCTCCATGTCCTATTGTTTACGGTGAGAAGGCAGACTCAGAGGGCAGAACAAACACCTAGCTGTGGGAGTGTCACCCACCTGGGGGAGAGGCTACTGCCCTTTGTGATGTCATGAAGGGAACATCTCCAAACGGCCTGTTTGAGCAGGCAGAAGACGGAGAGGATGGACTTTTCTCTTCATAGACAGATTAGAGACCTTGAACTGAACAGCTGATCAAACTGTCACAATCTCTCCTGTCGTGTATCTTTACTCGTGTTGCACAGTTCAAATACGTTGTTCTTTTTTTTTTTGCGTGTGTCGTTGCAGGTCGTGCATTTTCTACAGAGCCTGCATGGACATCCCCAGAGGAACAGAGCTGCTGGTTTGGTACAATGACTCCTACACTTCCTTCTTCGGCATCCCGCTGCAGTGCATCGCTCAGGACGAAAACTGTGAGAGGACTCTGCTTGCTTCCTTTCTTACACACGACACAGTGTTTGATAAACACTCCTCTCCTCATGTCCTCTCCTCATGTCCTCTCATCTCCCCTTCTCTCCTCTCCTCATGTCCACTTCTCTCCTCATGTCCTCTCCTCTCCTCTCCTCTCCGCATGTCCTCTCCCCTTCCCTCCTCTCCTCATGTCCTCTCCTCTCCCCTTCCCTCCTCTCCTCATGTCCTCTCCTCTCCTCTCCTCTCCACATGTCCTCTCCCCTTCCCTCCTCTCCTCATGTCCTCTCATCTCCTCTCCTCTCCCCTCCTCAGGTCCTCTCCTCAGCTCTTCTCCTCAGTTCCTCTCCCCTCCTCCTCTCCTCACCTCATGTCCTTTCCTCCTCTCCTCCTCTCAGTTCCTCTCCCCTCCTCCTCCTCTCCTCACCTCATGTCCTCTCCTCACCTCTCCCCTTCCTCATGTCCTCTCATCTCCTCTCCTCTCCTCACATCCTCTCCTCCTCTCAGTTCCCCTCCTCCTCCTCTCCTCACCTCATGTCCTCTCCTCTCTCCTCCTCTCAGTTCCTCTCCCCTCCTCCTCTCCTCTCCTCATGTCCTTTCCTCCTCTCCTCCTCTCAGTTCCCCTCCTCCTCCTCTCCTCTCCTCATGTCCTTTCCTCTCCTCTGTCACTAATTTATTTTTGTTTATATCTGCTCCAGTTTTCTGCTCCGTCAGCCTGTTTAGATTTGTTTCCATTCAAACTGTTTTTCTGCGGATTTGACAGAGTAACTAACTCCCTGCAGCGGGACAAGAAATAAACGTTGACGTTTTTTTTTTCTTCTTCTTCTTCTTCTTACACAATTATAGAGCAAGAAAAGAAAAGAAGACATGAAGGAGAGTTTTAATCTGAGGCATCTCAGTGAAAATGAATTGAATTAGGAGCTCATCTTTCACAGAGTCGCAGTAAAACAAGATCGTGCTGATTGCAAATTAGAGCCGCTTGGCCACAAACTGCTTTGTTTTACAGACACAACGACTCTTTTACATGACATCGCTCCCCGTGACAGCCTCTGCACACACACACACACACACACACACACACACACACACTCGCCAGTGCATTCCTTCCAAAGCCTTGCTTCCTAAATTAAATACAGTATGTTTGAACTGCATTAACCATGTGGCTGATGTGATGACCACACTGTATGGAAAAGCATGTAAGCTCATGTAAATCATCTGAAGAGTCAGTGGATGGTGCTTCATGACATTCAGTGAGTCCATGTTGGACGCATTAGAGACTCTGTTTGAGGCTCTCTGGGGATACACATCTTATAATGATTTCCTCATCTTGGGACTTCTCAGCTCAAAGTCTCCACCTGTTCAACATTTCAAGTTGAAGTCACAGCTTCATATCGGCCCGCTTCAGCTTTACAGATGCAGAAGAGTCGTCCTAAATGCACGTTAATAAAGCCTGGGTGTAAACTAGCGTAGACGTTTACTTAAAGGGGACATATTGTGAAAAATCCACTTTTTGTTTTTGAGCATTTATTTGGTTAACCTGAGTGTCTACAGACCCATAAACATGTGACATAAATCATCCAGTCCTTTGTTTGTGGTCGACAGAAGTCTGACAACAAAGAGAAAAATGCTCCGTTTCAAATGTGCTCCCCTTGTGATGTCACAGTGGGATTCTGGTCCATCCATTCTCCTCCACCCCCAGACTAGAGATAAACTCTTGTTAAGGTCCGCTATTTTTATTCTCTCTACAGAGGAGATGATGTCCTCTGGGAAAACTCAGGGGGCGGGGCTTATTAAATTTAAAGAGACACACACCAAAACGGAGCGTTCAGAGAGAGCTGGTTTCTACAGGCTCACAAACCTCCTCTGCTGCTCGACTCATGTTATATTTAAACCAAAGCACAGCACAGAATAATTGCACATTAGTTGTCTTGTTTGCTCTTGTTTTTTACCAGCGTAGAAATAGTTCCCCAGTTCCAGGTCCAGTGTTCCCAGTGCTCAGCTGGAGATGATAATACCCTTTTATTTCTTCATGGTTGGATGACTTTACCCCTCTAAACAAAAATTCTCTTAACCGTCTACAATAACTTTAAAAAGATGCAGCCGGACGATTAACCAGCTCCTCCAAACGCTCACACATCACACCAGCTCTGTTTCTTTAGATCTGTTCACTTTGTGACTCTGCTTTTAAAAATCAACTCATTATAGTTATAAGACGTGATGAAGTCTCTCGTGTGCCGTAAGAATAATCGTATTGACAGCACACACACACACACACACACCTGACAAGCCCTGCCTCACCATCGTATAGCTCCTGAGAACCCAGCTGACACATGAATGTGTTTAAGTGCAGAGGTAAACACAGAGCCTTTAATAAAAACACTGATTATCTCCAGAAACACGGCGTACCATCACACACAGATGCAGAGAGGGCGAACAAAGAGCGAAGCCTCCGTTCCACCCTGCAGTCACAAAAACATTTGTTCACGTCCAAATGAAGAGAAATTAGATTACTCTTCTTTTTGTTTCAAATTGAAACTAGATTAAAGACATTTCCACACTAACTGTATTTGGTTTTCCATCGCATCGTAATCTGCTGATCGAGGCCTCCGAGTACGAGTGTGACGTCAAAACTCGACACGAGAGAGGAGGCGACTGTGTCCTCGTGTGTCCTGAGAGAAACATCAAAACTGACGAGCTGGGATCAGTCCGTGTAGTCGTCTGTCCATTAAGAAAAAGTGAAGTGTCTTTGGAGCAGGCACAGCCAATCAGGAGGCAACTGGTCTTTGTTTCCGACCAATCAGAGAGCGTTGTCCTCGTGCGTCACACATTTTGGTCCTCGTGTGAAAACAGATTGAGCAGCAATGGAACAAACTGGTCCATGATCCAGACCACAGCTTCCACCACAGCTGCAACACCTGTTCACCTGATAACTGCTCTCATATCTGGCAAACCCAGGGGCGTCCAAAACGGCCTTCAAAGCCCCGCCTACCTTCTCTGGTCCAATCAAATCCAGAGCATTCAGGAGCAGAATCTAAAGTTAGAAGGAGGACATACTGGCTGCTGCATGTTTCCTTCATGATCACAGAGGAGGAGAGCAGCTCTCTGATTGGTCCGTTAAATAATGTGAAATCCAAAACGATCACCCAGCAAACGCAGATTATTCTTAAACGCAGGACTTACATAAAACATGTTAAAGAACTCGAAAAAAACAACAAAAAGAAAACACACACTGACCCTCTGCACACTATGAAAGCACACACACCCTGTGGTTGTTTACTCATGGATGTTCCATCCAATCACAGCCTGTCTGCTTGACGCTCCGCAGCCCGGCCGCCGCCTAACAACAACAGCATGTTCACTGACAGAAAAATCAAATCACTTCAAGGGGGACTCCTCTTTGTATTTCTTCTCCTCTTCGTCCTCCTCCTCCTCCTCCTCCTCCTCCTCCGTCTCTTTGCTCTGCTGGTGTTTTGGGTTACGCCTCCTCCACGCTCGCCGGACGCCTCGTTCTCAGGCGTCTGACAGCCGCAGGCGTGTGGAGCAAAGGAAGGAAAGAATGAAGGTGGAGTGTTCAGAGTTTAAGAGGACAAAAAGAGAGGCAGTGTCACGTAACGAGACGGCAGAAGGATGAAGGCCGTTTAAAAAAAAAAAAAGAATCCAGTCCACACACACTCATGAAAACACATCGTGGCGGCTGTCGAGGGCGCGCCAATCAAAAACTTGCGTCCTTGGCTCGCGGAGACGTCCTCGCCATTCTGAGAGATCTGCAAGGACATATTTTAAAAGTTGTCCCACCGAAGTCCAGTTAGCAACGTTAGCACCAGCGCTAGTTTGGCTACGTCTGCCATCGCGCTAATCTCATGTAAGCTAACGTGACAGCGTCGCGTGATGACATGAGAAACTGGCGCACAGCGAGACACGAGACAAGAACAAATGTTTTCCCCGTCTGAACAGAAAAACCTTCGAGTGAGTTTTAGACGTCGTCACTTTGACAGAGTTTTACTGAAGGAGAGTTTTTGGCGTACGAAAGACCCGACCACAGGAGAGACAGACACGCCTCGCAGGACAGAGAGACGGACGCTCTGCAGTGAACAGTTTTTCATCCGACACATTATGATCACCGCTCTTATAATTGCCTCCATTGATTTAATCCAGCTTTATTATCTGTGGTAACTTATGATTATTGATCGTTAAGAGAGCTTTGGCAACACGATCAGAGCAGTACTTCACCGCATTAAAGAGACGGAGAGGCGCTGAGAGGGAGAAAGCTACGTGTTCCTTATTTTCAGGATACAAGCTGTGGGAGTGTCACCCACCTGGGGGAGGGGCTACTGCCCCTTTGTGATGTCATGAAGGGAACATCTCCAAACAGCCGGTCGCCTTCCTGCTCTCATATTTTACGTCTCCCGACCTTCTTCTGGTTCTCTCTCCCATGTGGTGCGTTCGTTCAAACTTTCACTCTGGTAATCCGTCATGAAATTTATTGACAATAACAAAAACGCAGAATAATGCCAGCCTTAATGAAAACAGTATTCAGGACATAAATAAAGTCACTAAACAAAAGGATCGAGTTCAAAGATATTCCGTCATGTATGCAAACATTCCTCTGTCATTGTTTCGATGTGTCTAAATACTGAATTAGGAACCTTTAGGTTGAACGTGGATCGTTCATGTGTTTGGGTCGGCGTGCGCGGCCTGAGCCAACATCGTGTAAATTATTAACGGATCCGTTTTGTGTTTTCTGTGGAGCTGTCAGGGTTCATCTGCACGTTGATCAATTTAATGTAACCTCGAACGCAGGACGCCAGAAAAGGGATATAAACAGAAAATGAAGCCGAGGATGGGAGGGGGTGGGGTGGGGGGGGGGGGTCGTCGTGTGGTTCTCGTTAAGATGAAGGAAAACGCAGGTGAGCCTGATACAGAGGCTCCTCTCGTCATTGGATCAAACTCACGTCACCTGGTGGATAAAGTTGCTTTTGTTGCTCGCTCCTGGAGATCCGTGGTCAGTTTGTATTCACGTCACGCCCCCCCTGCCCCCCCCCCCCCCCCCCGCCCCCCCCTCCACCCCCCTTTAAGAAGAAAGAAATCACAGACTCTGCACTCTGCTGCCAAATGCATCTGCATAATTCTCCCATTCTGATGATACATTTCATGCGCAGCACAAACCGTATTGACTTGCATTTTTTGTATATGAGATGTTTGTAGCAAAATGAATTAAGTGTTGGCGAGCGGCGCGTAACGTGGGCGTCGATAGCGCCGTCGGGCGACTTACAGATGGTGTAATTATCTCCTCGTAAGGTTATTAGAGGATCAATGGAGCCTGGTGGCCCGATGACAGAGGTGAGCTGATGAAGGATGGAAAATGGTTATGATGACCAGGCTGCAGAGCTGCAGCACAGCACTGCTGGGAGAGAACGCCACGGTCTCCACTGCACGGGTTAGACTACATGGATTAGACTACACGGGTTAGACTACATGGATTAGACTACACGGGTTAGACTGTAGGGATTAGACTACACGGGTTAGACTGTAGGGATTAGACTACACGGGTTAGACTACATGGATTAGACTACACGGGTTAGACTGTAGGGATTAGACTACACGGGTTAGACTACATGGATTAGACTGCATGGATTAGACTACATGGATTAGACTGCATGGATTAGACTACACGGGTTAGACTACATGGATTAGACTACATGGATTAGACTGCATGGATTAGACTACATGGATTAGACTGCATGGATTAGACTACACGGGTTAGACTGCATGGATTAGACTGCACGGGTTAGACTGCATGGATTAGACTACACGGGTTAGACTGCATGGATTAGACTACACGGGTTAGACTACATGGATTAGACTACACGGGTTAGACTGCAGGGATTAGACTACACGGGTTAGACTGCAGGGATTAGACTACACAGATTAGACTGCATGGATTAGACTACACGGGTTAGACTGCAGGGATTAGACTACACGGGTTAGACTGCACAGATTAGACTACATGGATTAGACTACACGGGTTAGACTGCATGGATTAGACTGCACGGGTTAGACTACACGGGTTAGACTACATGGATTAGACTGCATGGATTAGACTACATGGATTAGACTACACGGGTTAGACTGCACGAGTTAGACTGCATGGATTAGACTACATGGATTAGACTACATGGATTAGACTACATGGATTAGACTACACAGATTAGACTACATGGATTAGACTACACAGATTAGACTACACGGGTTAGACTACACGGGTTAGACTACATGGATTAGACTACACAGATTAGACTGCACGAGTTAGACTGCATGGATTAGACTACATGGATTAGACTACACAGATTAGACTACACGGGTTAGACTACATGGATTAGACTACACAGATTAGACTACATGGATTAGACTACACAGATTAGACTGCATGGATTAGACTACATGGATTAGACTACATGGATTAGACTACATGGATTAGACTACACAGATTAGACTACATGGATTAGACTACACAGATTAGACTGCACGGGTTAGACTACACGGGTTAGACTACATGGATTAGACTGCATGGATTAGACTACATGGATTAGACTACACGGGTTAGACTGCACGAGTTAGACTGCATGGATTAGACTACATGGATTAGACTACATGGATTAGACTACATGGATTAGACTACATGGATTAGACTACATGGATTAGACTACACAGATTAGACTACATGGATTAGACTACATGGATTAGACTGCAGTTATTCTTGAAACAGAGACAGTTATAAAATCATAAATTGAATAAATGCTTTGACCTTTGCAGATTACAGATTATCCGTCTTGTAAATGGTCTCTCTTTAGTGAACTGAGACCCTTTGAGGCACAAAGTAGCAGAACTGTTTCGTCATGTTCCCCACTTGTCTTGTTCTGCATCACTTAATAAAAAAAGGGATTTCTACAGAGCTCAGGTGGATGTTTCTGGGCTGCTCAGTCCTCAGGAGTCGGGTCCTGACTTCCAGTTTGAGCTGTGCAAAAAGTACCATGAGTCCAGCAGCTGGAGCGCTCGCTGTGGAAACAGAAGCATTGACTGGAGCGTCAGGAAACGGCGCCGTGCAGCTACAGTGACTATCTGGAAATTGGCAGTAAGGCTCTAAATTCGGGAAAGATCATGGACTCGATTCAATTCCATCGTTAGGAAACATTTAATGTCTCTGTTGTCAAACAAAGTAAACCCGATGATTTGACTTTCTTCTCTTCGACGTGCCAACGTTTCCTCGACAAACCGGTTTGACAGGACGAAAAGTGAAACCATCCACCGTGAGTTAAAGTAAGACCAGCCCCTTTAATGTCCCTTCAAACATAATGAAGCCTCATGGAGTCCAGCTCTGTCAGTTGGTCAAACCACAGAACGAAACACAGCTGCATTGTGGGTCAAGTGAGGACAGCTCGCATCAGCCGGTTCAACCCAAATCTAATTTACACACTTTTATTTAATCTGCTTTTTCCATGATAATGTCAGTTTATTTTAGCAGTGACACTCGTGTCCAACATCTTTTCATCTGATCGCACTAACACAGTTATCTGACAGCTTCTTTATTCACTGTTCTTGGTTAAAAGCAGCTTTCTGAAAACAGAAACACAAATAAACCGCTGATGAATATTTACGGTGGAAAGCCACCGATGCTAACCCAGCCCATGTTCGCCGACGGTCCACCTCAGGTCACCTTCAAATCCTCCACTCTGAAGATCTCTTAACCTGCCCGCCGTCCTTCCCATTCTGTGCCGGCCACTTTGCATCCCATCCTCGTGCGTTCAAGCTGTTTTTCTTCATCACTTTCATTGTTGTTGTCATCTGCGTCTGCTCTGACCGGGGGGGACTTTGCTGCCTGAGCAGAGCCATACTGCCAAGTATAAGTTATTGTTATGGACATGAAAGTTTTCCTTGACTTAAGTGGCTCTGACTGGAATCCATATTATCTATAAATTACACTGTGTCTGTTCTTTAAAGTGGAAGAACCAGAGTTTTTTGTTTTTTTTATAGCATTTGCATCAACAGTGTGGTTTACAGAAGTAACAACACCAGAAGTAGTCGAAGTTTTTCGTGCAGATTTGATAATTGTTCATTTGTAATCATTTAGCCCAGTCTGTGGGGACTTGGATTGGGAATGAAGGGGTCACCGGTTCAAATCCCAGAATGGACCATAGTATGGAAATTGGTCTGGTTGCAGTCGAGTGTCACTGAAGCACTCCTGCTGCTCCATGTTCTTCCATACAAAGGTGAATTAGTCATGATGATAGCTGTCACAGTAAAAGTCCCCTCACATGTTCCCCGCTGCAGGACCAGTCGGTCCCAGATCCTCGGCCCTTTTCTGCGGTCGCAGAGTGGAACTGCGTGTCACTGTGACCGTACTAACGAACAGACTCCAAACAGCCTAACTCAATGAAATCAGGAGCTCGTAGTTTACTCTGAGCCAGCCAGGCGGGTCTGGCCTCAGTTAGGACGAGTTTGGCCCAGTTTCTGTTTCCATCAAGACAGCAAAGTCCAAATGACTTATTCATCAGGCACAGACGTGAATTGTCTGGGATGAATTGCATCGGCCCCCCCGGGGACAAAGAAAGTTTTTTGAATTAAATAAGAACTCCATTAAAAGTCACTCTAAAATAATAAAGTGAGAGTGGTCCACCTACTTATTCTCCATCCATGACTCGCCCAGACCTGGTGTGGAGTGGCTGCAGGTCAAGTGTCATTGGGGGGTAACCAGAACTGGACTTGTGCTTCTGAGCTGTTGCTCTGAAGATTTCCGATGGACAAGCAAGTCAGAGTGG
>NC_136691.1:56061340-56063840 GCF_947650265.1 Symphodus melops
GCTTGATCAGAACATGTTTTAGGGCGTTCAGTTTTGAATAAATCTTGTTGAAATCACTTGAAGAAATCAGCCGCTTTGTTGTCAAGCTTTGGCGCCACCATTTCGGTTTAGAAGCGGAAGTGACGTGAGGGCGCCTGCAGGTTCTGCGCATGCGCCCTCTACTGGTGAGAGGTGGAACTGCTGTTTTCTACTTCTGATGGAAAATCTACAATCTAATGATACAGTATAAATCACAAAATGGAAACTATTATTATAACTAAATTAAATGAAGGTGTAACTGCCCCATCCTTTATAGCATAAGAAGATCTTTAAATTAAATGCACCAAAATTATATTTTGCAAAAAATTAAACCAAATTATTGAATAAGGTTATGCAAATGAAACTTTATAAAGGAATTTTCATGCTAATTTCACATTATTCTAGATTCAAATTAATCTGAAATGACAAGCACTTCAGATTTGGACTTTGCTATACAATCTTAAAATAAGCAGCTGAATATTTTCACATATGAAGAAAAAAAAACTGGACTCAAAGAGAATATATTTATATATATAAACATCCTTTAATCATGATTGCCAAACATATGAATTAAGGCATATACAGTATAAAAAAGCAACAGCAGGTTTTGAATGTTCATACGGTTTCAGTGTGTTTTTAACTGGATACTTTTAGCTGGTGTGTGAATGTGTGTGTGTGTGTTTGCTTGTGTGTGTGTGTGTGTGTGTGTGCGTGTGTGTGTGGATGAACTGAACAAACCGAGCAGCCTTTATAAGACAACACTGTGTCTCCCAGAAGATGACAGCATCTTGTAAACAGAGTTCATAGCACTATATTCAAGTAATAGAACGATCACTGGTACTATATGCAGGTGAGGTGTTGTGCAGGTGAGGCAGAGCCGCTGATAGACGAGGACGGGGGGGGGGGGGGGGGGGGGGGGGGGGGGGGGGGGGGGGTGTCACGTGGGCGGCGACTTTGTCTTATTTACCTTCACCGCACTTTACATGAACAACGCATTCATTGAGCTGTATTCTCCGCAGTACATATCTGATATTTCACATCAGTAAAAGCACCCTACATGCTGAAACATTTGACCTACAGTGACCCAAAATACACACAAACAAAGTTTCCTTCACATCTGATTCTTCGCTCGGCCTACATGTGCTACACACTTCCGTGCATTGAGGCTGTTTTCACGTCAAGTTTGACCTGTATCGAGAGTGTGAAAAGCTGCATTTATAAACGTCAGATAAGCTATTTACACTTTCTGAATACGTGTGTAGTTCAGAGGTTAGAACAGTGGTGTGTTATGAGGTAATTCCAGGCCATCAAGGCGTTGAATATGAAGAGTATTTTAGGTTTAGAAGATGGTTTGTTTCAGACGTACCGGCTCAGCGAAACACGGAAAGTGAAGCCCAAATTTTGTGACTTCAAGAGATAAAAGATATAATTTATAATTTGGACGATTGCAGCAAATTGAACTCTAATACTATTTTAGCCAAGAGAAAAAGTCTCATCCAAAAGATTCCAGTCAAACTGACTCGACTGAACGAGGGTCTAAATCAGTGGTTTCTCAACTGGTGGGTCGACCCACATAAAGTGGGTCACTAGGTTGTTTTTTAATGGTTCTGTCTGGTCTGAGGTCATGGCTGCGCAGTTTTTCATTAAACGCATAGTATATAAATTCCACCACCAGGGGGCTCTCAATCAAAAACAAACAAAACGAAACGAAAGATGTCGTTGAGGCTGGCGGGGGAATCATGGGAGTGATTCTCACTGCGAAAACCAACTTGAACGTAGTCAAGACGACCGGGTGAAATGACTCAACAAAAATAGATTTAACAATTTGAATCATTTAGATATTTTAGAGTAAAATTCGACACATTGTAGTTCGTAAAGAAACGTGATTGGCTTTTTTTTAACGGTGAGAAATCTGTCCAATCGTCTCTGTTCGGTTTCCACGCGTTCCTTCATCTGTTTGACTTTGTATATTTTTCACACAGGAACCTATCGGTCTATCGGAGGCTCTGCACTGAGCTAGTTAGCGTGTGGGTGGCGTGGGAGCAGGGGCAGCGCAAAGGATTGTGGGAGGGCCTGATGACGGCGTGCTTGCCGCAGTTTGTACTTCGGATTCACGCGGCAGTATGACCTTTAACCCCTCAGCTGATGATATTTGGGCGCTCTCACCTCTCTGCCTGTTCTGATCCACCGTCTTTATAAAGTTCTGACCTTTCGCTCCTTTAAATAGTCGTTTCACAGCCGAGTACATTGACCTTCAAACGGCAGACGGCGTGGACGCAGAGTTAAGGGACCTGAAATATCGATCTTTTTACCCCGTTTTGTGACAGTCATGGACGCCTCACGTCCTCCCGACAGGAAGTCCAGCACGTTAAAGACGGGCGTTGGCGTTTAAGCGACGCGACGGAGACGGAGGAAGACTTCATCGGTCTCTGGCATCGAGAGTTCCAACTTCCCGGGTGTCGTCTAAGCCCCGCCCCTATTC
>NC_136691.1:56068840-56101676 GCF_947650265.1 Symphodus melops
TGCGCTCGCTGCGCGGCGCCGTACCTTGGTAGATGTCGTACTGTCCTGACATCAGGTTGTAGCTCATACCCAGGTGGGTGTGGTGGTGTGTGTGGAGGTGTCGGGCAAAAGACAAGTGGTTCCTCTCTCGCTCCGCCTCTCTCTCTCCCTCAGGGGAACCCTTCTCACCGGGCTGTACGAACACACACACACACACACACACACACACACACACACACACAGTAACATTAACTCTCTTTAATGAGTGATTCTCTGCAAGTTAAGTCTCAGTGCAATTTCATATAATTGCATATTCTGTATTTCAACTAGAGCAATAAACTGATCCAGCACTTCCAATCTAAAGTACATTTTAATTATCACTCAGCACATGTGACCTTCAAGCTGTGAATATTGAACTGCTACTGATCATATTCATGCTGTAAATTTGGTAATTGGCAAAATAGTGTTTGTATATTTGCACATTTATTTTTTTATATTATCTTTAGATTCTTGTCATGGCATCTGTTGCTTATCTTAATATCCTCAAAATCTGCACACAGACAATAATAACCAACCATCGCTTGGTTGGTCCTAAAGATGCATCATGACTGGTAAAAAGACTCGAGCTCAGGCGCCGAGTCCACCTCGAGTGTTTGCATGAAGTTTTATATGTGAGGTCGATCAGACGAGAAGCAGCTGTGGGTCCAAGACACGAAAACAAAAACCTCTGTAAGTAAAAGCTTTATGTCTGTAGGGATTCTTCCTGTTGTTAGAATAACAACCTGAGCCTGTAAGGGACAAAAAGGACTTCTAGTGGACGTAGTTTGATCAGCCTGTTTGTGTTTCCTGGTGGAGACAGAATCCACTAAAGCACGTTCAGAAAGTGTGACGTGTTCATACTTCAGCCGAGTTCTGATGATTCAGGAATAACTCCGATGTGAAACGTGTGTGTGTGTGTGTGTGTGTGTGTGTGTGTGTGTGTGTGAGAGCAGGCGGGAGCTGCGGTGTGGATGTGAAAATGAGCAGCGCCTCACAGCGGGAGATTTTCCGTGGTACTGATGGCTCTGCTGCTGCAGCAGCTCCAGGGCCGAGGACGAGGACGAGTCGCTGCTCTGCTTGCTCGCCGCTCCCCCTCTGCTGGGCGGAGTCACCTCCGACTCCTCCCTGCCCGCCGTCTTACCGTACAGAGGGTAGTGGAAACCTGGTGGACAAAAAAAAGCAGATACACACACACACGCAGCAACAGACAATGAAACACACACACACACACACACACTGTTTCAAAGTTTTGAAATCTAAAATGTGCAACACGATCGATGGCCAGAGCTGGACACGTTTGTTCATCGTTAAATATCACAGCGGAGACAGATTAATTTGAAAAAACGATTCCATTTATTCCTGCAGGGGGCGCTGGAGTCCCCCGTGTGTTCCTGCAGGGGGCACTGGAGTCCCCCGTGTGTTCCTGCAGGGGGCGCTGGAGTCCCCCGTGTGTCCCTGCAGGGGGCACTGGAGTCCCCCGTGTGTTCCTGCAGGGGGCGCTGGAGTCCCCCGTGTGTTCCTGCAGGGGGCGCTGGAGTCTCACGGATGGCGGTCTCCGTGCTGGAAATGCTGTCTCAGGCTAACTTTGAGTCAAGCTAACGACAGGCTGCTAACTTTGAGTCAAGCTAACGACAGGCTGAGAGCTGAGGCGGGTTTTAAGCCTCCTGACAAACCGTTACACGGCGCCCACCTTATTGTAAAAAAAAAAGTGAACCCCCCGTATTTGCAGGATTTTGCACTTCAGCATTGGCTTCATTTTTTAACACCAGTTTTCCGCTTGGAGACGACCTGAGCGAGAGCGGAGCACGAATAACAATTATTTATTATCATTTGCAGACAGAAAAAAACAGAGTCATTGTTCCTAAAGAACTCAAATCTATGAAGATTTGCAAAGAGCTGATGGTTTTGTTTTTTTAAGGTTGTTCGTTAATTCCGGTGTCACGGTTCTTGCCATCAGTTGGACGAGCAGCTAATCTGCAGATGTAACCAAATCCACTTAGCACTACTTTAAACCTTTTAAAATACATGTTGATGTTTTGTTTCAGAACCATCCAATCCTTCTGAACGGCTCTTTGGTAAAAATATCAAAAGAACATTAAGAGCGGTTCGGACCAACAAGCCAAAGGTCTCCTCTACAACACCAGTTCATGGCTTTTCATTGGGCAGAAATGAACAAACACAAAGACTGTTTCTCTTTGTTCCCAGTCTTTCCAAATAGCAACTGGCTTTAGCTTCATTTGAATTTCCCTCGGGATCAATAAAGGTTCTATCAATCCAATAAAATCCGGACACTTGGCATGAACCTCTCCTCTAAATCTCTCCCACCTGTACCTTCACTCAGACTCTTACCTGGGTAGTTGTGGATCAGGGTTGGGGACACGCCTCTGTAGGAGCCCCCTCCACTCTCACACATTGACAGGTAGGGCTGGTAGGAGGAGTGCTGGTACTGGATGTAGGGCTGCTGGGGGGTCATGGGAGGTGACACCGCCGCCCTGGCGTTCTGGGACTCCTCAGAGAGCCCTCCCATCGGCTCCTGGCTTGAATCATCCAGCCCCTCCAGCCTGTCCGAATCCTCTGCGTCGATGATGGGCTGGAGATCTTGGGATCCGTGGAGCCTGGCTTTTTTAACGTCCCCAACAAGGCCCCCTCCTCTCTCTCCACCAGGCCCTACTCCAGAGGTCATCTTAGCCCCGGCAGGCTCCATGGTCGCTCCCCATTCCTTTCCCCTGTCTACTTCACCCTCCTCGGCCTCCTCCCCATGTTGTAGCTCTGAGTATTTGCTGTGAGGCAGGCAGTGAGCCCAGGCCAGGCCATCTGAGGGCTAGATCGATGGGGACAAGTGTTGGTGCTAGTTGCAGTGTTTCCCCTATAATTCTTAGTTAACAGTGGTGGGTGAGAGTCTTTTTTTTTGGCTCAGTTCAACTTCGGTCACAGTCTTTGTCCCAGTTTTAATTTCTCCTGCCAGTCGCAGAGTTACTAAATGTCTAATTTAGAAATGTTTGTCTGCTTCGGGGTTTTGGAGAGGAAGTAAGGCTACTTCATGAATTTCATTTGTGCATTTTCTTTTAGGCAGGGTTGGAGAATTTTCTTGCAGCGGTGGCCCACCCACTGCTGAACGACTATAGAGGAAACACTGTGCACTTGAGTGAACAGAACCATAGACAGACCATCTATCACTGGCTCTGGGTGTGATGCTGATGAAGGATGACGACGTTTCGACAGCAGGCGGCCATTCACAGGTGGGATGTGAGGATTGTGGCGTCCCTCTTAATGACAAGAATGAAGTCACGTCTCATACACATGAGCAACTGCAGAATTTAGAACAAACTGAAAGGAAAACAAAATCCACCTCCCAATGACGGCTTTCATTCAACTTCATTCATCCGGTTAGACGGCCCAGCATAGCTAGAGTTAGTGGTTAAACTTCATCATGAAATGACATGGTTAAAAATCTGTACAAGCTTTTTGAAAAAGCAGCTCATATCAAAAACCAACACTAACGTATTAAAGTATTTTTTCTTTATATTTAACATTTAGAGCTAAAGTTACATGTTTGACATTACTCTAAAAAAAGAGAAATAAAAGTTTCCATCAAATCAAACCACAGGAATGTGATTTTAACCAAAATGACTAAAGAGCTACAGCACCACAGAAGCCACATGGTCTTTGTTGTTAGCACCTACTTGTTTGTCTGAGCACAATGTGTGATTAATCTCTTGGTGACACTCAGCAACAAATATTAAAGCACACCAACAACACCATCATCGGCGGCGGCAGGTTATAGACAGAGGGAGAAACTTACACTGGAAAAGGAAACATTTGAGTCCAGATCTGTCTGAATGTTTTGGTTGTGGAGTGATGAAGAAGAGGAAGAGGACGATGACTTGAGGTCATCACAGTCTTTCATCGAGACCTGGTGCTGGTCCACCATTCCACTGTGCACCGCCTTCATGCCCAGACTCTGTCCCCTTTCTCCCCTCTCACTCAACTCCACGTAGGACAGGACCGGTTTTGAGCAGCAACCTTTAGCACCGTCTAGAACTTTACCTAGCATCAGTCCACCGCCTGAACCCCCAACCATATTTTTATCCTCATCACTGTCCCTCATGCCCTGTCCTCTGTCGCTCCTCTGCTTGCCACCGTGAGTCTGGTCACAGCATTTGGAGCCCAGTAACAACTTCTGGTCCATATACAGTCCTCTAGAGTACTGACCGTAGTACAGCGACTGGGCCAAAGCAGTCTGAGTCTGACTCATCGCCAGCTGGAGCTGGGACTGAGGAGGCCCGTCGCCTTTCTTAGAGTCTGAAAACTCATGGGGAGAGCACTTTTCGTCCTCTTTTACGTCTTCCTTTCTGTCTTTCCCTTTTCCATCCAGGGCGGAATTTTTGTGGAAAGCAACACTGCTACTGTTTGATCTGTCCGACTGCATGTACCCCTGGAGGTAGTAGGGGTCATAGCTGTGGTAGTAAGGGGACTGGGGGTCTTTTGATGTTGGGGCAGGTGCCGTGGGTGGTGTTTTACCAGAGCTACCATGGTTACAGTTAGAGCTCACCTCTGAAGAGGCGGAGGAGCCAGACTTGGACCTTATTCCATCCGAGCGACATTCAGAAGATCCTCCATCGTCCCCGGCATCTGAGATGTCAGAGTACGCGGGGCTGTTATTTTTACTGTTGTTGTCTGCAGTGACCACGCAGCCACCGCTGGCATCAAGCCGCGATGAACCGCCAATGGAAGGACTGGGGGCATTGTCTGTGAAGGTGTAGACCTTGTCGGCCTCAGCTCGAATGCTAGCCATCCTGCTCTCCTGGCTCTCAGTGAGTCCATTTATTACATCCTGCTTACTGAGGTGTTCCTTCAGAAGGCTTCCGGAGATTTCCTTGATACCCATTTTAGAACCACCGCCATCTTCCAGTTTGATTCCATTGTCACAGTTTGGCATCCTGGTCGGCAGATCTTTATGTTTGTCCTTCAGCCGCCGCTTCTCTTTCTTTCTGGTCTCTTTGCTGCAGGTAACCAGGGTGGCTTTGACAAGGTTGGGTTCAACGACGATGC
Organism: Symphodus melops; assembly: GCF_947650265.1. Lineage (NCBI taxonomy): Eukaryota > Metazoa > Chordata > Actinopteri > Labriformes > Labridae > Symphodus > Symphodus melops. The sequence goes on from NC_136691.1 coordinate 56,073,911, forward strand.
TCAGCTTTGGTTTGATGGGTTTCAGGGGAAGGTTTTTACTGGTCAGGCCTACTGCTGCCATTGGTGAGGGCTGCTGTGAGGTAGCACTGTCTGCTGTGCCAGTTGGATATCCTGTATTAGGTATGGCTATCAGCTTTGGTGGAGCAGGCGCTGGAGCAATCAGCCTGTTTGTTCGTGACTTGGACAATTTGTCCACCTTCCCATTGGTCTTTTTGCCCTTGTCACAAGCACCTCCTTTTTTATCTATCAAACCTTCAGCTTCAAGCTTGGGCATCTCCACCAGTGAGTTTCTGTCTGGGACCATGCAGTTTTCCAGAACAACTGTCATGTTGGAGATGATGGGCAGATTGCTAAGATCATCAATCAGGCCATCTTTCAGCAGTGAGGTTCTTCTGGTCTTGGAGTTGGCTGAGGGGCTGTGGTCGGTACTGAGGAGCAACCGCCTGTTCTTCGGAGACCCCACTGTGGTCACCTTATAAAGAGGAGCAGGTTTCTTGGAGGAACTGTTTGCATTACCGCTGTTTGTGTCAGAGAGGTCATATGTCAAGTTGCCTAATGAGTCCTCGCAGTCTGACAGTCGATCCTCCCCCTCCACATCCTTGGATGGCTCTAGCTCGGGCTTTCTCTGCTCCTCAGCCTCTAGGTGTGCATGTGTCTGGTGGTAGCGCAGGCCGTTGATGTGCTTGTACCGTTTAGTGCAGTTGGGGTGGGGGCAGTCAATTAGAATGGGTGGGGGAGGTGGAGAGGAGGCACAACCTCCTCCAGGGTCCATGAACGAGGGGTCGGATTTGCCCTGCGGTGTGGACGGGGCACTGCGAGATTTGGCTCGGATCCTCTTACCGTTCCCGTTCTTCATGTCTTCAGAGGAGACCAAGCTGAGGTCAAGATCAGCCGGCGGTTTGTTCTTTCTCTTCCCTGAGGAGAGGGAGGAAGTGCTGTTGACGGGTTTCACCTCATCAACAGTGAAAAAAGACGGAGTCGCACGGCAGTTGCTGTTGATGAGGTTCAGGCTTCCTCTCCGTCCCTTGTTGTGGAGGGAAGAAGCAGTTCCAGCCACACCACCTCCACGGCTCCTGTGCTGCGATAAACCTCTGACTTTCGTAGCAGGGGCTGGTTCAATGCAGGGCCGCTCGGCCATGGCCATTCGCATCCTTTTCCCCCGGCCACGGCCCCCTGGCAACTCAGGGTCACTGGAGGGAGACTCACAAAACCTGGGCAAAAATGAGAAAAAACAGGATTTAGAAGAGATATCTTTGTGGTAGCCTGGAAATGCTTCCTAGATAATACAGATTGTATGTTATATTCATGCAATAAGTAATTATTTATTACCAATGACAACGTCAACGTTTGTATTCCACAATGTCCCTGATATAATATCAGTTGAATTGGTTCTTATATTTGTTTTTTTCCCAACCACCGCCTGACGCCCAGCCACCACCATCTGACTGTGTCATACCAACCACTGCCTGACGCCCAGCCACCACCATCTGACTGTGTCATACCAACCACCACCTGACGCCCAGCCACCACCATCTGACTGTGTCATACCAACCACCGCCTGACGCCCAGCCTCCACCATCAGACAGTGTCATACCAACCACCGCCTGACGCCCAGCCTCCACCATCTGACTGTGTCATCCCAACCACCGCCTGACGCCCAGCCTCCACCATCAGACAGTGTCATACCAACCACCGCCTGACGCCCAGCCTCCACCATCAGACAGTGTCATACCAACCACCGCCTGACGCCCAGCCTCCACCATCTGACTGTGTCATACCAACCACCGCCTGACGCCCAGCCTCCACCATCAGACTGTGTCATACCAACCACCGCCTGACGCCCAGCCACCACCATCAGACAGTGTCATACCAACCACCGCCTGACGCCCAGCCTCCACCATCAGACAGTGTCATACCAACCACCGCCTGACGCCCAGCCTCCACCACCGCCTGACGCCCAGCCTCCACCATCTGACAGTGTCATACCAACCACCGCCTGACGCCCAGCCTCCACCATCAGACAGTGTCATACCAACCACCGCCTGACGCCCAGCCTCCACCATCTGACTGTGTCATACCAACCACCGCCTGACGCCCAGCCTCCACCATCTGACTGTGTCATACCAACCACCGCCTGACGCCCAGCCTCCACCATCAGACTGTGTCATACCAACCACTGCCTGACGCCCAGCCACCACCATCAGACAGTGTCATACCAACCACCGCCTGACGCCCAGCCTCCACCATCAGACAGTGTCATACCAACCACCGCCTGACGCCCAGCCTCCACCACCGCCTGACGCCCAGCCTCCACCATCTGACAGTGTCATCCCACCTCAGCAGCAAGGAAGTGTGGACAACAAGAATACAAAGTAGAAATCCTTCATGCATATTATCCTGTCTGCTCTTTGTAGTGTCTTCAGATACCACTTGTTATGAGTTGGCGCTATACAAATAAACATTGATAAATTGATACGTTACAGCAAATAGCAGTGGTGTTACAGTAATGTGTAACTGTCCCCACACTGGTCATTGTAGCTGTATTATTTACATGTGTTGTGTCTTTTTGTATCACTGATGTCCTGAAATATCAGATCTTGTCATCTTACGTTGCATTGTGTTGCATCAATTTTATGAACGCTTGAATGCCTCACCTGATAGAAAGAATAAAAACAAAGAAGTCGAGGTTTTTGTCTTTAAAGAGGAACAACTTGTTCTCATCTTCACCTCAGCTGAACTTTTGTACCATCAGACAAAAAAAGAACCTTGAACAGATAACAGATTATCATTGAAGCCTCATGTGGAACACTTACCCCGACGCAGAGGCAGACAAAGATGATTTTCATTCTATACCAAGCTTTCTTATCTCTGCATAACATAAAAAAAACCCTGTACAATCTGTGTTTCTCTCTGCATTTGATACAAAGACATTTTGTATTCACACGCCGTTCCTTCTACTTTGAAGTCTTTTGATGCCGTTCACCAGAGAGACAGCGATCTGAACGCTGGAGATGCTTTTCCAAACTTGCACATTATTTATCAGAAACCTGCGTGCTGGGATGAAGAGAATTCATCGCTTTGTGTTTACTTGCAGAGTAGGAGTCTGTTTTAAAGCAGGAACGTGATCTTTGCACGTGTGCTGGCCTGTTAATTCATTCATTACTGAACTACATCACAGGGACGGCAGGTGTTAAATACTCCTGGAACAAATCCTGACCTTGGAAAGACTGCTAATCACATTATTAAAGGACCGGACTGCAGAGCACGTCGAGGCTGGACTCCCTCTGTGATTTTCAAACGATGATATCTTACATTTCCTCTGATGTTTGTAATTGCTTTTTTCACCGTCAGCGTGGCCCGGGATGTCAGTGAAATTGCAGGATTTCATGTATTTTCTTTGGCATTTCAAGGTTATTTGGTGCCTCTTTTAGAGACAATTTGATTGATTGAGCGATTTAGTCCAGATCATTTCCCACAATTCCCCCTGCTGGAGCTGAATATCAAGCCCGTCAATTATCCCAGACTTGTTTTTCCCGCTGTGCTCGTTGTATTTTGTGCTTCCCTTCGTTCAATAATTACATCTTTTTATCGTTGAGTTACAATTTCTTTCAACGACAGATGAAGAATCGTCAGAAAATGAAAAAGCATTCAGTCTCCACTGATGGACGGCCGCGGTGACGAGAGTTCAAATGAAAAAAAGAAAAAAGAGAAAAAGCAATCTCGTCCCTGGTTGCAGAGATTAAGCTGTAATTGCCATGACAACAATCATTTACATGCAGGAGCAATAATTGAGAGGTTTCAGCCCCGCGAGAGACTGTCATATTTTCCGCTCAGCAATTACAAAACGAAGCCCCTCTCCATTAGTAAAACAGTTAGGAAGCAAAGAGCGTCTTTGTTAAAGCTCAACACGGAACAACAGCTGACAGCCCTGCACACAATCCAGCCTTCTGCTAATTGGAGCAACAATAAAGAGACAGACAGTCGCGGCTCTTTTCAGTTTATCAAATAAGCAATCATGAGCAAATAAAACCCAATAAGAAGAACAATGGTTCAAAAACGATCAAACAGGGAAATCAGGCCGGCAGACGAAAACAATGAAGACGGCGCTGTCATTAAAACGTGTCATTTAACCGTCTGATACGCCATGGGCGCCAAACGCTGCTGCCTTAAATCAAGACCAGCCAAGGAAGGCATGAAATCAAAAATAGAAATGTCCTAATTTTTTTTTACTTTGTGTTGCCCACGGTGATGTGTTGAGCCAATCACAGCCAAGGGGTTTCTGTTTTTTTTAAAATTCATTTTTGTACCTCTGATGCCGTTTTTGTCGGCACAAGATGGAGGGTACAGACGTAGGGATTTACATGCAGGAAAGGTCGGATTTGAACCCTGAACAGCCTCTTTACATGGGGCTGATGAACTAACCACTAGGCCGCCTGTAAAACCTGCTTTTGGAGCTTTAATCAAGAACTCGGCAGCAGTCGTCTGCAGGGACTTGAGTTGGGAGCCGGATGGTCGTCGGGTCACATTCAGTGTGGACCAAAGTATGGATCTTGCTCAGGTAGCTGGAGAGGTGCTGGGGAGCTTCCTGAGTGGTGCTGAGGTGCCCTTGAGCAAGGCACTGAACCTCAAACAGCTCTCGTGTGCTCTCTGATGTTTGTGATATTTGGATTATGTCAAACTATTGATTAAAAGGCAAATATTCTAGTGCCTGCTAGCATTAGCTGCTATGTTACCCAATGTTGCAGAAGGTGTCGTCCTTGTGGCAGCAGGTTTAAATCCGACCTTTGCCAAACGTCAACTCCCATTTTCCCCATTTTCCCCTCTCCACATTTCCTGTCATAATATTCTGATTTTAGTGTCGTACACTGGTGCTTTGTCCGTCACTTCCACAGGAGACTCCCAGGCCCCGCCCCCTTCTGACAGGGAGCTGTGAGGTGCATGTTCAGGAGGACATCACGGGCTGTCCTCCTGAAATTCTCGAATCATTTTCAGGTCTGCAGAATCCTGATGCTGAATATTCAACCGGCTGTTTTTCATTTGAACTCATTTGAACCAAAAGAGAAAGTGTGGAATTTGTTGAAGATCGTGTGTTTCATGAGGTGGACTTTCTCTGTGGACAAACAAACGTGCAAAGACAAGAAAGTTTTCAGTTTTATTTATTTTATTTTTTTACCTTGGAGGAGCCCAGTCGTGTTTGGTGCAGTCCAACAAAGTTCCCACGTAGGTTCTCTTCCTCCACGTCACGTTCACCACCAGCACACCTGTCAGTCACACAGGACAGAGACACAGAAGACATGTCAGACTGTTTCATCCAGTAGGTGTCGCCCTTTGAGCTGCAGCATCAAACCAAAACAAACTGCTGTTTAGGCCACGCCTCCTCTATACTGAGACACACCTCCAACCCTCCTTCTTCTCCTTGACTAAAACAGCTTTTATACACAAGGGGAGGAGCCGGCTGGAGACTGGATTTGTGACGCACGTTCCTCCTTTAGTTATTTTGTATCAGCGTGAGGACGCAGAGGAACACCAGATCAAGACTAAAAAAGTAAAAAAATTGGCAGTTTTATATTTAAATTGCGTTGCTTTGATTACAGAATAAGTCTTTGTTGATTACAAGCACAATCAGACATTTTATCCAGTGTTGCTGCATAAACTTAACTACGACACGGCAGCGAAGGGTTAACGCATTTTAAGAAGCAAAGAACGATCTTAAACACATCTGTTACTTCAGATCGAAAAAAGCAGCTGCAACCGTTTTAAACACATCCAACCCTGAGTGTGAGAGACGCTCCGAAGCTTTTGTTTGTCTCATATATCAGCCTGTGCAGCTCGGAGAAGATTCCTCTCGCCTTTGTTCTAATGAGAAAACTAATGAAAGTCTGATAAAAGACAAACGTGCGCTAATGAAAAGAGAATTTTACGAGAGGGAAACCCTCGTGATGAGCCGACGTCTGAACAGTGTGGAGAGTGGGAGCTGCAGCCGCCTGCCGTAAACGCTTCAAGAGACTCAAAGTGTCTGGAAAATGTTTCACTCACACTGATCTGTGTCTCAGGAGGAAACCGCAGTCCTCTGTTCCAATCCTTCTCAGCTGGATTTAAAGTGTTCAAGGTTTAATCTGAGGACTCGGCTCTGTGAGATAAACACCTCTCTCGCTCGCTCGCCCTCTCTCTCTCTCTCTCTCTCAGTCTGACATTTAAAAACCATTAACCTCTGTTTTGTGATGCAAAACACATTTTGGAAGAATTCAATCGAGTGTCGTAGTCGAGACCAAACTAACCGAGACCATGAAGACCAGGGCGCTCCGAGACCGAGTCAGGATCGCTGAGACCTCCGATGACGCATGATGACCTCATGATGCATCACGGGAGGCTGCTGTGGTCAGAGGGGGTGAAACTGCATCACTAGGTCGTCATGTTTTCGACCCACTGAAGCTACAGACCTATCACAGAGCAGTGGGCGGGACCTCACTGCAACGTCCGCCATGTTGCTAGGAAGCTATGCTAGCAGGCTCAGTGGACAGAAAGCTGAGAAGAAACGAGACCGGCGTTTACTTCAAACTGATTTGGATGAAGGAGGTTTTGTTTGGTCTTGAGCTTGAATCGGATTTTCGTCGCTACAAGCCGCAATATAACAACGAGCAGCAGAGGCTGATGCAGGAACGCGAGGCGGCGGTGAGGACGAGGCGGCGGTGAGGACAAGGAGCCGGCTCGGCCTGGAATCTCTAAGATTCCCAATTCCTTTAGAAATCTCTGAATCAGTCGAGGAAACTGTCGAATAGACCGTAAATAGTGCAACGTAGCTTTAGTGGGAGTGGCCTGTGGTGCATTCTGGGAGTTGTTGTCTTTTATCCACACGAGCCAAAAAGACGCTCTCTGCCTTTTCTGGCTCAAAACTTATTTGATCTGTCCGACACAGATGAGCAAATGTCGATACAGATTCGTGTTTCAGCGGGCGAACTGTCCCTTTAATGTCCGTGACTGTGCAGGATCTGAAGTCCCAGCAGGACTCAGAGGAGCTTTTTCTTCTCCTCCTCCTTCACGTCCCCTAAAGCTTCACTTGGCTTGAAAACGTGACAGGCTTTTTTATTTTTAGTCAGCGTGACTCGTCTTGGGGAGACGCCAAAACACTCGACAGCTCGTCAGTTTTCATCTCCGTCATCTCACGTCGGGATCGTGTTTCTCTCCGAAGTCGAGTGACATTCAAAAACCTCCAAAAGTGGGCTTTGAGTCTGAGTCTTAAAAACAAACACATATTTTTAAGGAGAGGATTTCAGTCCTTGTAAAGTCCTTGAACCAACAACTGAAACAAGCTCGGTCTGCGTGAGGCTGATTCTTCCAGTCTGGACCAATGAGAGCACAGACGTGAGGACGGGTTAGTAGTCCATCTGGAAGATCACTCTTCATCGAGCTCTTTCCCACAATGCTTTGTAATACATCGTTATATTTTTGACCCTCCTTCGCTGACTCCTCTCTGCCTGGCACCAGAGGCGTATTGTAGCATTTACTTCCTGTTAGCGACAGTTATCGTAGCATCGATACCGACCTTTCCCGTTAGAAGTTCATCTAATCATGTTTTCTTATTTCTCCTGTGTTTTTCCTGCTTTTTTTGTGTGTTTTCTTATTTTTTCTGTTTTGTTTTGTATCAATTTATGAATCTATCAGCGTGAAGCTATACGAGCTAACGTTAGCCTGCCAGCTCGACGCCGTCGTGCTGACGCTTCTTTTCCCCTCATTACAAATGATTTTTTTTTATTTTGTTTTGAGATGTAAATCAGAATCTGTCACGAGTTGTTCACATCTCTGTCGCTGACAGACGGACAGGTTGTCTTAAAGTCGCACCAATCACCGTCTGATTAGCTCTCCTCAGACTGTGGCCTCCTGCGGGGAGGAGGAGGAGGAGGAGGAGGAGGAGGAGGAGGAGGAGGAGGAGGGAGGGCTCTTAAGCTGAAATGCTGCTGTCCTTTTCTTCCTCTCCGTCGTCCCAATTAGTATTCTGCTTAATTAACATGCATCCAGCGTCCTCCTCCCGTATCCCTCCGCCGTCACGAGGAGGAGGAAGAGGCTCCCGTTCTCCCGCCGCCTCCTCGAAGATAGTCCCCGAGTGGGAGGGAGGAAGAAAAGGACAAAGAAAAAAACTAACTGGTGTCTCATCTCTTTGTTGCTCCGATGCATCCAAACGATCCGTTTTTTAAACCTTCCTCTTCCTCCCCAGCTGATTAACACAAACCCGTGTTTCTCTCTCTCTCTCTCTCTCTCTCTCCTCTCTCCTCTCTCACTCCATCATCCTTCCATCTGTCCATCCTGCCAGCCTGTTAAGAATTTATTTTCTGGTTTCTCTCCTCCATCTTTCCCCTCGTGAAGCAGACTCTCCCGACGTCTTGATTCGTACGCAGTCTGCTGTTTGCAAACCTGCCTTTTCTCTCTGCTGTTGTTTCTGCATCCTCTTCTTACTCTTTCTTCTTTCACAAACCTGCAATCAGTGGCTTTGATGTGTTCCTACGTGCAGGTACTTCCTGCAGGGAGGAGCTCCTGTGTTTTCAGTGCAGGTCGGGGATCGGACGCACAGCCAGAACCCGTGAACCCGCCACTTTGATCGTTTAGATTTCAGGTCATAATTCTGATTCATGAGTTAAACGTTTTTTCATGCGTTTAAATGTATCAGGTGTGAACGCGAGTGGAGGGCGGAGGCTTCGGTATGGAGGGGGGGGCGTGGCCTAACAGCAGTTTGTTTTGGTGTCATGCTGGAGCTCAAAGAGGGCGACACCTCCTGGATCAACAAGTCACACAATCTTGGTGTTTGTGCGTCTCTGTCCGCTGTCCTGTCTCTCTAATAAAGGCTCAAACAGCCTGAAAATAAATCTTACAGATAACTGTCCCTCGGCCTCTTCCAGCAGCAGCAGCTTTTTGCTTGAATATAAAAATCTGAATGTAAACCGTGCTGTGGTCACATTTGTGCATGCTGGTCTTTAAAGATTCATGATTTCGGATCGTCTGCTTGAAGTGTCTTTGAGTCTGAAGCAGAGGACAGATTCTTCGCTGCCTCAGGTGTATTCCCCTGTGTTGTGTTTGTCTTCTTCTTCTTCTCCTGTTTAATTTTTGCCAGAGCTGAGTGAGTGTTGTTTCAGTTAATTAATACCGGGCCGGGAAACAAAAGCCTCTCCGCCAAACTCCCCTCTCCACTTCAGAGGCCCGGCGGCTGGCAGAGCGAGACACGCACACAGCGATGGGATTTATTCATTAGCAGCCTGCGGTAAGGTATTACACCTCCGCTGAGAGGCCGCCGCGCCGAGCGCTGTCCTCGTTAGCGGACTATCAAAGAACCACGGCGTGGAAATGGGTGGCTGAATAATGGGTCTGTCTGATCCGCCGCCCGGTGCTCCCACGGTGTGCTTTTGGAGAGCTGGACGGGATTCTGGTTCTACTTTACTTTTCGTTTTGGTCTCGTGAAAATGTCTCTTCTGAGGATAACCGCTCGCCTTCAATAATAAAACTGGGTTTTGCTGTTGTTTTTTTGGGAAGTGTCTGGCATGGGAACGATAAGAAGCCATTTGTTTGTGTGGCATATGTTGTTCAAAGCCACACCACGGCCGTAAGCATGCCAAGCTTTAATTAAGCACACGGAACAGGATCTTCATGGAGACAGTGTAAATATTCTGCTGTGTACTCCATGTTGTCGACACACAGGGCTGCAACTTCCTCTGACATTGTTTTATCTTTGTTTACCTGACTAGATGCCCCAGCAACAAACACATGGAAATGACAGGAAAGGAGCCCTTGGGCAGTTTCGAACCAAGGCCAAGACATGAACATGTTTACAGCCTGCTTCAAACATTTTCCTCATGAGTTTATCACGCTTGAGTTTTAAGTCATCTTCAACGTAGCACGATGGCGCTCGGGACGACACCAGAGCACGCAACTCGCCGCTTGATGGGAACGGGTGTGCGTATGCTCGCTGAAAAATGGGCTCGTTCCGATTTTCCCCTGGATCTCTCATCGTCCCTTCTTTTTCGCTCGAGGTTACACAACAGGTGATGTGGCCTCAATGAACGCAACGTTTTGGATAAACACGGCTGGTCCAGGCATGCGCCGAACGACTGCTCTACTTTTGTTTCAACAGAAATCAGCGGTTGAAGTCAAAGGCTTGCTGGGAGCGGAATTAAAATAGTTGCTGTCATTATTTCTATTGAAATGGGGAAAATAGTGCACAATAGAAAAAACTACGCAGTGTGTAAACGTCTCACAGCAGGAGTCAAAGTCCTCATACACAACGAGGAGAAAATACAAAAGCTACACAAATGTTTCCCCGGAGCTGTCAGAAATTCACACGCCGTCCTTTTCGCCGCCTGGAAATAAAGAGCCTCCAATTACAGGCTCTGCTGCAAACTGCAGCTTCAGTTATAATGAGCAGGACCAAAACAAAGCATCAGCTGCAGACCTGCTCCGGCATCTTCAAACATCCTGGGGAATTAGGAAGAGGTGTCCGTTTGACCTCTGAATGCACTCAGTGGAAACACTCCTCTCTGACTGTCACTGTGTTTAAAGTTCACTGAGCGGCGACGTTAATCCTCCAAATGTGACAACGCCAGAAGTTGATGAAAACGCCGCACCTGGCGGAGAGCAGTGACGAGTAAATCTTCTCCAAACATCAAGACGGATCACGTCAGAGTGAAGTGGTTCGACACGTCACCACAGCTCACTCACTGACAAGCTAACAACACACACCATCTTTAAAGCGTCAGCAGCTTTATGGTTCAAATCTTCACGCTCCGGATTCTTCTTCTTCTGCTTTTATTTGTTCTTCAGTGTTTTCATGTTTAAACAAATCTATGTGCAAAAATGGAAAGTCCTACCTCCTCACGTTAGCTGTAGCATTAGCCGCATGAGACGCTCGGTCACCCCCCCAAAAAATGTGTGGTGTGACATCACAAGACAAAGACGTCACTGATCCAAGCCCATTGGCTCCCCTCGGACTGACTGCAGCATTCCCAATATGGTAAAAGGGGGCGGGACATATCCGAGAACAAAGCCAAACGACTGACCAGTTACGAGAGAGCAGATCGGCCGGCCAATCAGATCAGACTTGGCTCACGTGGGATTCAGAGCGTTAGAAGCAGAGCAACATGTGTGAACATGAAAACAGAGGCTTCTTCAGGAGACACATGAATAAGTTGTATGAACCTTAAAAAAAAGGGCAGAATATGAGACCCGTACCGCACCGCTGGCCTGCACTCACGCCGCTCCACATGCACGGCTTTACATGTTCATGAAGCGTGCTCAGTTTACAAAACAGGCGGCTAAAAATAAAAAAGGAGAGCGTGGTGGAGTCCGCCTCCGCACATCAGAGAACAATACAGAGAACACGACAGCTGCTTTACTGCCTCCGTGGCTTCTTCTCACTCTGTTACAGCCAGGGATTGATTCTACTTCATGTCCACGCCACGTACCCCGGGCTCGTTCGTGACCTGCGCATGGACTTGAGTTCTGAATTCTCAAACATCTGGATATCTGATTAACTGAAGAATTCAAAAAGTCCCTGAAAGGAAAAAGTGAAGGACTAACTAGACTGGCCTCGTGTCGTGAGGATTCACCAGTGAGAAAACGGCGTGTTTTGTTCTCCTTACCTTCCTCCGTCTCGTGCCAGACGATGCCCTCCAGGTTGACGCTGGTCCCGGGCTGACAGGGTCCCAGGCAGGCCGCGTCCGCCTCCAGAGCTCCCGAGCCGCCTCCATCCTGGGTGTTGGTGCCGACAGACCTCGTCCTCACCACCAGCTGTTTTGGGTTGGAGGTGGGCAGGGCCGGAGGGGAGAAAGAAGGGGGCGAGGGCAATGAGGATCCGGGGGCCCCGGGGTGGCCTGGAGCAGGGGGGGCCGGCACCATGAACATGGGGTCCACCTCGAGGAAAAAGGAGAGTTTACCCTTTAAATCGGAGAAAGATACTGACATGCACAGACATACTAATACATACAAATTCACTGGATGCATTAAGTGTCATAAACTGCAGTACAGCGAGTGGCCACTGGGGGCAGAAATGAGTTGATCCCCATTGAGCTGCATGTTAAAATGTCCAACGTTACAGCCTGGTAGAAGGCTTTATCATGCTGCATGATGCACAGTCAGAAACAAGCTAATCAGCTAGCTCATGATTTGACCTCTGACCTGAGCACCACTCAAACCAACACATGCTCCCTCGACGCTCCAAAATCACATCGTCCTCTTTCTTTAATGTCTTTGGATAATTCGGAGTTATTTACAGTCAATCAACAGTTCAGTGGAGCTTCGTTGGTATTTCATGAGATTTAAATCCTCGGCTGTGTGCGGAGCGTTCCTCGAGCAGAACGCAGAAGGAGACGGACGTTGTCAAAAATAACAGAGATTATTAACGTTCTTTAAACAGAGCTGACGCGAGCTCCTCTGATTATTTGAAAGTCGGATCCGGCTGTTTTAATGGAAAGGATGTTTTAGAGGAGGAGACGTTCTCTCAAAATGTCATCCGATTCATTATTCTCTCCACAGTGTGCGCTCGCCAGCGTCCTAATAGTGAGTGGCAGCTCATTCTCAACCACATCCAGACTTAGAAAACCTTTATTTTTCACCCCGTCTACTTCAATTCATCTGCGTTTGTCCTTCGAGTCCTTCCAGGCTCTGCTGGAGGAGAAGATTCCCAGACGTTAAATACAGAAGCTTGCACGTTGAAATTAAGTGAGCAGAAGTCTGAGACGGTTAAAGAAGATGACACAGAACAAGATGTTCAAAGTCACCTTTTAAAGGAGAAAACCTTTTTCCTCAACAAAGAAAAATCTACTTTTTTTACAACCTTTTACGTCCACTTGAACCCCTCCCACACGTGTGCCTGTAACCCCTCTACCAATCAGAGGTAAGCCCGACCACAGCCCGCCACACAGTGAGCACGTCCAGCCTCCTTTCAGTTTCACAATTTACTCAAAAAACTGTGTGCAATCTCCTGCACGGTCAAACTTTTAAATCCTGACACACTCATAGTGAGTTCAGATTTCCCTGTCAGAGTCTAAGTTTGTTTTCATAATTTAAATTACAAACTAAAGAAAATTTGCTTCCTAGCTGTGGAAAAAAAAAAAAAAGTTGGTTTTCACACAAGTCCCGCCTCTAACAGGGCAAATAGCCAATCAGAGTAAAGGATTTTTTAGCTTGCAAGCGAATGGCCAACCCTCCTCTGTACACTTAATGTTCCACCTGTTAAATAACAGTATTAGTGTAGCATAGCATTTCAGGTGAGCTGACACACAGCAAATTCAGTGTTACAGAAGCAAAGAAGGATAGCAGAAAAAAAAGAGTGCAGAATTAAATAAAATAAAAATATAATAATAATAATGAAAAAAATAGCTAAAGGAGCCTTAAGCGTAACTTAAGCGTGTATAAACTGTATGAACACTATCGTGCAGGTGTGTTTGCACAAGTCGATCTCCGTGCACGGATTAGTGGAGCTGCACGTTGATGCAAGCTGGACTCAGAAGATCTCTGACCCCGCTTCTGATTAACACAACTTACAATATGAAACTAAACGACACAGTTTTAAAGCCTTGACTGAGTGAAGCTAACCACAGGTGGTCTCGGCTCCTGTCGTGTCCTGTGTGTCCCTCTCAGTCCGCTCCCATGAGCTTCTTCAACCACGATGATAAACAGAGGACAGTCAGAGTGTCTTAATGAACGCAGACGATCATTATCCCTGCAGAGGCTGTGAGACGCATCCTCTCATGTTTCCTCTGTCCTCGCTCTCCAGCAGCGTTCATTAAATCTAAAAAGAGCTTCTTTTTTAACTCTTCAAAGTGTGTGTATGATCTGAACCCCCGTCAGAGCGTCTAATGAAACACTTAGTCATCGGTGCCTGTGAGAGCCTCCGTCTTATTTTCACTTATTACGCTCCCAATTACAACAGCTCTGGGAAATAATTCTGCAGAGAGAGCGGCGGCGATCAGCGATGAAGGATTCCTCACCGCGTTACGACTCAATAAAGATTACAGCGCTGACAGATAACTCCCTCAACCACAGTCTGGGGATTTTTTTATTTTTTTTTTTAAACAGAATGTTTTCAGCACGTCGAGTTTGCGAATCCTTCACGAGACAGCGGCTCTTTATCAAATCCAACTCAGCTCGGTCTGTGGCGTTTTGTCTGGGAGATAAAGGCGTCGACCGCCCGTTGTTTTTATTGTGAACATCAGTCAGTTACTCGCACAGGTCGCTCTCACATCTGACAAGAAAAGCACTCCTTTTTCTTCTGGAGTGACAAAGCAAAGACTCAGGGACGCTCTTTGTTGTTCGTCTTCTCTTTCAGCTGAATTCACGTCAGTAAGTGGTGCCGAGAAAATGAATGAAAATGCTTTTCTCCTCATTTGGCTGCAGCTCAGTGGACTGCACTTTTTTTTTGTTGCAGATATTCTACTTTTAATTTGAACAAGAAAAGTCCCTTGGACTTAAAAATGTATTTCCTCGAGAGAAAGATCAGGGCACCACAGTAAAGCAGAGCCGATGGGGAGGGATCTTTTTGGGGGTCCTTTCTTAGATTTGCTCTGTAGAGATTAAGGGTGGGACTTTAACGTGTTTATTACGATTAATTAATTACAAAAAAACAACGCATTTAATCACAGTTTGCCTCATAAACAGCGCAGAACTGTTCGTCATTGCTACGCTCGCTTCGCCTAGCTTAATGCTAGCTTAATGCTAGCTTCGCGCTAGCTTAACCACAAGTACAAACGAGAAGCGTTTGCAGCCTAAACTCGACCAATGACTGTCTTCAGGACCAACATTAATAATTCAACGTCTGATAAACTTATAAATTCACTCTCCAAAGTGATTGATCTGGACTGTAGATCACTATTAGTGATAGAAGATAAGGGGTTAGAAAATGTGCTAAAGCTAGCAACGTGTGATCCAACGTTCCAGCAGAAGTAACACAGCATGCATCGTATTCATTCATCCACTAAAATCGCAGCAGAGGGAGCTCAGCGGAGCTTCGTCTCGCACGCTAACGCGCGTTCTACGAGGAGCTTCGTTTCATCGCCCTGATAAAACCATGCAAATGTATCATGCAAAATAGTGATAAAACAAAAGACAGCCGATCCCCCGGTGCTTTCCAGGGAGCGTCCGCTAACTCCCACACAGCTGCTGACGAAGACCACCGAGGACTTCTTCCACCAAATCACAGAGCAAATTAACCAGACAGGAAGAATCAGCGTCCCTCGTGGTTCGTGTTCCGTTCCTCCCTCAGACGCGCAGAACAACATCAACGCCATGCAGCGCCGCACAACACACACGGCAGAGATCATCATTCGGAGTCGCACATCGCAACAAGAACACAAACCGGCTCCCGAGTGCGCCCAGCGCTTCACTCAAATCATCTTTTTCTTCTTAATTAGAAAGTCTGAAAACACATTTTTCACACGCTTTCACTTTACAGAAGCCGGCGACTGTTTTCAGCTCAACGGAAAAAAAGAGGATTTTCACTGTGCAATGCATTTCAATCAGGAGGTTATTCATTCTTACTGCAGCCCAGAGTGAAGCCGACAAAGACTTCAGTTACTAAAGGATGGATCGAAAACCAGCCAGCAGTTAAAATACATTTGTAAAAATAAATAGAAATAAAAACAAGTGGAAATTTCACAAATGAATGATTCAAAAAGCACGAGTCATCCTTCAGAGCCGGCCAGACTTTGGGCTCCATGTGACCTGGAGAGGCCTGCTGTGTTGGGATTTCATCAATGAAATATCGTGTATTGATTTTGTCTCTGTGTGTGTCCTCAGATATGAGTGAGGGGACCAATAAGCTTCATGCAGCTCATGTTGTAAATGCAACACTCCTTATTGACGCTGCTCTTTTATCCTGCACGACAACGAGCTAATGCAACGTTCTTATGTGTCAAGTTCAAATCTGAATGACAACAAAGGAAGTCGAAGTCTCTCAAGCGTTGAAAATCAAACACTTCTGATTCAACGTCAGGAGGAGCGTTATGACAAACTGTACTTCTGTGAGGCGGCAATCCGATGAATGTATTTATTTGGATTGATCACCTTGTACCCTGCTGAGTGTGAGACTGAGACTTTGCATTGATGCGAAGCTTTAAAGAGAGTGAGATCATTGGATCTAAGGGTTGTGTACCACCCTGATTAAAAACAGCTCTGCTCGGTGCAAAAACACAGACGTGCAATTACAGTATTGATTGCTTCACACTTCAGGCTTCCTGTTTGGGTGGGTCAACCTATTGTCCTGCTCCGATAGAACAGAATTAGATGTTTTAGTGTGAGGACTTCATGCTGCAGTGTGTCTCTTTTACTTTTGTGTCATGTTGATCGAGACGACGCTGCTCCCTCTTGCAGAGACGAGATGTGAGGCAGAGTGAAACATTCATCTCACTTCAAACCTGAAAAAGGACAGCTGAGGTTTCCCTCTTTTCCAACGCTGTCCAGATTACAATCACAGTAAAAAACGTGGCGATGTGAACAAACAAAGGAGGAGGCTGAGGTTGTTGTCGCAGGTCCAGCTGAGAGAGAAGAACACGATGTCCACAAAAAGTGTGTGAACGAGCTCTGTGGTTAAATCTGCACACTGGGCATCAGAGAATTCCCAGTGGAAAGAAAAAACAAACGGCATTAAAGATAAATAGATAAGAGCGAGAGAGGTGCAAGCAACAAGGAAGCTTTAAAAAAAAGGTTTAGGTGGTTTTTGACCCTTCCATTCCTGCAGGCTTCCCCTGAGATCCCTCCGTTTCACGCCAAGTCTTCAGATATAACCATCTACACACAGGGCCCAAACAGTCTGTGAGAGTGGGACAGCACGATGCCCTCTCAGACGTGCATCAGAGTCAGTGAAGTGAGGGGGGGGGGTATCGAGACCGGACCCTGTTAAACCATGTGGAGCGCTGCAGCCTCGTGCACAACTTTTGAAGGGCTCAGGGAGGAAATCGAGATTCAGCCAAAGTCTCAATCAAGAACGCATACCGAGGCCGTACCCACATGTCAGCTCGAAGTCCCTGAAAAAAGAAACAAGACTGAGACGTCGGCATGCAGACCGGCAGGTGAGACGGCGTCGTCACTTTAAACTGCTTCTCTAGTATTTTCTACAAAAAGAGAGAAAGTCAGGAATATCTGCTTTTACTGACCCACACAGGATCAGCAAGAACACAAAAACCCACTAAAATATGCATCTAGTGTGGAGCTGAGCACAAACACACTCTGTGTTACCCTTTTATTCTGTCTTTTAAAAAATACAGACACTTTATGCTGCCTGGTGACTGTCTACCTCCACAACCAACCAGGTTATCTTAAAGGAGCTGTCTGTAACTCTGCCTCCTAGTGTTTAAAATGAGTACTGCAGTCTAAACTCTAATCATCACAGAGAGCTGTCTGGCTCCGCCCCCTCCTCTCACACAGGTCAGCATGTGGTGGACACTGTAGCTTCAGTGTTTAGCCAGCTCTGCATGTGGTGGACACTGTAGCTTCAGTGTTTAGCCAGCTCTGCATGTAGAGACACTGTAGCTTCAGTGTTTATCCAGCTCTGCATGTGGTGGACACTGTAGCTTCAGTGTTTAGCCAGCTCTGCATGTAGAGACACTGTAGCTTCAGTGTTTATCCAGCTCACCATGTGGTGGACACTGTAGCTTCAGTGTTTAGCCAGCTCTGCATGTGGTGGACACTGTAGCTTCAGTGTTTAGCCAGCTCTGCATGTGGTGGACACTGTAGCTTCAGTGTTTAGCCAGCTCTGCATGGGTCTGTAAAGCTTTCTGCGTTCTAACCTCTCTCCATGTTTCATCTCCAACATTGATCCTAGTTTGAGCAGCTTTCTGCTGCTGGAGCTTATTAGAAACATGCAGAGGCTTTTTAGCTCGGGTACAATCACTTCTATCTGAAGCAGTTCCACTGCCCGCTTCCATCGCTGCAACACCTGTTCACCTGATAACTGCTCTCATATCTGGCAAACCCAGGGGCGTCCAAAACGGCCTTCAAAGCCCCGCCTACCTTCTCTGGTCCAATCAGATCCAGAGCATTCAGGAGCAGAATCTAAAGTTAGAAGGAGGACATACTGGCTGCTGCATTGTTGTCAGAGAAGCTTCAACACAGCAGGTTTCCTTCATGATCACACAGGAAGAGAGCAGCTCTCTGATTGGTCCTTAAATTTTGGTTGAACGTTCAGCTCACAAAATATGCAGAAGATTCTGATTTAATGTTTCCTCATTCAGCCTTCAGATAGAGAACTGTGATTCATCCTAAAGCATGAACATTTAAATCTGAGGAAAACTCTGTCAAAGAGATGAACAAAAAGACAAAGACATTTTGAGTCTTAAATCCACGTGAGACTGCAGGGAGGAAGAGGAGAACAATTTTAAACAGATTCATCTTTATTTATCTGCAGCTTTGTTGTTTGGCTAGAATCACAATCAGCCGAATGACTCACAGCAGAGCTGGATTCACCCAAATTAATCAGGAGAGGGAGTAGAGTACCGGGGGAGCCGGCCGAGTTTTCATTAATTCTGCGTCTTACATCTATAATTAAACAAAGAGGCAGTTTTTTTTAAAATCCTTTTATGCTTATTTTCCATCTTCAGTCCCATTTTTAAAAGAGCCTGGCTGGAGCTTTTGGAAGTGATGAAAATAAACGTTTAATCCATCCAGTGGTCGAATTATCGGCCCATCTTTTCATTGATCCATCAATCTGCCTCCTCCAGCTCCCCAAATGAAGTTTTTATATAGAGGCTGACGCACGCAACAGAGTTTTAAAATCACAACCAGGTGTTGAAAATGTGAGAGTTCCTGTAAAAACATTACAAGATCACAGAGAACTACAAGAACTACAAGATCACAGGAAGAACTACAAGATCACAGGAAGAACTACAAGATCACAGAGAACTACAAGATCACAGAAAACTACAAGATCACAGAGAACTACAAGAACACAGAGAACTACAAGATCACACAAGAACTACAAGATCACAGAGAACTACAAGAACACAGAGAACTACAAGATCACAGAGAACTACAAGATCACAGAAGAACTACAAGATCACAAGAACTACAAGATCACAGAGAACTACAAGAACACAGGAGAACTACAAGATCACAGGAAGAACTACAAGATCACAGAGAACTACAAGATCACACAAGAACTACAAGATCACAGAGAACTACAAGAACACAGGAAGAACTACAAGATCTCAGGGAACTACAAGATCACAGAGAACTACAAGAACTACGAGATCGCAGAAGAACTACAAGATCACAGGAAGAACTACAAGATCACAGAGAACTACAAGAACACAGGAAGAACTACAAAATCACAGGAAGAACTACAAGATCTCAGAGAACGACAAGATCACAGAGAACTACAAGTTCACACAAGAACTACAAGATCACACAAGAACTACAAGCTCACAGGAATAACTACAAGATCACAGGAAGAACTACAAGATCACAGGAGAACTACAAGATCACAGGAAGAACTACAAGATCACAGAAGAACTACAAGATCACAGGAGAACTACAAGATCACAGGAAAAACTACAAGATCACAGAAGAACTACAAGATCACAGGAGAACTACAAGATCACACAAGAACTACAAGATCACAGGAAGAACTCCAAGATCACAGAGAACTACAAGATCACAGAGAACTACAAGATCACAGGAAGAACTACAAGATCACAGAGAACTACAAGATCACAGGAAGAACTACAAGATCACAGAAGAACTACAAGATCACAGGAAGAACTACAAGATCACAGAGAACTACAAGATCACAGAGAACTACAAGATCACAGGAAGAACTACAAGATCACAGAGAACTAAAAGATCACAGGAAGAACTACAAGATCACAGGAAGAACTACAAGATCACAGAGAACTACAAGATCACAGGAAGAACTACAAGATCACAGGAAGAACTACAAGATCACAAGAACTACAAGATTCAGTTTTATTTTGACCGGACGCTCTTGGTTTCCTTGTCTGACTTGTTTTTTCTCTTCCCGCCTTTATTTATGTCGTTTATCATCTCGTCTGACCTTTTATTCTCTCATCCTGTTTACTTTTTCAAAACATTTTGTACCTTCTTAATCCTCCCTTTCCCTGACTCCTCCTCCTCCTCTCTTCTTTTTTCCTTTCCTCGCTTTATTTCCTTTTTCATCTTCTTCCTCCTCGCTCGTCTTTTACCTGCTCTATGATGTTTCTCTGTTTGTCTTGTTGTCCTTTCTTTCTTCTTTCCTTCCCTTTGTTCATTCTGCTTTAAGTTTTGCTTTTCCAACCTCCTTCCTTTGACCTAGCTGCTCCTCGTGTCTCCTCGTCTCCTCGTGTCTCGCTCCTTTTCTCTCCTCCTCCGTCTTTTGATTGTCTTGTTCTTTTCTTGTCCTTCGTTGCTTCTTTTACTTTTCCTTCCTTTTTTTCCCATCTTTCCTGTCTTTGCATTTTTATTTATTCCTATCATCCTCGTACTTTCCTGCACCTCGCCTTCTTTTCCTCCCTTCTTCTTCTCATGTCCTCTTTTTCATCTAGTCTCCATTTACTGTCATATCCTTCTTCTTCCTGTTTTATTTTCTCCTCCTCTCCTTTCCTCGATCGTCCTCCACCTGCTCTTCTTCCTCTTTTCTTTTTTCCTGCAGTGTTTTTGTCTCCTTCATGTTCTTCTCCCTCTTCTTCTTCCAATTCTTTTTTTATCTCTTCCTCCCCTTTTTCCTTATTCTGTATTTCTCCCCTTTACATCCCTTTCCCTCCCTCCTTATCTTCCATCCCTCTTCCTTCATCTTGTCCTTACGTCCTCTCTCCTCCTCCTCCTCCTCCTCCTCCTCCTCCTGTTAAATCTCCCACTGAGCCGTCAAACTGACATTTTGTTTCCCCAGACAGAAATCATCCCTGTCTTTATTGTCAGGCTGCTGAAAGAGGAGGCATTGTGTGTGTGTGTGTGTGTGTGTGTGTGTGTGTGTGTGTACACTACTGTGTATGCAGTGTGTGTTATTGTTTGTGCACATGCAGCACGTGTGGGTTTTTTGGTGTTTTTGCAAATGGTAGCCATCTTTTCCCCTGTTTTCTCTCTGCAGCCTCCTTTCTCTCGACTCTATAGTATCACTGTTAGAAAACACACACACACACACACACACACACACACACACATATTGACAGACAGGCTCTAATGGCTGCTGTAATAACTCAAGCTGCTGAGAAACCTTTGAAAACTAACACACTCTTCCTTCCACCTCGCCGCTGCGTCTGCTGCACCATCACACATTAACAATAATTATATTAGCCCAATTCTGCATAAATTAATCTCCCAGAGCTGCACTGTTTGCAAGCAGCATTTTCATAATGATGTTATTAAAAAAGCATCTGAAGTGAGGCTGAAAACACCAGAGACGCGTTTAATAGAAGAGACTCAATCAGGTCACTGCGGGGAAAATCTGGCACTTAAAGACGGCCGAAACGCCGACAAACAAACGAGGAGATCCAGAACTGACGTCCACGCTTCACATCTTCACTAAACGCCCTTTCCACGGCACGCTCGCCGCACATGTGCAACCATAAACACGTCTCCAAGTCGTTCTTTTTGCAGCTAATGTGCAAGCGTAAAAACGTGCTCTCTAGATTTCCTGCTCCATGATCGTAACGAGGACGTGTTTAGTGTTTGATTCCTCCGTCAGGCGTGCGGACAGAAGACGCACAAACACAAACAGACTGGACGTTTTAACGATCCTTCACGATTAAACGTGCACACAGATAGATAGATAGATAGATAGATAGATAGATAGATAGATAGATAGATAGATAGATAGATAGATAGATAGATAGATAGATAGATAGATAGATAGATAGATAGATAGATAGATAGATAGATAGATAGATAGATAGATAGATAGATAGATAGATAGATAGATAGATAGATAGATAGATACTTTATTGATCCCGAGGGAAATTCAAGCACAAATTCAAGCACAATACACACGCACGAGTCGTCACGGCCTCACGCGTGGATTCAAAGTGTTTGGACGTCATGGCGCAGATGGCCTAGCGTTTTAGGAGGCCGTAGTCCTCCGTGCACGCAGCCCTGGGTCGGGTCATTTCCTGCATGCCATTCTCCGAGCTGCATGTGTGAACGCAAACAGATGCATTGTGGGATAAATACGAGGAGGCTGCAGGAGCCTCAGGTGCAGAGGTCAAACACTGAAGCTTCATCAGGCCCCTCCAGAACAAACCCATCTTCAGAACCAGCTGCTTAAAGACTTCCCCTTCCATTCACTCCCCCGACTCAGATGAAGAAGAAGAAGAAGAAGAAACGCTCGTGGCGTGTGAAAAGGAAGGAGATGTGAGTTGGATCTCGTGTGAAAGGCGCAGGAGGAGGAGGAGGAGAGGACGTGAAGTGATTCACAGAGTCCGAGGACAGATCCTGCTGCCGGTCTTCCTCCAGCAGCAGTCTGAGCTGAATGAATGCAGAGGAGAAGCTGGCAGGCTGCAGAGCGCGTGGGCGTATACCGGCGTACCATGGAGCCCTTTCACTCCGGCTGGCACTGATACTCTGATAGCTAATGGACTCTCAGCTCGGCCTCCACGCCATCGAGCCCCGAGTGGAGGACGCCACACGTTTACTCAACCTCCACTTCTTCTCCTTCTCTTCACTCTGAATCACTTTGTCTTCCTCTCATCACATGTTTCATCTATTTCTGGAGTTACAATCATGCAGAGAGTATTGACAGGTGAGTCTCTCTCTCTCTCCGCTCGCTCGCTCGCTCGCTCTGATGAAGCAGATCATTGATCAGATATTGACAGCTGAGCTCATCAATTTTGTTTTAGATATTAAATGTTTCATCTCTTCACCGTTTCTGCTTCGTGGCTCCGCTGCTTTTATTTCTGCAGGACGCCGGAGCGCGATGCATCAATGTGGAGGACGTCGAGCGGGGCAGGAAGTCAGACGCCAAGTCTGCGTTCAAACATTATTTTCAGAATAAAACACAGTTTGGATGCCTCAGAACAATGAATGTGTGTTTGTTGACATGTAAGCAGCCAATCACATCACGTCAGATGGTTTACTTCCTCATTTTTACCAGCTGGCAGTTTGTCCAGTGTTGGAGTCAAAGACTGAGACCGAGACAAGACTGAGACAAGACCGAGACAAGACTGAGACAAGACTGAGACAAGAACAAGACAAGACCAAGACCGAGAGAAGACCAAGACAAGACCAAGACCGAGAGAAGACCAAGACAAGACTGAGACAAGACCGAGAGAAGACCAAGACCGAGAGAAGACCAAGACAAGACTGAGACAGGACCAAGACCGAGACAAGACCAAGACAAGACCAAGACCGAGAGAAGACCAAGACCGAGACAAGACCAAGATCGAGACAAGACCAAGACCGAGAGAAGACCAAGACAAGACCGAGAGAAGACCATGGATATCGGTGTGCAGGGGGCGTGTCCCTCACAGTGTAACACCAGGAAGGTTTCGTCCTGTGGTTAAAAATCAAAACTGTAAATGAATGAAAGTTATTTAATCTTTGAAATGTTTAAATGTGCTGGTCTTGATTTAAAAGGTGCCAGGTCTGAGGCCGAGACCGGACCAAATGCTTTCCATTAGCTCGTGAGTTTGTGGACTTTCCTGTTGTTACGTCCCAGCTGTGCGGATAACAACGTCTTTGTAGTTCAAGCGATAAATGAGGGACAGGATTGAACTTTATCTCTAAAAGCTGCAGATCTCAAATCTAAAGTTTTGTTCCCTCGAGGATCGGGAGAGACGCAGACGAATACTAATGAAGGCAGGAGTTACAAAAAATGACTTTCAAGGTTACCTCCTTACATGGAAAACTTCTGAAGATTCAGATTTTCCTCAAACTCATCGGGGGGTCCACTCCTGCCTCCCTGTCATCCGTCAATCCCAGAGCAGCCGAGCTGACAGACTCAGCGTATTCCTCAACAAAGAGAGCCGGAAGCCTGTCGGCATCTCAAACCATGAATCAGGAATGAGCCTGACCCGGACCACTTCTCTCAAAAGCTGCATCTTAATGGAGGGAATAATCTCACCTGGAGATCTGAACACATTCCTGTAATAACACGACTCCACAAAGCCAGCAGCACGCTTCATTCCAGTTCTGAAGTCAGACAAGTTTTCCCCTCAAATCCCAAAAGGAGACAATTCTCCACTTCAAGCTGCAGTCAAAACTCAGGATCCAATTAAAACATCACAGTTCTTGGGAGTAAAGGGTCGCTGTTCTCCACCTCCACAACCAATCAGGTTGCAGCCAGTATGTCCTCCTTCTAACTTTAGATTCTGCTCCTGAATGCTCTGGATCTGATTGGACCAGAGAAGGTAGGCGGGGCTTTGAAGGCTGTTTTGGACGCCCCTGGGTTTGCCAGATATGAGAGCAGTTATCAGGTGAACAGGTGTTGCAGCGATGGAAGCGGGCAGTGGAACTGCTTCAGATAGAAGTGATTGTACCCGAGCTAAAAAGCCTCTGCATGTTTCTAATAAGCTCCAGCAGCAGGAAGCTGCTCAAACTAGGATCAATGTTGGAGATGAAACATGGAGAGAGGTTAGAACGCAGAAAGCTTTACAGACCCATGCAGAGCTGGCTAAACACTGAAGCTACAGTGTCCACCACATGCAGAGCTGGCTAAACACTGAAGCTACAGTGTCCACCACATGCAGAGCTGGCTAAACACTGAAGCTACAGTGTCCACCACATGCAGAGCTGGCTAAACACTGAAGCTACAGTGTCCACCACATGCTGACCTGTGTGAGAGGAGGGGGCGGAGCCAGACAGCTCTCTGTGATGATTAGAGTTTATACTGCAGTACTCATTTTAAACACTAGGGGGCGGAGCTACAGACTGCTCCTTTAATACATGATGATGTTCATTTGGTAAATCCATGCTAACCTGTGATTGGAAAGAGGCAGACAGATAGTTTCCATTTCTGACTCTGAAAACGATGAAGGCCAAAAAGCAGAAGTCATCGAACACTTCCTGTTGGAAGTTTATAAACGGCGACTTTGTTTCTTCTTCTTCTTCTTCTTCTTCACAGTCTGTAAGCTCGTAAAGATCCGGAGGATAATACGACGTGTGCGGGATAAAACCATTTAAATTAAATCAACAAATAGCATCTGCAGCTTCCTGAGAGAAGACGAGACTGCTTCAATTTTCTGTTGTTTTTTTAAACAACATTTCTCCAGTTTGTGCACCGAGAACACCTGCTGAGCTAATGCACCTGTCTGATTGTAATGACTGAAGCGGATACAAACCCATTTCTTCCATGCGGGGTCGTCCGCCTCCTCTCATCGTCTGTCTGTCTGCTCTCAATACTTTTGTTGTTTTGTGTGTTTTTTTGAACAGCGATCGACTCCCGCCGTGGGCGTGTCTCTGCGTGCTCCCAAGGTGCTTGGACATGTCGAAGCTGACGTCTCAGCAGACATGACTCACGTCCCCGGTGGTGTTTTAAAAAATCCCCATGCAGAGCGTGCAGTCAGACATTTTGTGCTGCGCGTTGTGGAGAGACGTCAGAGCGGCTGGCTGTTAGATAACAGTCTGACCGACAGGACGCTCTTCTCTGGAAATGAAAACAACGACATCAGAGCGCCGCTGATGATTATCGGCCTCGGGTGCAGACAGGACGCGTCCTGCTCAGGACAGGTGACCTTTTCCTGTCCATAACACTCAAAATAAAACCAGGACTGTCCTCTCTCTCTCTCTGCTCCTGTCTGCCATCAGAACGCATGTAAACACAGTTTAAATCAGTCAACTGGAAGACTCTTTCAAAAATGATTCTCAGACACTAAAAACTCGACCACAACTCTACCTGAACAAACACACACACACTGCCAACGTCGCCATGGAAACAGAGTCCGAGCCAGCCCGTTAAAAAACCCACCGCCGACCTGCGACGTGCAGCTTTCTCCTGACACCTCAGATCGCTTCAGATGACGGCAGCGACGGCGAACATGGGAAGAGTTTAAAAAAAAACAAAAACACACTCAGCAGTTAATGAGAGAGGTCCGGATATTGACGGGTTTTGTTGCTGCTCATCAGAATTCCACGACAAACCAATCAAATCAGTCAGCAGCAGAGCGGCCGGCCGGCGTGCAGCCTGCAGGGATCGGCGCTGACAGACAGGAAGTGACAGCAGCAGAGCAGCCGCTGTCATTCACGGAGTAACTCCAGTAAAAGTCGTCGTCACACAGATGACACTCGGAGATTCAGCAGACGCACGACCGCTTTCATTTCTGTCAACGATTCTCAAATGTCGATCCATCGTTTCGGCTCCTCGTGCTTTAGAGTTTCAGCAGCTTCGCTTCCCGACAGGAAGGACTCGAGTGATCTGGGACTTTTCCTCCAGCTCCACCAGGTGATCACTTCGACCTGTAGGTCTCTAAAAGGCCGGCAGAGGATGAACACTGCTGCTCAGAATGCTAACCTGACTTTAAAGAAATAAACGCGTCAGATTGGATCAGATCTTTAAACGTTCGGTTTGTAAAAATCGTCCGCTCGATCAAAATGAAAAACAACAACACAAGATGACGTCGAGGCTCGCCGGGTGTCATGGGAGGAAAAACGAACTCTGAACTACAGAGCAACCTGAGAAAGACAACGTGTACTGACGATGTATCATCTACATGATGTATTTCTATTAAAGCCGCACATACAGCAGCTTTCATTAGCAGCTAGCGCTAGCATCGTGGCGGCCGCTAACATGACAGACAAGCAGCAAGTACAAAATGACAGATTTCTCTGGCTTTGATCACTTCTGTAAATATGTGAGGGGATGTCGTACTCAACTAAGAAATATAAATATGAGTGTTTAGTCCATTTTTTATTAACGTTAGATATTTTAGTGTAAATTCTACGTACTGTACCTTTAAATAAACAGTAAATGGATTTGTGTTTTCTAAAACAGGCAGGTCACACACACGTTCACGCACAGAAGCTGCTGGGTGAATCAACTCTGCACGCAGCATGTCATTTATCAATATGGTTAGTTATTGTAGCTGGCGCGACAGAGTTGTGTATGGGTTGCCATGACAACGACAAGTGCAAGATTTCTTTTTATTGTTTTATTTGATCCTTTTGATGAAGTGCACAGCTGTCTGGGAATGTAAATATTGTGGCTTCATAGTTTTATATGTTTAGTTTGTTTTATATGTTTAGTTTGTTTTATATGTTTAGTTTGTTTTATACGTTTAGTTTGTTTTTGAAGAAAATATCTTGAGCGGATGTGACGAGAAGCGGAAGTGTGTGACGGACGGCGGGAGAAGATGAGAGAAACTCGACTGTTGGTCAAACAGGCGCACACGCTAACGTTTTATTTTGTAGAGCTCCGTTTACCTGAATTTGTAATTTATGTAAATAATGACGTGAAGAGTTTGAAACATTATTTGTCTTTTTTATTTGAGTTTTCACGGCGTTCCTTCACTGGAAAGATATAAAGAAGATAAATAAACATCTGTGGACATCAGTTTGAAATGTGAAGTCCTTTTTTTGAGCCGACCGGAGAAGCTACAGTTATGTGTGTGTGTGTGATCAGCAGGGTTAGCAGAGTTAGCTCCAGCCTCCTCGCTAACACTCAGCCTGGCTCCAATCAGCTTCTGGAGACGACTTTGTTGGGGTCAAAGGTTGCGTCCTGCGATCCGGACCTTTCTGTAGGTCCTGGCATGGATACAGTCCAACACTGCTGGTCTAACTGCCCACAACCTTTAACAGTACAACATATAGAGACTGATGGTAGAGGCTGCTGCAGAGTAAAGAGTCCATCAGTATGAACTTGTCTAAGGACTCATGG